>NC_092226.1:31907599-32510099 GCF_036320965.1 Panulirus ornatus | reverse complement strand
AAGCTCACTTACTCTCACCACCTTCTTCACCCCAACATTCACTCCTCTTTTCTGAAAACCCATACTAATCTTCACCTTAGCCTCCACAAGATAATGATCAGACATCCCTCCAGTTGCACCTCTCAGCACATTAACATCCAAAAGTCTCTCTTTCGCACGCCTGTCAATTAACACGTAATCCAATAACGCTCTCTGGCCATCTCTCCTACTTACATAAGTATACTTATGTATATCTCGCTTTTTAAACCAGGTATTCCCAATCATCAGTCCTTTTTCAGCACATAAATCTACAAGCTCTTCACCATTTCCATTTACAACACTGAACACCCCATGCATACCAATTATTCCCTCAACTGCCACATTACTCACCTTCGCATTCAAATCACCCATCACTATAACCCGGTCTCGTGCATCAAAACCGCTAACACACCCATTTAGCTGCTCCCAAAACACTTGCCTCTCATGATCTTTCTTCTCATGCCCAGGTGCATATGCACCAATAATCACCCACCTCTCTCCATCAACTTTCAATTTTACCCATATTAATCGAGAATTTACTTTCTTACATTCTATCACATACTCCCACAACTCCTGTTTCATATATATATATATATATATATATATATATATATATATATATATATATATATAGAGAGAGAGAGAGAGAGAGAGAGAGAGAGAGAGAGATAGATATGATCATACTAGTCAGTAAAGAGAATTGACAAAAAAAACCACCCTTGTTAACCTACACCACGTAACCCCCCTTAACCACTCTCCCTTTTAATTGTTAGTGTCGGTCAGGCCAGTGTAGGAGGAGCCCAAAAAAGATACAAGGGTTAAAAAGAGGAGAAATAAGAGGTGGGGGTGAGAAAGTATGACTTACAGGTGTCCCTAGCAGGTTTTATGGAAGAGTGGTGATTGAGCAGCAGAGTAAGGAGGAAGAATGTGGCATCGGGAGTGGTAGAAGACGTGTAGATCAAGTGTCTGCTTTTAAGAATTTGTGTGAGAAATACCTGAAAACAGGAGCGTTTGTATGAGGCATTTATGGATCTTGAGAAAGTGTTTATAGGGTTGGTTGAAATAATTTCTATAAGATGCTTCGAATATATGATGTGGGAGGAAATCCACATAAACCAGTGAGGTGCTTTGTCATAAGCATGTGTGCAAATAGGAGGGGAGGATGAGGATTGGTTCCAGGTGAAAGTAGGTGTGTGATCTTCCCCATGGTTGTTAAACCTGTGTATTGATAGGGTGGTAAGAGAGCCTCCCTTAGAGAGGCGAGTGCGAGGGTCTTAAGAGACAGAGGTACGTCTGTGGTCTGTTAAAGGTGGGATGGCCTGGGAGGTGATTCATCTTCTCTTTGTTGATGATGGCTCTGGTGGCAGTCTCGAGGGAGGGACTGCAAAAAAATAAAACTAGTTTCTAAGTTTAGGAGAGTGTGGTTAAAAGAAAAAGACTTGGGTTCATGAGAATAGAAAGTAAGTTATTTAGTTTATTAGAGGAAAAAGACAGGTAGAACCTGGAGGAATTTGATCTTCGTAGAAAAGTTGGAGTGGAGATGGTAGCAGATGGAACCATGCGAGCAACCGTAAGCATCAGGGATGATGTTTGGGAGCGCTGAGGAGTGCGTGGGAAGGGAGGTCATGGTCATGGTCTGTGAGGGAATGCTTGATAACATGGAAGTTTCGACAGTGTTGTATGAGCGCGAGGCGTATGCCCGAGATGAAAACGTACGGAAGAGGGTGACTCTTAGAAATGAAGTATTTCAGGACAGTATGTGGTGTGAGGAGGGTTGATCGTGTAAGAAATGATAAGGTGTGGTAACAAGAAGAGTATGTATGAAGCAGTGTAAGAGGATGAGCTGAAATGGTTTAGAGATAAGGGAGGGATGAATGCAGAGAGGCTGACTAAAAGGCCATGCATTTCGAAAGTGTATGGAACAAAGGGAAGTGGAAAATAGAAGAGAAATTGAAAAGATGATGTGTGTTCGGGGCCTGAACATTGAGGACGGTGTGAGGCGTGAATGAGACAGAGTGAATTGAAGAGATGCGGTATGCAGGAGGCGACGTGCTGGCAGTAGTATGCACCAGGGCATGTGAAGAGGTCAGAGGAAGCCACGGAAAGGTTTGTGGAGCTTAGCTGTGGAAAGCGGGCACTGACTTTGGTGCAATATACCCAAGAGATAGACTGTGGATGTGTGCCGATGAGGCGATTCTTCGTCTGTTCTTGGTCATACGAGTAAGTCTGCCGCATAGCCGCTTTCACTAGTTCAAAGGGAAATTAGACACATTCTAAAGTTTCTACTGACAGGTCATGTGGCTCGTCTGCTTGTGAACTTGAGTATCCAGCAACATCTAACAATCATTCGCATCTCCTTCATCCGTTTCTTTAAAGTTAGTAAAAAAAAACAATTACGTCGCTAAAGCCATTCTTATCTAAGTATCACCTGATTTATTCATGTCGTCTCGTTAGTAATATTTTGGCTTCACATCAGCGGGTGTCATGCTATACACAAGTCATGTTCTACTGTCTTTAAGGTGGATTATCAGCCCGCTCTTCGTGCTCTAATTTCCTCCATAAACACAGGACTGGAGTACCCACCGACGGCAGGACGTGTACGAATGTCCGTGTCTGGTAGGCCTCCAGCAGGCGAACTGCACCACGGATTATAATGTGTGATTTACCGTTTGTTTAGTGTTGCATGTGATGGCATGTCAAGTACTCCCCTGTTGACTGTAGTAGAATGAGTCACAGTTAAGCGCTGATCGTATGTGGAGGTGAAGCGACAGATTTCTTTGGAACCTCATCTACTGACGGCCAGTTCGAACTTGATTTAATTCGTGCTAGTATCCCCGGATATTCATTGTGCCGCCCATACTCATCCTGTGAGCGGTAGCACAGAAGGATTACAGACGTTATAAAGGGTCTTTGTCAGAGCCTAGTGGGCTAATTCCTATGGCATGCATTGTTACAAAGTCGGTTCAGTTATATAAGCTACATTACACACATTTCATAGCTTTACCGACTAGATGCAAAGCTTGGATACTATCTTAGAATTTCAGGTATTTCAATAACAATATTCTTGTGGCTTTTGTTTAGACCTCTGCCAAAGAGGCTCTGTTTTTTCACAATCTAAGATATAGATAGTGTTCGTGTCCAAATCTTAATCCACAAACTTTACAGTTCTCATGATTAATATATTCAGACAGGCCAAAGCGCTAATAGTACCTATAGCCTCGTCTTAGTGTAGCATTTACATGTTGTAATCTGCTGATCTTATTACTTTCTCCATATTCATGTTTTACTTTACACATTTCACTGCAATGGAAAATGTTTCTCCTTGTGCTTATCTGAACTCGTCTCCCTGCTTCAAAGAGGTCTGATATCTCCTTTTAGCAATATAACACCACGTCATCCAAGTCTTATCCAGTAGTGCGACCCCGTGTGGTCAGAATAACAACCCAGTGTGGCACTCGGGTTCACCCCGTAGCGGCAGTGGGACGACGACCCACCATCACGGGGTCTCACTCCCAGCACAAGCCTCGTCTTGCTCTGAACAGTTCTTGACGCTTCTCACACATCATGTCTGTCCTTAGCTTGTGGTGGTGTTTGTTCTTGACGTCACTCTGCCAACATGGTGTAGTGTGGGTTTCATAGATTATTTCATATGATTATCGATAGACATCACTTTCGTCTGACGTTGCCTTAGCCACTTTTGCTTAGACATTGTCTTCATCACAGAATAAAAGATGTTTTCACTTCATGCTCGCAGTATTGTTTGAGGTTTACTTCATCCCTTATCTCTTAAGACTCTGAAGATGGGGGTATGTGACAAGTAATGAAACGCTAGCAAGAGATACTTCGATGGAGGGTAAAGACCTTTATGTTTATATCATTTGATTATGTTATCCACCGTAGCCGTTCTATTGGGCCCCTGCAGCTTCCAGTCAGAAGCAGGGAAATGGTGGGCTCCTCTGGAGTGAGTTCTTCAACAAGACTCTACTCTCAGTGACGTAGCCTTACTAAAGGTAACTTTTCATTCGCGGTATAACCTTCAGCAACCGGGGTCTAGCAACACCAGTCTCACACACACACTCACACACACACTCACACACACACACACACACACACACACACACACACACACACATACTCACACACACACACACACACACACACACACACACACACACACACACACACACACACACACACACACACACACACACACACACACACACACACACACACACATACTCACACACACACACACACACACATACTCACACACACACACACACACACACGCACACACACACACACACACACACACACACACACACACACACACACACACACACACACACACACACACACACACACACATACTCACACACACACACACACACATACTCACACACACACACACACACACACACACACACACACATACTCACACACACACACACACACACACACACGCACACACACACACACACACACACACACACACACACACACACACACACACACACGCACACATACTCACACACACACACACACACACACACACACACACACACACATACTCACACACACACACACACACACACACACACACACACACACACACGTTATTATGTTTACCTTACTTATGAATGCCCCAGGATCCGTTTCTGAAAGGATCCTGGTGTTACCCCAGGACTCTTTCTCCAGGGGCTCTTGCAGCCCAAGTGTGCGCTGCTTCCAGTTGCTGGGAAAAGTGGTTTCCCTTAGAGCAAGAAGTTGTTTGACGAAGAAACTTTACTCTCATTTGTCAACTGACGACAATACAGTCTCCCCAAACGTGAATTTTGCGTTGTAACCTCAGGCAGGCGGAGTTCGATAAGGTTTGTATACATTGTTATATTGTTGTCCTCAATTGTTCTACAGGTATTGTTTCGGCCACTGCTCTCGTGAGCTGCCTGCTCGTGTCCTACCACCAAAGTCTGGGCTTTATAACCCGCCTCTGGTCACTGTTTCCTGTACTCTATGAATGGTCATCGGCCACTGAGTGTTGACCATTGTGACCCAGCCTTCTTTCCTCGAATACTGAAGTGATGATTTCCTCTTCCTTCTCTCGTCTTCCCCTCTGTACCTGTAACCTCTCTATCATTGAGAGTCGGGTCTTCTGACGCCTAGATGGGGAGCCTTGACTAATGTCGTCATCCTTCTCTTGTAAACCTTATCTTCATGTCACCAGAGATGGACATGAATGAGACATGACGTGCCCGAGCCATGTCTGTCGCTGTGTACAAAAGACATGATACCGAACAGCACCTCATAATGCACCATCGATGAGTCACGCTGCATTGCGCACGATCATCAGGCCACTACGCACTGTACCAAGACCTCAACGTAACCCAATCGTACCTGAACTATGTCAGATTTCCTTACAAGAGGACAGGCATCTTGGCGCTGCATGATCAGTCGAGTGTTGGGCGCCGGTCGAAGCGGTCGATTGTTGATGTAAAAGGATGATGAGGTGCAGTGAATACAGATAAATACTTATATTCCACATTTAAGTCTCGTATACTACGAAGCAGCTTGACTTAAGTTGCTCGAAACCAACCCATCAGAGTAGCAGCAAGAGTCGCTATCATTAGCGCGGAGCCACCACAGAGCGAGGGTTAAGGGGCCACCCGGTCTAGAATATTGGTCGTTAGTGGGCCAGCTGGTTCATGATGATGTGGGCCAGCTGGTCCATGATGATGTGGGCCAGCTGGTCCATGATGATGTGGGCCAGCTGGTTCATGATGATGTGGGCCAGCTGGTTCATGATGATGTGGGCCAGCTGGTCCATGATGATGTGGGCCAGCTGGTTCATGATGACGTGGGCCAGCTGGTTCATGATGACGTGGGCCAACTGGTCCATGATGATGTGGGCCAGCTGGTTCATGATGATGTGGGCCAGCTGGTTCATGATGATGTGGGCCAGCTGGTCCATGATGATGTGGGCCAGCTGGTCCATGATGATGTGGGCCAGCTGGTTCATGATGATGTGGGCCAGCTGGTTCATGATGATGTGGGCCAGCTGGTCCATGATGATGTGGGCCAGCTGGTTCATGATGACGTGGGCCAGCTGGTTCATGATGACGTGGGCCAACTGGTTCATGATGATGTGGGCCAGATGGTTCATGATGATGTGGGCCAGCTGGTTCATGATGATGTGGGCCAGCTGGTCCATGATGATGTGGGCCAGCTGGTTCATGATGATGTGGGCCAGCTGGTTCATGATGATGTTGGCCAGATGGTTCATGATGATGTGGGCCAGCTGGTTCATGATGATGTGGGCCAGCTGGTCCATGATGATGTGGGCCAACTGGTCCATGATGATGTGGGCCAGCTGGTTCATGATGACGTGGGCCAGCTGGTTCATGATGATGTGGGCCAACTGGTCCATGATGATGTGGGCCAGCTGGTTCATGATGATGTGGGCCAGCTGGTTCATGATGATGTGGGCCAGCTGGTCCATGATGATGTGGGCCAGCTGGTTCATGATGATGTGGGCCAGCTGGTCCATAATGATGTGGGCCAGCTGGTTCATGATGATGTGGGCCAGCTGGTCCATGATGATGTGGGCCAGCTGGTTCATGATGATGTGGGCCAGCTAGTTCTTGGTGATGTTGGCCAGATGGTTCTCGTTGCTCTTGGCCAGATGGTTCGTGTTGATGTTGACCAGTAGGTTCTTGGGGACGTTAGGCAACTGGTTCTTGTTAACGTTGGCCATCTGGTTCCCAGTGACGTCAGGATGTCAGTTTGTAGTCGGTATGAACCAGCTGGTTCCAGCAGGTTGGATGGCTCATGACCTGCTATAGCTACCCTCCAACCAGGTGTTGCCGATGTGGCTTGGTTTACAGAGGTTCTGATATTCTCTCTCTCTCTCTCTCTCTCTCTCTCTCTCTCTCTATCTATCTATCTATCTATCTATCTATCTATCTATCTATCTATCTATCTATTTATCTATCTATCTATCTATCTCTGTCTATCTATCTATCTATCTATCTGTGCTCAAATTCTTTATTTTTCTTTAATACTACATAGGATAAGAAACTAGAGAAATTCGAAGAGTTTTCCTGTGAAACAAGAGGATTTGAACGTCACTTGCCCCCCCGCCAAGCAGTACCCGCCCGTTGCTCACATATTGATCGCCGAGTACAGCGGTTATCGCGCTGGGGAGAGCAGGCAGGGAGGGAGAGGTGGGGGGTGACGACACTGTAAGTAAGGAATAGAATGGATGATGAGGTACGCCCACGATGCGCTCCAGGCACGGCACACGGTCAGGAGAGAGAGAGAGAGAGAGAGAGAGAGAGAGAGAGAGAGAGAGAGAGAGAGAGAGAGGTGGGGAAAAAAAGCGAATTATAAATCCTGAACAATCGGGCTATTTCGTGCAGCGAAGCGCTTTTCCTCACTAAGCCCATAATTCTGGTTTACGGCTTGATAGAACAACGGATGGGGCTTGCTTTAATCCGGCCGTGCTGTAGTGGCCCGCTTAACCGGACGCAGGAGATCTTCTCTCGTCCTGAAACTAGATATTTTAGCTTAACCGATCTCAGATTTGGCTCATCCGGACGCATTTCAAAAGACCCTCTCATATCCTACCGTTTACGAACCTTGATAGTCCGCTCGCAACAGATTTCTTCCTTATCCGGCTACAGGTTACCCTCACTCCACCAACTCCTCCCCCGGTCACTGGATAACAATGATCGATTATCCGAATTCAAGAAATTTCGTTATTCTCCATCACTGGCGTTCGTCACTCTCTGCTTATCCAAACGTAGATCACCGCGTATCCGACATGAGCAATTAACTCGTTCGTACAGACAATCATTACTTTTTCTTGCAAAACAAATACTGAAAGATACTCATCCAAACAGATCAATATTCCTGTTAACCCCGTTTTCAATACCGATCATTACTCGACACTTGTCCTCGGGTGATGTTCACTAGAAGGATGGAGTTTTTGATGCTCTCGTGTTTGATGGTGCAAGTCTGTTACAACACGACAGAGAACGACCATCGAGGAATCCAACTCTATATATACCACTTCTGGGTCCATTGCTGTCGCTGGTCAGCACCAGATGATGACACACCGGGTATGCTAAGACTGCTATTGGTGTGTTACGGGAGGCGAGTTTCACACTTGTGCTGCCCTGCCACATAACCTTATAGAGAGAAAGCCATGTGCAAAGCCTCTTAGGATTCTACGTGAGGTTGAGCTCCGTGTATGACGAAAGGGAGAAGGCTGGATGGATTGTTAATATCTGGGCTTCCGGAGAGCATTTGACACTGCTCCGATGGGAGGTTGATTAAGAGGCTGAGTCACAAGGTATGTATGGGACAAGGGATACACGTCAGAGGAGCTTCCTAAATATGGGTGGTCGCCAGTGGAGCGCCGCGGGGATCTGTTCTGACACCGTTGGTCGTCTTGATTCGTGTGATTGATTTGCCTGAAGTTATGGACTGCCACCACCTGAACATGTTTACAGATGATCCGTAGGTTATCAGGAATGAAAAAAAATGAACAAGATTGCATCATCATACAAGGGGAACTAAACAGATTCCGAATTGGTGTGATACGTGGTTGATGAAATCAAATCCGAGCGGATGTAAAGAAATGAGGATGGAAAAGAGTGAAAGACGGCCTCACTATGATCAATGATTAACAGGACCTAAGCTTCAGGATACTTTGTGTGAGAAGGACTTTGTAGTTGACATCATCCCTAACCTGTCGATAGAGTCCAACGTCAGGAGAACAGTGAAGGATATAGACCATCTGGTGGCAAATAGTAGAATAGCTTTCGGGTATACAGATAAGGATGTATGAAGCAAGCTGCTCGCTACACATAAAGCCAAAAGTAGAATGTACTTTTCATGTTTGGTCACAGCACTTAAAGAAGCACAATGAGCGAATAGAGAAGGTCCAGAGGAGGGCAGCAAAGATTTTACCAGAATTGATACCCGAATTACAGGAAAAGGCTAGAATCCTTGGATGAAATTGCCAATTATGGAAGAGAAAAGAGCGATGGGTGACCTGATCACAACTTTGAAGATTTTAAACCAGACTGATGATATAGACAATTTCCTCGAAAGATGGAGAAACAAGACAACCAGAGGACGTAGCATGGAACTGAGCAATAAACTTGTTAGAAAAGATATAAAGCAGAACTTTTATGGTACGAGTGTTGGATGAAAGGACTAAACTGAGAGAGGCTGTGTTAATGTGTACATCATACAAAAGTTTAAGGGATGGGGCCCCATGAGTGGAAGACTCCCTCCCATTACAGTACAAATCTTGGGTCATCCCAGATAGGAAATTACACAGAGAGGCTTCTATAGTGTAGTGGTTAGCGTTACTAGCTATGAGTCACCACGACCTCCCCCGGTGTGTGACCCCGCGCGGGTTGGAATCTTGGGAGTGGCAAGCGGCCTACACCCGGCCTAGGTGTTCAGCCTTATGTCAGGGATGGCTGATAGATGGGTAACTGACTCAGGCTGGTGTGTGTGTGTGTGTGTAGGTGTGTGTGTGTAGGTGTGTGTGTAGGTGTGTGTGTGTGTGTGTGTATGTGTGTGTATGAACACACGTGAGTAAAACTTGATACATAATAATTTATATGATTGAGAGACGGGGGTAACGCTAGTGTAAACCCCTTCCCCGGTAACACACAATTAATCACACACACACACACACACACACACACACACACACACACACACACACACATTAAAACAGCATTAGAACGGCATTCATGCAAATGGACAAGGATGTACTCAGTAAACTTGAATTCGCACTTTACATGAAGCCAAAACTAGAATAAGCTTCTTAGGTTTGGTCACAGCACCAAGTGACAAATGCAGAGTAGATCCATGGGCGGGGATTTCGAATTCAAGTCAAGGGATATCACTCACAGTCTTTACATTTCATTAGTACATCATCCTGATCATATGGTCACCCTGCTTGAAAATACATGACATAGACAGAATGGAAAGAGAACAACGCCGAGTTACCAAGATGATTCACGGACTGAGAAACAAATCCATGAAAGCCCACTGATGTATTCAGCTTAGAAAAGAGAAGATTGAGAGGTGATCTACTTCACGTATTCAAAATTATCTCTAGTTTTGATAATCTCGATGCAGGCAGCTCCTTAACGCTTGATTCGTCTGATTATACTCGTAATGATGGATACTAATTCGTTTTACCTCGAATGAGGTGATGTACGTTTTCTTCAACAGGATTGTAAACATATGATTTTCCAGCTAGAGGGGTAGAAAGCAGTATCTCAGGTTTTTCTTTCTGAAGTGCCTCCAGAACTTTGTACGCTTGCCTCACTAATGTTAGTTTGTGAGATCCTCCATTAGTGCAAACAGCCTGCAAAGGACTCGTTGGTCTGCTGCTATTTAAATCCTTGGTATCCCTAAATGCACTTTTACGTTATCTGAATTTTGTACCTCCGGAGTCCCTTTGTTTTTTACAAGGTTCCCGCAGTGCTCAAGAAGCCAGCCACGGCCACCGGGAGGGACCACAAGTCATACAGTGCAGTGATATTGTGTGTGTCTTGTGCTGGGAGAGTCAGGAGCATCTGAGCAGTGAGGAAGAGTTCAGTGTCTCCATTGTAGTAGCTGCATCGAAGGCATGAAGGGTCTGGCGTTATATTGAAACGATGTTCGTAATGTTGTAGGGTTGGGCGGTATCCAGAGCACAGACGAGAAAGTGTAACTCTTACATGTCTCGGGAGTCTGGTTTCAGATGGGCATATGTCAACTGGGGTTGTGGTTAAGATTGTGTTTTGGGTGGGAGGCTGATCGGTGTTTATTGGGTAATTTAGATATGCATGTGTTTTGTCCGCGTTGTGTTGGTTGGAGGTTAAGGAATCGTGAATATAGGTCGTTGAAGTGTGAAGGAGGGGAATTATTTTATATATGTACTTGAGTTTAGTGGTTGGTTATGAATTGGTCTGGGTGGGAATACAAAAAGAATTCAAACAGCAGCAGACCACCAGATCCCTTCGAGGTTGTTTGTGATAGCAGAATTGAAATGAAAATCATAGATAAGTGTAGTGAGTGTAGAAATACGTACACGTTTAGAATATAGAAATATAGGAGGAGCAAATAATGTCTGTCGTGTAGAATGGGCTGGGGCCGTTACAAAGAACTGAGTGTCGATCTCATCGAGGTGATATTGTATTGGGAGGAGAATGTCTGTTTCATTGTGGTGGTTTTGTGTGTGTTTGGTGCCTTGGCTGCTCCGTTTTCTTTGATTTGCAGATTTGTTATAGTTGCTTTTGAAAGATATGCATACACGTATGTATACATACACGTATGTATACATACACGAACTCTTGATGCACGAAGGTCAGGTTGATACATAGTGTGACACTGACTGATGAAAGCTGATACAAATATACGTGTGAAACATACGGAAGCTCTCAAATATACGAACAGACTTTCAGTACACAACGATTAGAACAATGACTCAAGAACTGAACGTATGTCTTGAGACAATTTGTGAGGATTTGTTTCGAAATCCGTTATAAAAGCGAGATGACTTTTAGACTTCCAATCTTGTTAGAAAAATAAGAAGAAAAATGCTAGTTTGGAAAAATCGAAAAAAAGAATTTTACGTTATCCCCAACCCGAAAAGTCAATGGTAAGTCCCATTCTTCGTTTAGCCGTACAAAATACCGGCTCTTCCGTCTTTAGGGCCAAGCGCTCGCCTGATCTAGCCTCCTGTAAGTGAGGAGCCCAGGTATTGTCTGGCCGTATTACATCTCCAGGCACGCGATCCAGCCATTTCCAGGCCAAGGACTGGAATCAAGGAATAGCTTGAGGAATCTTGGGATGGTCACGGCAAGGCTTTGGTTGATGGAGAGGATGGGAAGGGGGTGGGGTACTGGGCGGAGAAAGAGGGAAGTGACAAGGAAGGAGGTTATTTGGAACGGGGAGGCTGGTCCGAGTCCTTCTGTGAGGTTTGGCTCACGAACCAAGACTCGGTACGTTCTGGCCTTATGAAGACCATCACTCATGCCATCCTTTTCGCCTGTGTGACTCGATTGTTATGGCCTGATCAAGAGCATTAACAGACCATCACTCATGCCATCCTTTTCGACTGTGTGACTCGATTGTTCTGGCCTGATCAAGAGTATTAACAGACCACTAATCATTCCATCACTTTCGACTGTGCGACTCGATAGCTTCTTCCCTGATCAAGACTTAGCGGACCACCAATCATTCCATCCCTTCCAACTGTGTGATGACTCAGTAAACATTCCTAAGGTGCGCCATTAGCCGTCCTTTACATATGGATTAACGTCACTGAAGGAAAGAAATCGCGTCTTCTGTTAAACGTTTAATCCCCCGTGAAGGAAAGTTGACAAAAGGCACATCGACCACGTCAGAGTTCCATTTTGTCACGACGGTCGCGCTGATTCACTGCTTACGACATCTGATTTACAGCTTATGACGCCTGATTCACTGCTTATGACACCTGATTCACAGCTTATGACATCTGATTTACAGCTTCGGACGCATAATTCACAGCTCTGAACGTCTGATTCACTGCTTCAGACGCTTGAATCATAGCATCGAACGCCCGATTCTCAACTTTTAACGACTGATTTATAGTTTAGACTCTCGTTTCACAGCTCTGGACCTCTGATTCACAGCCACGGACCCATGATTGATATCTTTAAACTCAAGATTCACATCATGAAAAGTCTCAACAATTTTAGAAAACCGAATCACAGCTTCAGCTTGCTATATCATAGATGCGAACACCTGATTCATAGTTGTAAATGTATGATTCACAGCTTGGAATGCCCGATTCGGATAGCTGAGCTTCTACCTCAAGCTTGAGTTCCTGTTTCATAGTTTCGTATCCCTGATCCATAAATTTCCACAACGAAAATAAGAATTTGAACTGCTGTTCCATAGTTTCGAACGCCTTATTACTAGCTTCGAAACCAGTGATTCGCGAATTCGAACGGCAGTCATGGCTTTCGAACACCATGTTCACAGCTTCGAACGTTAGAGGGACAGTTTCCTGGCCATCCTTAACCAGCAGATAACAGGGGGTTGCCCTAGCACCCCCTGCGTGCTATGGACGGCAAAAAGTCTGGATTTCACGGGGGAGGGATTATCTTCTTGCCTCGCTGTACATGGAATCAATTGCTCTGTGTAAATTTCACGACTGAAGAAACTTGTGTGTGTTTGCCGGCACGTCTCGGATGGCTGTGATCTCCTGGGGGGGAAGAGGGACGGGTAGGCGGAGGGATTGGGTCTGGCAAGGGAAGGGGCAAGGAGGGGTGAAGGGAAGGGGCAAGGGAAGGAGGAGGTGGAGAGGAGGGATGAAGAGGGGAGAGGATATGACTTGGGAGTAATTGGCTTGTGAAAGAGTCAGAGGGACTGAGAGAGAGAAAGAGAGAGAGAGAGAGAGAGAGAGAGAGAGAGAGAGAGAGAGAGAGAGAGAGAGTATGGAGGGTGTAAGGGATAGAGGAACAGTGAATATCAGGGAGACGGCCCCGCGCGCTGCCTGAAGCCTAGCCATCAAAGCATCAGACCGTATCCGTCCTCGTGACAAACAACACACGGGGTTTTCTATGACCCCGTCTCTCATGTATCACGAGAATACGTCTCGCGTGTGGTGGTTGGGAGACCAGAGGAACCCGTAACGACACCGCTCTGGCCCTGGTCCTCGCGACACCAGTGTGCACAGTGAGCCAATATACTTCCTTGGTGTCGTGGTTAGCGGTCCTGACCTTGACGCATTCACGGGTCGCCCGGGGTCGAGCCCGCATAACTTGACCCTTGGTGGCGGCCATCGGTCCGCAGTCAATCTAGCTGGTCATCCTCCCCCAGGGGCTCGTCAGATAATTTGGTACCATGCATAGGCTACGATATATATATATATATATATATATATATATATATATATATATATATATATATATATATATATATATATAAATCGTTTATTCATTTCCCGCGCTAGCGAGTAGCGCCTGGAACAGGCAAAGAGATTGCCTGATTCGCTCACATCCATTCTAGCTGTCAGGTGCAATGCACCGAAACCACAGCCTCCTATCCACAACGAGGCCGCACAGCCCTTTCCATGGTTTCTCCCGACTGCTTCATATGCCCTGGTTCAATCTATAGGCAGCACGTGGCTCCCTGTTTACCACATCGCTCCCGTGCACGCCGTTCACCTTCCTGCATTTTCATGCCCCAAGCACTCAAAATCTTTTTCACTCCAGCGCTGTGTCATCAGCAAACAACAGTTGACACGTTTCTCCAGTCCTCCTCACCCAATCCTGGCTGCATACTGCCATTCGCTGCCATGTCTACTCCCAGATCTCTAAAACACTTCACTTCTTTGAAGTTTTCACATTCAGACTCGCACTACGCTGTTCCTCTACCCTGCCTGAAGCTAATAACCTTGTTTTTTATTCACATTGACTCTCAACTGTCTTTTCATAGACACAGAAACCAACATTTATAGTTTCTCATTCAAATCTGCCACCAGCGATGTGACATCAGCAAACAACGAGTGACTCATTTCCCCCATTCCTCTTTACCCCATTGAGGCTGCATAGCTTTCCCTCTCTCGAAGATCCATGCATTTACCTACCCCAACTCCCCACCCATAATCAATGTGAGCAACCAAGGTGATATCACACACTCCTGCGGCAGACTTACCTTCAATCTAGATCCACTCATCCACCTCTCTACCTGCTCATACACACGCCTTACTCTTCATAAAAACCCCTCATTGCTTGATAGCTTTCCTCCCACGCTATGTATTCGTAACACCTTCCACAAAGCATATCTATCATCCCTATCATGTTTTTTTTTTCCAGACCCTTAAGTACCACATGCAAATCCTATTGTTTCTCGAAGTATTTCTCACACACATGTCTTCAAAGCAAACACCTGATCCACATGTCCTCTACCAATCTGAAACCACATTAATCCTTTCTAATCTGATGCTCTGTACATGGCCTTCAACTTCTCGAACATTGCTTTCCCATATAACTCAGGTACATTCTGAAAGCTTATGCCTCAGTTATTCAGGCACATCCTTGTCCCCCTTGCTTTTATACATTGGCGCTATACATGCATTCCACCAATTATAAGGCACTTCACCATGATCCATACATGCATTGAATATCCTAACCAAAGAGCCAGCATCACTCTAGCCTCCTTGCCACATTTCACCTGACGCAAGGCTTTTACCACCTCTTCTGTCTTCTCCAAACCACTTTAATGATTCTCTCAATTCATATACCTCTCCTGTGCAAACACCCTGTATCTGCCACTCTATTATCAAACACATTCATAATAGTCATAATGGCAAGTTTTTCCTCAAAACTTGAACTCATTTGATTTTTGAGGGAATTATATCGGTATATATCAGAAGTTATGATAATAATCATTGAATTCAACACACGAGCAGAAAAGAACCGTTGAGGTGTGCAACACTTTAAAGCACCTTACTCATACAAACAATCAGTCAGTATCCATGTACTGACAAATAGTGAAGAACCTTACCCCTTGGCTCGAGGACTGACACAACCGTGCGATCTTCTTGATCAGAAGCGACCAAGGGAAGCGTCGAGATCCCATCTGTAGATAATCGAACTGCTCTCCCTTTGACCCTGGAAGCCAGACACTGTTGCTACAAGTTTGTTTGGTGTTGGTCATGATGGACGAGGCTCCTCCGCCAATCCTCGACCCCTCGGTCACTGCATCGAGCAGCAGCCCCCGACTCGTGTTTGTACTGGTCCGATATTTATTTCCTTTTGTCAGGTGTTGTGGCTCTCTCTCTCTCTCTCTCTCTCTCTCTCTCTCTCTCTCTCTCTCTCTCTCTCTCTCTCTCTCTCTCTCTCTCTCTCTCTCTGTAGGTGATAGACAACCACCGACCAGGGAGATATATCGCCGGTACTACCCGCCTGTGTACCAGGAGGGAGTGGCGGCGGCGGCGCAGTGAGCCAGCACTTCAGTGGCTATCAAACATCACTCATTTGGCCTCGGTAGCTGCCTCGTCTTTCTGCCTCGCCCACACGTGGGCTGCAGGTTTCCAGTCCACAAGCATACGATCTGTCCATCTGGCACTTAACACACGAGGGCATATTTCTCACACGACTCGTTCTCCATACCTCGTCTGTTTACCTGGGGTGAGCGCGACTAGCTGGTCTCACTCTTCGGCAAACTCGCGTCGCAAGCACTCGTAAGTGCTGTCTCTCTCTCTCTCTCTCTCTTGGAAAAAGAATTTCACGGTTATTTTACCATGATATTACCACACCAGCGCATTTTTCTTGTCTTTATCGTGTTCTTTTATCATTCCTTTACCTTATTACTCTATTTCTCATCTACATCAGTTCCGATAGCCCCTTTCCTTCATAATAATCCTCTGTCCTCCTTCCCCAACATTGATCCCACCCCTTTCCTCCACGTTAATCCCCTCACCTCCTTACACCACACTAATCCCCTTTCTTCCTTCTTCCACATTAATCCCACACCCTTCCTCCATGTTAATCCCTTCACCCCCACACCACACTAAACCCCTCCTAAGAGAGATTTGTGTCAAATGTCTGGAAGCTCGCGAGTGTAGCACCAATATAACAATGAAGCTTATAGAAGATGCACTGTACAGACCAAACGGTTCTAACTTAAGTTTTAGTTAGACTGTTAGAAACGCTGATCAGGGACAACATCGTTAAATTCCTAGATGGTAAATTAATAACTGATTATCGACCTGTTCTAGAATGATAGTATATTAGTTAGATCTTTGCTCAGGCTGCAGGTCTGTCAACTACCGAGGGTCATTAAGGCCGCCAGCGTCTAACTACATCCACCTTCCGAAGGATCTTCCAACACCTTCTTCAGGTTAAAGATAATTCCATGATTACATAAACTGGGACTATGTACTTGACCACGGTAAGGAATCTAACATAGTATTTTCTAGACGTTTGTATGATAACTAGTGTTAAAAATACCATTTTGTTATATAATTAGTCTTCTGAAAAGTTTTTGATAAAGTGATACGTTGAAGGTGGTTGGATTACATTAGATGTCACGTCATATGAGGTCGATTATAAGTGTGGTCAGCGGATTACCTTACAGGTGGGCAACACCGAGTGGTTATTAGACGGAGAAGCGTTCGATCAGTTAGCGGGGTACCACAAGACTTGGTCCTCGGCCCCATACTATTTTATTATCTGCATCAACATCCTGAAAACATGACTGAACCGTAAAATGTCAGAATTATAAAGATTTGAAGAGGTTTAAACAATTTGAGGCTGTAGTAAGAGACATGGCAGATTGACTTCAATGCAGACACACACATATATATATATATATATATATATATATATATATATATATATATATATATATATATATATAGTAGATTTTGGGTATTGCAATGTTAAGCCTGATTACTGAATGCTTAGTAGGTCAACATTAGATAAACAGTGTTAGGTTTCTATGCTATTATTATTATTGTTATCATTAGTATTATTACCACTAATCTTAGGACTCCTTTTCCAGGGGTTCCTGCAACTCCAAGGCAGCGCTACAATCAGTAACAGGTAAGGCTGGACTCTTTCAAAGTAAAGTGTTTTCAGACGAGGTAACATTACGATGATACAACTTCGCCGTGGTTGACTTTTCACTAGCGTCGTAGCCATCATAATCATGCGGAGTTTGAGATTGAGATATAATCTACGAGGCGAAAGACAAAGTATTTACTCTTTGACAGGTGTAGTCGTGCCACATTTAAAGTCCATCGAATCGTTTTAGTCAAAGATAATCAAAGACATGGGATAAGCTAGAATGAATACAAAGAAGAGCAAGAAAACCAATTTCTTTGCTCAGAAATAAACATAATGAAGGAAGATTCTGGGATCTTTGTTCTCCATCGTGACGAATTCGTGAAGTGTAGCAAGGTAGACTAACAGCAAGAGCTAGGAATATATTCCTCTCAACCAGTTTCGTTAAAGTTTTCATCAGGAGATTAACGATACTTCGTGACAGGTTCTGTACGTAAACTTATCTAAAATAATTGTTGGATGGAGCAACTACTCGATGAAATATGTTGCTGCTTGACTGGTCCGTTGCTGATGCTCGCCTGATGCAATTTAGACAGATACAGAGTTCCATGTCTGTTGTCTTGACCCAGGTGAAGTTTCCTGCTTTGATGTTACTTGTTTCCTATGAACGGCTATGTGGGCTGCTTCCAATGCTTTCCTTGTGTTCTTATCTATTCCCTTCTGTACAGAATAATCTTTGCATCCCTTCATCTTGGCAAATGTTTCTCCTCGTCTGCATGTACCACGAAAACACTGGTGATGTGCACTGCCGTCTGATATCAGCTCTCTGCTCTCGTAGCCTCACCTGTAGACCCCGCTCAGTCTCGCCGTTATCATTCTTCTCTTCCGCTGCACGTGATCTTGTACACTATACTGTTCTCGTTGTTGTGTGCCATATTCTTAGTCCTCGCGATGTCTCCCATCTTATTCCTGATGTGGTCGCCGCGTCCACGGGTGTTGATTGTAGAATATTGTTGACGTATGTTGCTTGACGTGAGTTGGGTGTCACCAATTGTGTCTTTTTCCCGTTGTTACTCCTCTCCTCGCTCTTAGGTCCTGCATCGCTCTTTGATTAACAGATCCGAAGGGAAACCCAATATTCGCACTCATCCTTCAGGAACTCTATGCTACACATTCTCAGGACCCTCAGATAACATTCAGTAACTACTCTAGACTTGCTCTTGTCACTGTTCTCTGGCCGACAGTGAAATCCTAATCTGTGGGTATCCTGGTCGTTCGTTTCTGCTGAGTATTTGGGTGTCCAAAAATGGTAGATGACCTTCTTCTTCTTCTCCTGTTTTGAAGTGGGTCCTATGCTGTTTACCGTTGAGATGTAGAATGCCACGTAGGTCAGTGCTCCCTTTTGGCCATTTGTCTGGTGGCTGATGTGCATGAGGGACTGGTAGATAGGGAGGAGCCTATTGCTTTGCTGACCTCCCTCCATCCACATAGATTAGGAATTTTGGTTGCCATTGATGTCCTTCAGGCGCTAACCTCGTCATGGGCAGCCAGGTCTTCTGTAATCTGTCTTTCTCATGATATTCTTCCTCCACATTTAACTCATTCACTTCTTTCTCCACATTATTGCCACGCTTTCTTTTTAGATTAATCTCATTTCCTTCCTCCACATTGTTATTTTACCCCACCCACAGAAATGTGATCCCTATTCCCTCCGCTCCCCACTCAAGACTACCTTCTCCTCCTCCCTCCCCCACCCAAGACTACTTCCTCTTCCTCCCTCCCCTACTCAAGACTACTTCCTCCTCCTCCTCCTCCCTCCCCTACTCAAGACTACTTCCTCCTCCTCCTCCTCCGTCCCCTACTCAAGACTACTTCCTCCTCCTCCGTCCCCCACCCAAGACTACTTCCTCCTCCTCCTCCCTCGTCCACAAGGCCCCTGCCCAGTCCCTGGACTTCGCTAACGACCCTCCCTTACTCCTTTCCCACACGACCGCTGCCCAGTCCATGAACCTTGCTAACTACCCTCCCATCCCCCATGTCCACATGACCCCCACCCAGTCCATGAACCTCGCGAAGGCTCCTCTCCTCCTGCCCTCCACACGACCCCTGCCAGTTCCTGTACCTTGCTAACGACCTTCTCCCCGCCCTCTGCCTCTGTGAATCCATGCACCAGTGGATTACCCGCAAGGCATTCGGCCCAAGACCGCGGTTCACACGCTTAAGCCTGGAGGTGACAAATGTGGCCTGACTGACCCGCTCGTATCGCCGCCACAACCGCGTATTACGGTGATTTCTTTTTTTCCTTCCCCCACCCCTGGACACCGAGATTCCTCATTAGACGAGACGATTTTTTTTGTGGGGAATGAGTGGCAGGATTAGTGACTCAGGCTGCCAAATCCTTACACGGGCAGTTGACAGTTGATCAGGGTTGACATTCCCGGTATGGTCTCGGATGTGTTGGTTCTGCCTAATGACTGTGATTTTTGCCGTGGTTCCTGGGGGTTCCCTCTCGTGCTTTATGACTGGGATTCGTACAGTTAACAGCCCACACTGGGGGATTACTTGTGCTTGCCTCTGGTAATTCTCGTCGTAAAGTTCTAAACCCCGGAGCCATTGGTGGCACATTAGTTAATATAGTGTTCCCAGCTGTGGCAAGAAGAGCGCATGAAATTCTACCGTAATGAGACACACGCTGGATATATTGTGCAAAGAACGCGTCACGCTCTGTAATTTCTTGTGTTACCGTAAACCGATAGAGGAAAGTATACGTTGTGCGTCCGGGCGTGAGGCCTTTGCTGGTAATGACACCCGGCTTACCTGACACCAGGTGACCTGCACCAGCTGGTGACGACACCTGTGCACTGTGTACCTGGGGACCAGGTGACCTGCACCATCTGGTGACGACACCTGTCCACTGTGTACTAGTTGACCTGCACCAGTTGGTGACGACACCTGTCCACTGTGTACCTGGGGACCAGGTGACCTACACTTGCTGGTACTTCTGCCAAGAAGTACCTGAGAACGAAGTGTCCTACACCTGGTGACACACGTGGTTGTGGTGTACCTGAGGCCAAGGTGCCGTACACCTGGTGGCACACGTGGTCATGGAGTACCTAGGGACCAGGTACCGTACACCTAACCATGGAGTACCCAGGGACCAGGTACCGTACACCTGGCTGCGGTGTACCAAGAGACCAAGTGCAGTAGTGCACGTGGTGAGCGTGACGCACGTGGTTATATAGATCAGGGCCAACATTAGTGCTGCTTATATTCTGCACGTCATTTATGGCAGCAATTTGCATGCATCTTCATTACGACGAGCAAAAAGCTTAATTCCTCTAAATCCATAATGACTCTCTTCCTGTAACAAGATGTGTGATTGTAGTTCTTGATGACATACTTCAAGGACCCATTTTGCACGTAATGCCCCCGGCCAGCACTGCCCATTACACCTAATCCTGATGGTCGAGCCTCAGCAGCCCCCTTGGTGCAGCAAGGTGCAGGATGGGTGGAAAAAATGGGGCACATTTTATGGTAGAAATTTCCTCCTTCAAGACCCATTGTTTAGCCTAATGGGGAGGGAGGGTCCCTGGCCGGGTCCGTCTTGTTTAAATGGGCCGGCGCTGATTAAGGGGCTGATTCAGGGAGTCCAGACTACTGGGGTGAGTTGTGATTAATCCTCTAATGCGATTACCATTAGCCACTACCCTTCAGTTCCCCCTCTTCGACCATACGTTTGAGGCAACTTTCTTTAGGTTTCTACCCTCGGCCACTTCCTCAGACCACTTTCTTCGGCCTCTTAACACGATCGCACAATCTAGACACTTCTCTCAGATCACTACCCTCCGCCACTTCCCAGGGCCACTGTCTTCCACCACTTATCCTTGGCCACTTACCCTGATCCATTATCCCAGCCCATCTCCCCTCAGACCATTACCTACAGCCACTTACCCCGAACATACTCTACCACTTCCTTTAGGCCACTCCCCTCAGGCAACTTCTCCCGAACTTACTCAACCACTTCCTTCCCTCAGGCCACTCCCCTCAGGCCACTTCCCTCTGGCCACTCCCCTCATTCACCTTCACCCCTTTAGACCACTACCCTCGTCCTTGCAGTGTTGTTTAGTTTGTATTTCTAGCCGAGGGCTTAAGGTATACTTAGTAATTATTTCAGCTGGGACAGTGTTCTGTAATTACCCGGGCTGGGGGGGGGGGGTCATATTTTATAATTACCCCAGGCTAATCTCCTGCCTCACTCCAGCCCAGCAAGTGTCTTAACGTGTACCCTCAGGCTTACGCCAAGAATATATCCTCTTCTTGGTATTGGAAGAACCGTCGCCCCTTGTTTCTTTTTTTCTTATCTTTTCTTTAGTGCGGTATGTGTGTCAGTGTACGTAGCTATGTATGTCAGTGTACGTAGCTGTTTGTACATAGGTGTGCAGAGCTGTGCGTACAGTGGCGTTCATAAGTGTGGGGGTGTTTGTTGGTGTACATAGACTTTCTTAGTTGGTATATATATAACTGTGTGTATATATAGGCTTTCCTTGCTGTATATGCGTTGGTGTACATCGATGTGTATACGTTGGTGAACATAGCTGTGTGTACGCTGGTGTACGCAACAGTGTGTACGCCAATCAGTTATGATATATTTGATATTGAAATTATCTTATAATTCATTTTCCATCTTTATTCCGGTGTATTTCTTCTTAAGGTCCGACGTGGTTTGACGTTCTGGCAATAGTAGTTGTATGAGTAGTTGTGACTAGTTGTGTTGCTATATTGTGGTTGTAGTTGACTGTATTGTAATTAGGTTTTTGTTAATTTGAACTCGTATGAACCGGGGTTGTACCTGTTTGTGTACCATTTTCTTTCTCTTTTTTTTTACGTTATAAGTTGTTGGTGTTGGTTAGGATGACAAGTGTAGTTAAAGGTGCTTGTTTGCCTCCACCATCCAGGGAATAACGACCATCTGGGTGTTGGGAATGTTGCTCGTAATGGCGACTTAGCGAGCCGGCAATGTTTCGTTCGTCACGTACCCCATCGTGACCCAGGTCGCTGGTTTTGCTCGCTTGGTCTCGCTGATACGTGGGCTCCTGGCACTCACTCCGCAGACCCACATTCTTTCCATCATACACACAACCTTCCACTGTCCTCTCCAGCTTTTCCCCTGTAAAGATAATAAAGTTCTAACCCCTGTAACTATCACCTCATTACTCTCACTTGTGCTTCATCCAAAGGCTTCGAAACTTTCCGTAATTCTTACTTTCTTTTACACCTACAATCCCAGCCCATTCCCTCTGAGCACCAGTATGGCTTTCGCAGTGATAGGTCTAATGGCGATCTCTCCTATGTAACTCACTTGTGGTTCTTCTCCTTCAGGGATTTTGGTGACACTTTTCTCGCAGGCATCGATATCACCACAGCACTGGACAGGCTATGGCGTAAGTGTTTGCTCTCTAAACTCCCTTCCTTTTGGATTCTTTGCTTCTGTCTGTTCCCTGATGCATAGTTTCCCCAGTGGCCGGTCCATCGCAGTGGTCATCGGTGGAGTTCCTTCCTTCCTCCTGTCCTGTGAGTAGTGGTGTTCCTTAGAGTTCTTTCTTCTCACGATCAATGATTTGCTTTCTTGTTTCCAGCTCTGTTCACTCTTATGCTAATGATTCCACTCTACATACTCTTTACCTCCCGTCCTCATCCTAATACTCACTCTCTTTCTCCAAAGGGTTTTATCCACCCGAAGAACAGATTACTGCTCACACCTCTGAGGTGGCTCATCCTTCGCCTCTTTGTTAACGAGAGTGGAATCAAAGCCTTCCGTCCATTAATTCCCCTGGCGTCACCTCTCTCCCATCTTCTCTTTCTGTACGCCGAGATGTTGCTGCTCTCTATTTCTACACGTAGCATTTTGTCCGTCGTACTCGTGAGGTGTCTGTATGTGTCCACGTCCTCAAGGCTTGGAGGCGAGGCATGCGTCTAGTTGTTTGTGGCGTCCGTCCACTCGAACGTTATTACCCGTTATGATAACTGCTTCTTCCCTCGAATCCCCGAAGCTTCGGAATTCTCCCCCTTCCCTTGTCTTTCCTTCTTCGTCTCTCCTTTCAGCCTTTAAGACTCATTGACACCCGCGGAGCCTTGATCAGTTCCTTCTTTCTCTCTCCTCACTTCTTTCATCCGTGATGGCCATAGACTCTGACATGTTTTGTCTGTCATGTCGGTCACTATGGAAAAAGTGAATAGGAGGCGTCACAATTTACATGTGTCTCAGAAATCGGTGTTCGCTGCGCCTGGGGTATCTTCACCCACGAGTAATTGACTGTATTTTGAGCGCTTGTAATCCTTTCAGTGGTTGTGGTTAGTTGTATTTTGAGCGCCTCTAGTGGTTGTGGTTGATCCTATTTTGAGCAGTTGTAGCCCCTTCGTCCTGGAGTGGTTGTGGTTGGCTGTATTATGAACGGTTGTCGTTCTTCCATCCCAGTCTGGTCGTGGTTGGTCATATTTCACATAGACGCAGCTGATTTAATACTTCGTTGTAAAGGTTAGATGTACACTTAGCCATAGTGGTTGGGGGTCGTTGTGTGTCTGTATACCAGTGTCCCTGCGTGCCCAAAAGCCTGTGTGCCTGATGTCTGTGGGTCTATATGTCTGCGTTCTTGTAATGACTAGTTTCTACATTGCAGGGAGAAAGGGTCTACACTCGCTAGGTCCCGTCCCTTGTATCAGCACTGGAAGTTTCATTACTTAGTTTAAGCTACTGTTCGTCCATTACTGTGGTAGTGTAAAAGCCCCGTTTTTCCATCTTTTCTAATAACTTCTGTGCTTATCTTCTTGTTGTGGCTTCTGGTTACTCTGTGTATCTTTTCATGAACTGTTTACTCTCGACATCACCAAACTGCTTGATAAACATGAAGGCTATGATTTGTTCTGTCTTTCATAATGGACAAGTTTTTGACCTCCAACAACTTACTGTAACTGAGCTTACCATGTTGGTACCGTCTTTGTTGCCCTCTTCTGGATCTTCTCTCTAAACTCTTAATTTCTCTGTGTGCGGCGTCGGAGCACACGAATCATATTGTAGTTTTGACCCACAGTACACTGTGAACGATGTGCTGAACTTCTCCGTATGTATGTACTCTTATGCCGTTCTAATATCTACCAGTCGACTGTTTATGCCCTTTTACGTTCCATCTCAAGTGGAGTTCTGGCGACATTAACGACTCCCAAATCCTTCTGGCATACTGATTCCCTGTTGCTTGTTTCCTACAAGATGATAGTTGCCGGAAGGCATGCTTGTAGTGTTCCATCCTCGTTCTTCAGCATTCATTTTGGGCTGTAAGTTGACGAAATCTATTTTTCCATCATGACCTTAGCATCATCCATTCAGGTACTAGTCCAGTTTTTTTCCGGTGGGTTATTAAGATAGACCAAGAGGAGCAGTGGTTCCAGTGGTACTCCAGTGGTGACTCCAGCCCACTTCCAGAGGGCCCACCTGACACCCGTTCTTTGTTCCCTTCTATCCAATGAAATAGTCTTGTCCTAACTCAAGCTTGAAGATCCAGTTTCTTTGTCAACGAGGTACGTTGCTAGATACTTTCCGGCAGAGCAGGGATACAGAATCCATTAATCCTCTCTCTCTCTCTCTCTCTCTCTCTCTCTCTCTCTCTCTCTCTCTCTCTCTCTCTCTCTCTCTCTCTCTCTCTCTAAATCACGTGTTACACATGGCTTCCTTTCCTTGCATCTATGTTGTCTCTCACCTCCGCAGTTTCTCGTTTCAAAGTAATCTTCCATTTATCTTCTGATTATCTTTTCCAACATTTTTTTTCAGGCCACATTCGTTAGATACATCGATCTAGGGGTCAGCGCAATTTCCCAGTCTCCCCTCTTAAAAAACAGGCACGACATTTACCTTCAACCGTTCCCTTTGCACTATAACCTCCTCAGACGATATATAACTTTTTCAGCACCTATGGAGAAACTCCACGAAGACTATGGTCATTATATGGGTCCAGATCCTTTTGTTTACTCGGGAATTTTACAGTTATGCCAATACTTTCCATGGCCTCTGCCCGCCCTATCTCGCTAGTGCTGGGGCTACAGTGTCTTCTACCTTGAACATACTTCCAATCATGTCAGCCAGTTCCTCACATATCTTCACATCGTCCTCTTCAACTCTTCCTTTTGAATCCTTTAGCTTGATTAGTCTGTGTGTCTGCTTGCCTGTTTGTCTGTGTGTCTGCGTGCCTGTACGTCTGCGTGTACATGTGGCTGCGTGCCTGTCTGTCTGTGAGCTGAGCTTGCGTGCCTGTGTCCAAAAGACCATTCGTGATTATTCACTGAAGGCGACGCCCCGCGAGACCGTCTTTTATTTACTCATAATTCCTCTCTTCCCCCTCGACGCCTCCAGTAGCATGATCATCACGACCTCGCCTCCTCCCCGCCAACCCCCATCAACTCCATCAACCCCCCCGCCAACCTGCACCGACCCTCCCAGCACTACATGATACTCGTCATGCACACTTCTATTCTCAGACTCCCCTCACAAAGTACAGATTCTTCCCCTCTGCTTCTCCCCTCCCTACCTGCCTCACTCTCAGGTCAAAACAAGGTGTTCGACCCTCCCTCCTCCCCTTTTCCCCTACCACCACAAACCCCCCACTTCCCCTTACCCCTCTCTCTCTTTCTCTCCTCCCTCACCCCCTCCCTACGGCTCATCGTGCCTGGCACAGGCTCCCTCCCTCCCCGACAATTGCAGCTGATGAGGGCCAAGCGCCTGAGCCATTGTCCGCACCACCAGCATAATGGCGGAGCCACGACAATGGCCGCGATCCATACGCCCCGAGCCGCTACTCTCACCAACAATTACCAGAATTATTTACACATGACGGAGGAGAGAGGGAGGGAGTAATATAGTTAAAAGCTGGTCATCCTCTCCCTCCCCTGCCACCTCCAGCAGCCGTATAGGTGCTAGGTGGTCCAGTCTAGGAGCCAGGCGGATGAAGTGGACGCGACCTGGGTGTTGGATGACGGAAGCTCAGTGTGGTAGACGTGAGGTGGTCGGCCAGTAGGGCTTGAGGTGCTGGGTGACTAGGGTTGAGGTGTAACGCAGCCTACGAGGCTAGGTTCAAAATGATTCGTCAGATCGACAGCGAAAGGTAAAAGGTCGCATGAGCCAAGTGCAAGGTCGCCGAAATGATTGGCCGGTCAGGGTCAAGCGGTCGGGATAAAGAGGTCATGGTGACCCCGTGGCCAGGGAGGTGATCAGGGCCAGGCGGCCAACGTTATAGGTGGTGAGGTAGCTGGAGGTGTGCGCCTGGTTGTCTGAGGTCAAGCTTCAGGTGGTCATGTTACCCGACGAAGATGTGGCGGCGGGTGGAAGTGAACCTCACCTCGTCCAGTATCCGTGGTGGTGGTGGCTCACCCGCTTCCCTCAGCCCACACAGTTATATGAGATCGTTTCAAATATACATTTCAAATATACCTCGCAAACGCGGGAGACAGCGACAAAGTATAAAAAAAAAAAAAAAAAAAAAAAATATATATATATATATATATATATATATATAGAGAGAGAGAGAAAGAGAGAGAGAGAGAGAGAGAGAGAGAGAGAGAGAGAGAGAGAGAGAGAGAGAGAGAGAGAGACAGACAGACAGACAGAGTTTGTTTCATTACTCTAACGTTTCAGATAACCCTGAAGCCGTCTTGAGAGACAATGAGAACGGTACAAAGATCGAGACTATGATATGTATCCCCAGGTCACCTCGGTGGATATTGCACCGGCCGGGCGGTTGCCCCACATTCCTCTACCGCCATGTTTACAGTTGCCCATACCATGACACCCTCACGGTGATTGGTCACTTCTGTGCCTGTGTGGGGTGACGTTAAGACTTGCCTTACCTTTTCGTTCAGTTTTTGTTGTCTTATAACATCTCCATGCCATCTTGGTAAGCGACCATACTCGTTATATGGACAACAAGTGCATTCGGTACCCTATGATGACATACATCAGCTTCATGTTCACTTGTCCTTTTGCTCATACTTTGCCCAGTTTCCCAGCAGAGCCAGATATCCATTACAAGGTATACCGTATACTACACTATCTTCCTCGACACTTCCTCCATTTCTTCGCTCTATTACATCACCTGTCTTTTTTTTTCAGACGAGTTATCAATTGTCCCTCCCTGTATTGTGCAAGTATAGTATCCAGTTATATCTGACTCCTTCCTCGAATTTGAAACTGCTGTATATCTCTCGTTCTCCGCTGTGCCGCTTTCCACGTTCTCATTGCGCCTTATAGTAATATCATTGGACTTCCTCTTGAGTTTAATCAATAAACTTTCAGGGAAAGATGCAATCTAGAACGCCTCGAGAATATGTCTGATTTCTTTTCCATATATGCACTGCTGAATAATATATTTGCCTACAGAAGAAATCCATTGATTACTCCAGTCTTTGTCCTTTTACCGTTGATCATGAGTTCATAAATAAAATGTTTCTTGTTTGTGGATTACGTTACACTGAAGACTTTACACTCTACTCAGACCTTCATACCATGGCATCTTGAAACAGCATTTTGTTTTCTTTTCTTCCTCTTGAACTAAGTATTACATATCTCTGTTTACACTGTCCCAGCGTCCTCACTTTGTTTACTCTGTTAGTTTCCTTGGGCGTTGTTCACTGTTACGTATCCACGTGCATGTACCACGTGCCACTGTGCACCACTCTGTTGTAGTTGTCCACTTCCAAAGTCTCCATACATAGGCGTGCTGTGACAACACTAAAGGAAGAAGCCCATGGCCAGGCCTCTGTGCTGTCTGTACTCCTCCTTGTTGAACGTGAATGCCCCAGTGTAACAAAGAGACCCCAGCTTTACCTAGACACTTTTGGATACCGCTGGCGCTCTTAAAGTTCTATATTTTGAGCCTCATCAATATACCTGGTTTGTGAACTCTCGGGAGGTCTTTCATTCGTCGCGGGCGGGGAGAGGAATTCCTCGAGTAAACATACGTGTGATTAGCGGATCAATAGCGGATGCTCCTCCTCGGGAGTCATTATCATAGAAGGCTAAAGACAAGCGAGAGTTACAAAGTCACACGTAAAGTTCTTCCCAATTATCCAATTTTCAATGTTATTTCAGACAACACTGTCGGTCCCCAGACCTACAAACACTGTTACTCCCCAGACTTCAACTCAACCTTCTGAGACCTAAACTCTCGCCCCCAGACCAACATTGTCCAGTGTCTCGCTTTAGACCTAATCCAGCCAGCGCTTCCCAGACCTACACTGTCACTCCCCAAACCTACACTGTCGCTCTCCAGTCAACCTCCCTAGACCTAAACCATGGCTACACAGACATACACTGTCGTTTCGTAGAACTGATCTACACTGATCTCTCAGACCTAGACTATCACTCGCCAGACATACAGACAACACTGTTGCTTCCCTAGTACTTCAGACAACACCCTTTGCTCCCAAGACCTACACTGTCGCTCTCCAGACCTACACTATCTCTCCCACATGTACACTGTAGCCCCTCAGACCAAACTTTCTTTTCCCAGACCTGCACTTTCACTCCCAGGCCTAAACTGTCGCTCCCCCCAGACCTGTGGACAATACTATCGTTCCCACACATACTACCTTCTTGCTTCCACAACATAGACAGAAAATGTCGCTCCCCCGACCTACAGACACTACTCTCTCTCTCTCTCCCCAAACCTTTACCGCTCATCAATTCTACAGATTGATGAAAAGAATAACTTTGTCTCGGTTTACACAAGCAATACCGTTTATGTAGTGCTTATTAGAATACAAGTGAAATATTCTTACTAACAACATCATGTATTCTATTATTATTCTTATTGATTTCATAAGCTCTCATTTAAATCTCATACAGCAGAAGCTTTGCGCTATATATCAAGAGCGATTACTTACCGAATGCTTTCTTACCAGCGAACATGAAAGTCTGCACAGCAGATTGGAGGAGCTGTACGAACGGCCTGAGGACTTGTATCCTTTCTCTCTTTGGTTAAAGTGATGACTGAAATAAAATCTGTCTTCTTGGCTTTACCATTCGAACGTCCATAACCATATCCTGTTATGAGGGGATTGTGATGACGGGACAGGGTCTTCAAGGAAAGATTCAGGTTGTGAATTAGTGTATACAAAGCTCAGGTTTAGCAAAAGATGATACAGTACCACAGGACTGTGTCGAAGGTTCGCCGTACACCCAGGGCATTGTATCGCCATGACCTTCAGGGTGTTTTGTGTGTTGGTCCCGGGAATCAGTATAAACCAGATAAGCCACATCTCTCTTATCTAGGAAGTCATCCCATTGTCTCATATATTCCTTGGTAGTCTTACAGGAAGTGGCTCAACTTGTCTTTTAACAGTGCATAAACTCGTCTGCCCACGTAGAGTCATAGTAATGTTCTGTGTCTAGTAATGTTCTTCGGTAATGTTCTTCGGTCTAGTAATGTTCTTCTGATCAAACACCATCGGGACACTTCGTAAAAGTGTGTGGTTATCCATTTCGGCAGACTATGTATGTTGCTGGATGACGTGGATTGAAGTATTCTAGATACGCTGTCTCTAACACTGAGTGTTGGGTATGACAATGCCATCTATTTCAGTACTGTAAGGAGAGTTTCATGTGGTCGCTGTCGAAACTTGTTACCTTACTGGTTCTGCTGAACGTGTGTGGTTCTTCAAACAGCCTCTGAATGTCTTGATTGTTTATAAGATTGTTCGTGATTGGTTCCTTGGTTAGTTAACTCTGTACATTACCTGTGTTAATATGATTTAGTTCAGATTAAACCTCGTGGTTTATAGATAAATCTAATGAAATTATATGTTTGTGAAGACAATATATGTCCAATGGATATTTCATCATATGCTGTATTTTTTATTATTTTTTGTTAGAATAATTGGAAAACCTAAGGACTCAAATTCTATAGTTTTGGAATTTTTGATTATTGACTCAGTGCTGTTTTTCATAAGGTTCTCTTTATCAAAAATTCTTTTTTCGCTGAATCAAACACTGTATCTAGGAGTTCTATTCTTCTGCTTTCAACTAAATGAATTCAGATTCATTCCTGTTTAAGAAACCATCTAAGAAACCATCATGTTTTTCTTCCCTCATTAATTACAGAGGTGGATACTGATACCCATGACGTCAACAGACATGTCGAAATGATATAACATTGGTATTGTCTATACTTGCTAACCTTCAGCGTCCACGTACACCGTTTGTGTCAGAATTGATAGAAAATGATGTAATTCTAAACCATCCTGTTTGTATATTTGTAGGATATCGTACGTATGTAAACCCAAGAACATACGTCCCCAGAGGGCAGTGTCCTTCATAGGTACTTTAACTGTTGATCCAGAGGTCGCTGTACCATTTTTCCAAGACGTCCCAATACGGTTGTCTGTGTACAGGAAGGAAGCATACATGTGTTGTCCAAGGCACAGTTCACTGGGAGTATAGATCAGTGCAGTTGAAGTAGTGACATGATTCATTCCAGTGGGTCGGGTCAGGTTAGGTTTATGGTTGCTGTGGTGATGACGGTCACCATGGGATGGTGAGGGAGGTGACTGACCTCGCTTGTACTGATGCCTTATAAGTCTGTGTGACTGATACTATTGGCGTGTTACGGGGAGAGAGTTTTACGCTTATGTTGCTCCGTCTCTTAACCCTGTATATTTGCACCATGTCTTTACTCGTATGTGTGTGTGTGTGTGTGTGTGTGTGTGTGTGTGTGTGTGTGTGTGTGTGTGTGTGTGTGTGTGTGTGTAAAAGATTTATAGGAAGACCAGAATCAAGATGCTAGAGTAGAGTCAGAGCTGCACTTGCACTGGGCGCAACACACTCTCATAACAAGCTTTGCCCAGCAGGTTATTATGGGCAGTGTGACCACAGGGGACGGACGTGTGTCTGTCCTGTGTTGACACTGCAGGTTACCAGCAGAAGGAAAAGAAAAAGTAGATACATTATAGTAAACGAGATCCATAAAGGCAATGAACGATGAATCACCGATGAGAGAAGAGGATGGGCGACGTAAGGGTTTTCAATAGTGCACTGATGAGCAGGAGTGGAGTTGAGACCATATATAGTGTGTGGACTGTAACAAGTGAGGTATGGGGAAGGCAGTTTCAGAGGACCGCTGAGGGTAGGAATGATATGATGAAAGGATTGATAAATACTGAAGCTGGGGGCGGCCGCCAAGCCGTTGAGACAATGTCTAACCTTAGGATGGGATGGCTGGCGTCAGGACGGGCCGGGGATGTGCGATACATCTTCCCAGACGTGAGGACAGAAAGGTCTTTCGGGTCGGACGTGGCTTTTGCGAGGCGTAAACAACTGGGAAGCCGTGAGCCCGGAGGGCAACCAGACACGGAGCCAAGGTCTTTAAAGTCTCCCCTTGTTAAGAAGTTCTGATGATTCATTCCCGAGGAGATTTCCCTGTGTGGTTAAACTTGTAATGTTGATGTAGGCAAACATTGTTGTGCATTGGTGTAGGTAGACTATGCTATACGTTGATGTAAACGATGCTGTACGTTGATGTAGGCGATGCTGTACGTTGATGTAGGCGATGCTGTACGTTGATGTAGGCAGACATTGTTATACGTTAATGTAGGGAGAGGATGTCGTGCCTTGGTGTGGGTACACAGTGTTCTTCGTTGATGTAAGTGAGTAATGCTTTACGCTGATGTAGGTAGACAATGCTGTAAACTGATTTAAGTAGACAATGCTGTTTGTTGATGAATGCAGTCAATTCTGTAGGCTGATATAGGTAGACAAAAATGTATGCCTATGTAGGCAGACAATGCTGTACGTTGATGTAGGCGGACAGCGATGTACGTTGACGCAGGTAGAAACTGCAATTTATTAATCAAGGGAGAGTACACAATAGATTTATACCTTAAATGATGTAGTGACTGATAATTTGTTTGAAAATAGAATGCTCAGCGCTTGAGTTCCTGATGCATCAGCGGTGAGGGGTGTGAGACCAGGAGAGCGAGAGTGGGAGTTTTTTTAGTCACATAAAGACGGTCTGCAGGGACACTGCCGGTCACTGGCTGAGAGGGTGATGATGAGAGTGAACACCGATGTCATGATGTGTATGAGGTCGCATGGCCTTGGGGAGCTGTTGTTGATTGGGGAAAGGTAGTGAGTGTTTCACTGCAATGAGGAAAAGCAATGAGTGGAAAATATATAAAGGTATTGCAAGTGAGTACCACATGGTAGTGAGAATCACATAGGAGTTAGTACCCTTAGCTTTGCTGGAGAGATTTTTGTTAAATACTTTTTTCATGGGTATGGGAGATGAATTCTACCTGCGTGTTCCCAGTGTGTCGTAGAAGGCAAGTAAAAGGGGCGAGAAGGTCTGGAACCCTCACTCCCCCTTTCCACTTTCATGTATTTCAGTTTCTATAAGAAATCTACCAAATTCAATGTGACTCTCCGTCACTTTCCAACACAGGAATCTTCCTCTTACTCGCGTTGTGTTTCAGCATCTTTATCCTTCTCGCATCTCTGAGCCAGTTAATAAAACATCATCATCTTCAACGCACTGTGTATATTGAGTGTTTGTGGTAAACACAGGGTACAGGAGGTGTATAGGAAACGAAAGCACGGTTATTTGTATGCAATTAATGCACATTTATTGCCTTTGAAGAGTTGATATTACTTTGATGATATGCGTTTAGGGGGAGGATGGAAGAAAATGCGTGCATGAGCAAGAGTATTGTGCTGAATAAAGATAGATGTACTATGTTTCTAGAGATTTATAAACTAGAAAGGCCTGTATGCATGTGGGGATACAATGTCTCCACACACACCTTAAATATCTGTGTACATACCAAGTGAGTTTCATCAACTATAGTTTAAATGTAATGGGTTCGTGGCAGAAAGAAAGGAAAAAAACGTTAATTTCTGGTAACCTTTGAACTGTAACGAGAGCTGATGTCAGCCCAGTCACAAAGCTTCAGTGACGTCATGTTGGGTCTGGGTTTTTACTCCAAAGGAGTCTACTTTTCCCTGCCACTGGAAGTAGCACAGAATTTAGAAAGGCCTTGGGTGGCACCAGGACTCTTATTAGAAATTGGTCCTGGGTTGATATATATATATATATATATATATATATATAAGAGCAAGGTTATTAGGTACAGTAGGGTTGAGGGTCAAGTCATTTGGGAGGTGAGTTTGAATGGTGAGAGGCTGGAGGAAGTGAAGTGTTTTAGATATCTGGGAGTGGATCTGTCAGCGGATGGAACCATGGAAGCGGAAGTGGATCATAGGGTGGGGGAGGGGGCGAAAATTTTGGGAGCCTTGAAAAATGTGTGGAAGTCGAGAACATTATCCCGGAAAGCAAAAATGGGTATGTTTGAAGGAATAGTAGTTCCAACAATGTTGTATGGTTGCGAGGCGTGGGCTATGGATAGAGTTGTGCGCAGGAGGATGGATGTGCTGGAAATGAGATGTTTGAGGACAATGTGTGGTGTGAGGTGGTTTGATCGAGTAAGTAACGTAAGGGTAAGAGAGATGTGTGGAAATAAAAAGAGCGTGGTTGAGAGAGCAGAAGAGGGTGTTTTGAAATGGTTTGGGCACATGGAGAGAATGAGTGAGGAAAGATTGACCAAGAGGATATATGTGTCGGAGGTGGAGGGAACGAGGAGAAGAGGGAGACCAAATTGGAGGTGGAAAGATGGAGTGAAAAGGATTTTGTGTGATCGGGGCCTGAACATGCAGGAGGGTGAAAGGAGGGCAAGGAATAGAGTGAATTGGAGCGATGTGGTGTACAGGGGTTGACGTGATGTCAGTGGATTGAATCAAGGCATGTGAAGCGTCTGGGGTAAACCATGGAAGGCTGTGTAGGTATGTATATTTGCGTGTGTGGACGTGTGTATGTACATGTGTATGGGGGGGGTTGGGCCATTTCTTTCGTCTGTTTCCTTGCGCTACCTCGCAAACGCGGGAGACAGCGACAAAGTATAAAAAAAAAAAAAAAAAAAAAAAAAAAAAAATATATATATATATATATATATATATATATACATACATATTTCGTACTTATCACTTGTTAAAGTGATGCCCGGAACCATCTTACGTCCTTCGAATCAGCAGAGTTATTAAGCGACCGAGCTGGAGTGAATATCCTTCAAATACATCATATATCTATCCTCCCGTTTTCTTGCTTGATCTATAGTGGTATTTTCATTCTCTTATTTTATTCTTTTCATTACACGATCACTTGAGCTTTTCCGTTTGTTTTTTCACTTCCTTTTCTTTATGTCAATTATTTTTACATTTATGGCTTGGCCTAGATGATGAATTCCTTTTGTAGTTGGAGCCTTTATAGTAGACAATCAGTAGATTAACGAATGAACGAATAAAACGATTGCCCAGACCCGGGATCGAACCAGGGACCTTTAGATCTTCAGTCTAACGCTCTCCCAACTGAGCTATCTAGGCACATGAGGTACAGCGGTAACTTACGTATGATATTTCTGAGCGCTCAGTTTGTATCTCTCTCTCTCTCTCTCTCTCTCTCTCTCTCTCTCTCTCTCTCTCTCTCTCTCTCTCTCTCTCTCTCTCTCTTAATAGATTGGTTACAAAAGAGGATGAAGAGTTGGGATAGGGGAAGGATGGTTTAGAATGGAAGAGAAGGCTGAGGTAGTGTGCGCAGGTGTGGATATGGATAGTGTGAGGTTTTGACGCACGTGGGTGAGGCTGCTGGCCAACTCGGCCCATCACGTGAGTGATTTTCTAGAACCGTGGATTTGTTGCCTGATTGTGTACCCTCGGCAGACTGGGTGTGTGTGTGTGTGTGTGTGTGTGTGTGTGTGTGTGTGTGTGTGTGTGTGTGTGTTGTATCTTCTGTGTTCCTTGAAGAAGATTTACTTAGTTAAGCTAAACATTGTTCGCTGCGTACAGTGATGGATGGCTGGAGCTTCCCTGAGTGTTTTAAGGCTTCGAGGGAACCAAGTGTGTTCCATGTACGTACAGTTACGAGATCTCGCGTTTATCTGTAGCTTGTATCATCGTTGTCTTCAAGTCCCTGCCATACTTTCTGGTTTGCTTCTCTCAGGTATGAACCGACTGGTGTAATGTTCAGTCGCTGGTGCTGTTCTACTGTGTTTTCAATGTAAGGATGTTCTTCACTTGTGACGAATCGTTGATCCCTATCTTTAATATCTTCTGTAACTTGAGCATGCGTGATCTGGAGACGAGGAGGGACGCTAGTGTAGGTGAGTTAGGACCGGTGTTATCATAACCTTGTCTAGGTGTAGTTTTTGGTTGTCTAGAAGGTGCCAGAATCTACACAGATTGGTCAGGTCCGCTTTTCCTTGTGCGGATCTCTTATTGATATGATCTGCTGTCGTGCCCCTTGATGTTACTCTGTGGTCCAGGGTTCTGTAGCCCCCTCTCTTGTGCTGTCATGTTACCATCTGTGGTTAGGTCGATGGGTTATATTCCTCCTGGACCTGGTATACAGTAACTTTATGTTGGTTTTTATCTGCCAGAACCGCTACGAATTTGTCCAGTCTGCTTGTCTTTGACTGTACTAAACGAGTATGTGCTGGGAGTGAGTTGTTCCACACTATTATTTATATGACGTCGTCGGCTTGGCGAGTGTCCACATTCACGGCGCTAAGTGGAGAAATGTCCTCTGTATAAGTTATAGATTTTTTGTTTTTTCTATTTGTCTAGATGTACACAGACAAATCATTTCAGTGGGAGTATGGATGAAGGGCACATATCTAGGGGTAGGTGGAGGCCAGTACAGAGCGTACAGTGGGTACAGTACATGGACATGGGAGGGTGAGAGATGGGCCCAAGTGGGGCCCAGGGGCCCCAAGAGTACCCCTCCCGTCAGGAGGGGAGGGAGGTCTAGGATACATGAAATACATGATACATAATTACAGGATAGTGAGTGGTACTGACACCATCATAGGTAACAACACTTTTGTAACACCGGGCAAGTTTGAAATATATCATAGAGACACACTGTAACGTACAGTCGTTAACACTGATAGCGATATGAAAGGTCAAAGATGCATTACACATTAGGGATACAGTTACAGAATGTACTGGTACTGTGCGGGTTGTTAACATTTACAGTAATATAAAGGTGAAGGTACATTACACGCTAGACATGTAGTTACAGAACGTGCTTGTACTGGGCATGATTACATCAGATATTACATACTGCAGGGCATGGCGAATTTTGGATGTAGTGTCACAATGTCTTCAAGGATATTACTAACAATGATTATGTAATCGCAAAGCTGTTGAAACAGTAAGTCTTGAAGTCTAAAATCACTGATTTTGAGACGTTCGCTAATAGTGTTGTAGTTTATGTTCACCAGGTGCAGAACAGAGCCGTCATTTGTCATGTTCAGGATCATGGGTTCCCGCAACTTGCCACATGTACCTGTACCCTAAGTGTATTGTGGCTGTTAAGACATCACATTGTGTAGTATGGCCACCCTTATCGGCCTCTACAAACAGAGTGAATAATTGATGAAACAGTTTCCTGCAGAGCGCTCCTTCAGGAGGGTGTTGTAGGAGCTGGTGTGGAGTCCAAGAAGAACACAGCGTGTACTCACAACTGGACGGAGGTGTCTCATTGCAATGAGAGTACTGTAAAGTTCGCAGTGGGTAGAGTTAGCCCAAGGGGTAAGTCTCTCTTGCTGGGATTCAAGGTTCTTGTTACTGTAAACAGCAGAGGCAGCGCCGGCCTTACCGTTTTCCCCACAAAGATCCATCTGTATACATCAGTAGTGTATGGCCAGGCATGGTGGTAAGCACGTTATCTAGTTGGTCACACCTCACTCCTTGTTGGATGCAAGGAGTGAGGTGACCAGGATGACAATTTACGTAATCAGTTTGGAGAGGTCTGATGTGCCCAAGGTTTTTTAAGGTTACTGGCGCAGGATCTGTTAGTTCGCACTGTGGCCGTAGCAAGGAATCACCTGCGGTCGAGCTACCTGTAACATCCTGACGAAGGCTGGTGGGTTACTTCATGGAGGGCATTGCGGTCGCTAATAACTTGCAGAGGGTGTTGTGCAAAATTGGGTGGCGTATGCAGAAGTTGTGAGACACTTGGCACTAAGTAATGCATTAAAGACTTGAATAAAGTCAGTAACTGTGGGAAGGGCAAGCTCGATTTTCCCTTGTCGACGTGGGACGACACAAGATGAGTCTGGTAGTTTTTTTTTATTTCGTGGGTGACTGGACGCTGCCCTGGGGTATCCCGCTTAGATTTTTGGAAATTTGGGTGACGTTGTAGAGTTCATGATGATATGTGCGGTGCGTTGGTCGAGGAACTTACACAGTATGGTTTCAGGCGATGCCTGCTTGTGGTAAATCATACTGTAGGCCGTTGACCCACACTTTGCCAAAGGCTTTGCCTCCGTCTCTTTGTCAAACTGTAGAGTGTATTCCTTGTCCTCCGGTGATGGCAGTTGTTTCTGTCTCACTCGCAGTTGTTGAGGTGGTGCTCTTGGGTAATGGAGAATTTTGCTTCCAAGGTGTCCCACTAAACTTAGGCTCAGAATTGCTTCAAAAAGTTTTCCTGGGATTTTTTTAGGAGGGTCTCTCTCTCTCTCTCTCTCTCTCTCTCTCTCTCTCTCTCTCTCTCTCTCTCTCTCTCTCTCTCTCTCTCTCTCTCTCGTAACCCTGATACCTCCCTGAGGGAGAGTCAGGTCGCCGTCCCTCTTGACCTGGAACAAATATTTAAATCACGTCCACAGAATGGTTACCCTCGCGGACCAGCTGCGACAACCCCACTGTAGTGCTATCAGCGACCTGAAGGCGTTAAGTACACGCCTGAGTCGTAAAGTAGAAGTACGAGCGGTGATACGAGAAGGTCAAGAGACTAAAGATAAGATACAAGAGCCTTCGTTGTATCAAGGGTCACGTGAGCTGGCGGGTGATGTGTGTTGCACTTTATGACGTACAATGATGTACTTACAAGCGATAGTAAGGAAGGAACGCTGTTCAACTTGTATATCTCGATTTCAATAGATTATTTTCAGCAAGACTTAAAGACAGGTTGCATTGTATCTGAAAGCAACGATAGACTCATTTTGTAAGTGGTGTGGTTTAGGATGGCTGGTCTAGCTTGATGAGTGAAATAAGTGTGGAAAGTGACATACAAGTAAGATGGGGGCTTCTGTAACTATAGTTTTCGGTGTTTCAGTGTAACATGGCGCGGGTATATGTGCGTGTGAGTGATTATCGGAGGCTGTTTTTACCTGGAATTTAATTCATGATGATGATAGAGAGATAGATAGGTGATGATGATAGATTTTCATTGAAAACGTAGCAGAAATAGGTTTTTGCTGATGGCCAGTCCCCCACGGCCAACGCACCGTGGCTTGCGCAGGGTCGGTACGATCTCTGAATACGACAGTACTGCCTTAAAGCACGGCGGTACAACCCTCCAACACGACGGTGTGACCCCTGAGTGCCATTGTACAACCTAGAGTAGGATGGATAGCATGGCCTTTGACCTCGTACTCTAATGGGTCAGGTTGAAGGCCAGGAAATCATACCCAGGGCTCGTACCGTGTGTTCAGTGTGCTTCACCACTCGTCTGGTCCATCTCATGTCCAGCTTGGCTGCTCATCTTATTCCCCAGCGGTGAATCAGCCCATCACATGAGCTTTCTACTCTCAGGGGTTTAGAGTGAGTCAAGGCTAAGATGACGAACAGCGGCCCCTCCTAGGAAGCTTCAAGTACACCAGCCATATGCTCAGATTCTCCATCGTCGGGTTTTAAGTTCACACTCCTTTATAATCCAGACTTGAAACCCTTCCGCTAACCTTCCTTTATAAAGTCCTTTTTGACGAAGAATACAGTTGAATATCGCCCTCGTTACAGCTCTGTTACAGTCATGGTTGCAGGTAGGGAATACAGGACGACAAGGATTCTGTTGCACTTCTGTTACTAGATGTCTGCATGAAAGCTCTGATCATGATGGCTTGTGATACACTTTCTCTCTCTCTCTCTCTCTCTCTCTCTCTCTCTCTCTCTCTCTCTCTCTCTCTCTCGGCCAGCAGCTCTGTTTCTCCTCCTCCTCCTCCTCCCACCTCTGGGCCCCGACACCTGCACCACCCTGTGAGGGCACCAGACGTGGACCAAACATGACCCCTCGCCCTCCCGCTCGGCTAATGCAGCCACTCATCAGCTGCTTGACCAGGACGAGGGGGCTGGGCTGCTGCGGGCCAAATGCTCGAGTGAACAGTTTGTTTCTTCAGGCGGTGACTAGGGGCCCGGCTGCTCCACGCTGTTTAAACCCTCGCAACTCTGATCATGTGTCACAATCGATTTACGGGGCTGCCGTCCCACGGAGGGAGATTATCTAGCAGAGACAATCGATGGCAATCGTAGATGTTATTCCTAGTGTTGTGGCGTTGCTGTGACGAGTGTAGCTGAGGGAGGCTTTGGTTAGATCCCCACCTACATACACGGTAACCCGTAGGCTTCCGTTCTGGGAAGATCCAGCGTGGAGATGTGTAAGGCAGTGTGTTCTGATAAAGGTATTCAAGCACCTGTCATATTGTGTGTGTGTGTTTAAGACTCGATGTGTTAAGTCTAACCACACCCGATGGGAAGTTAATGATCCTGGAAAATGTAATACCTGACTGAGTATGGCCGCAAAACTGCAGGAATTGTCTTGATCTGTCCCTCTCCATATGTAGGGCAGCATTTTCTTTTTTCTTATATTCTTGTGATTTAGTATTTCATTTCTGTTGCACTTTCCTTGTCTTTACATTCCTAGACCTTATTATTTATTTGTTTACATTCCTAGACCTTATTATTTATTTGTTTACATTCCTAGACCTTATTATTTATTTGTTTACATTCCTAGACCTTATTATTTATTTATTTCCATCGTCGTCATTGTTTATCAGATGGTGATATATATCCTCACGATCATTAGCATATTTGTTGTGTTATGTTTTGTTCTTTCCTCTCTGGTGTTTTTCATTTTCTTTGAACTGTCTTCCTCTCCACCCACCATATCTGGCTCTGTCCCTCCACCACCCTTGTTCCCCCGCCACAGCCTCACTCCAGCCACACCCCTACCACAACCCGATCATACCCCAGCCATACCCTTCTCACTCAAGAAACACCCTAGTCACACCGCCTGCCACACTCCGGCCACACCACAGTCAAACCCGGTCACTCCACCTGCCACACTCCGGCCACACCACAGTCACACCCGGTCACACTTAGACAGACCACCAACCACACTTCAGCCGCCTCAACCATACCCCAAGTCACACCTCAGCCACACTCCCACCACATCCCAGCCACACCCAGGCCACATCCCTGACACACTCCAGCATAACCCCAGCCGCACCTTAGCCATGCAGAAAGCACAGTCCAAGTACACCCCAGCCACATCCTAAGCACACGCCAGCCACACCTCACCTTCACACTAGCCACACTGTAACCACGTCGCAGTCACACCAAGGCGACAACCCTAGCCACACCTTAACTACGCCCTGCCAAACCCCCAGCCACACCCACCCTAGGCACATCCCATATACACTCATACCACACCCTAATCACACCCCAGCTATATTAGAGCCACACTACAGCCACACATCGGTCACCCTAGAAGCACACCTTAGCTACACCGTGCCACACACATCACAGCCACGCCCCGCTGAACCCCAGCCTCATTCCAATTTCATCCCAGCCACATCCCAGTCACTCCCCAGCCACACCTCTCACTGTCACGTCAGAGGACACCGCCTTGACAGTCGCTGGGTCCTTGAGATCGACTCCCCGCTGTGTTGTCTCTGCTTACACCAGAGTCGGGCGGGCGGGGGCGCCGCGTGCCTTGGTGCTGCCTTCATCCTCTGCTGGCCAGGGGTCGGTATCCGCTTCCTCCTCCGTCGGGGAGCCCCGTAGGAGTCAGTGCCCGCTTCCTCCTCAGTTGGGAAACCCGGCAGGAGTCAGTGCCCGCTTCCTCCTCAATCGAGAACCCCGCAAGAGTCGGTGCCCGCTTCCTCCTCCGTCGGAGAGTCCCACAAAAGTTGGTGCCCGCTTCCTCCTCCGTCGGGAGTCCCACAAAAGTCGGTGCCCGCTTCCCCCTCAATCGAGAACCCCGCAAGAGTCGGTGCCCGCTTCCTCCTCCGTCGGAGAGTCCCACAAGAGTCGGTGCCCGCTTCTTCCTCCGTCGGGGACCCCAGCGAGAGTCTGTGCCCACTTCCTCCTACGTCGGGGAACCCTGCAAGAGCCGGTGACCGCTTCCTCCTACGTCAGGCGCTTTCGTAGAAGTCCGTGCCCGCTTCATCCTCTGTCGGAAGGCCCAACAGGAGTCGGTGCCCGCTTCCTCTATCAGACGGTCATGCAGGAGTAGTGGGTACCCACTTCTTCTGATATGGGGGACGCCGTAGGAGTTTGTCACCCGCTTCCTCCCCCTCTGCCAGGATGTGCCACACAGATCCTAGCCTGCTTGGTGTGGCGGAACAGCGGTCTGGCGGACGACTTGAAGAGCATCCTCGCGAGATAATTAGTGGTACACAGATGTGTATATTGTTCACTCCTGGGATATTGTTGATGCACACTCGTCGACTCCGGCAGATTGTTGTCCTCATCATATCTTGAAAACTTTGGTCAATACTCCGCTGAAACAGAAAAAAAAAAAATCTATACACCAAGAAACCTTGTGGCTCACAGACATTCCAAGAGGTTCTTCGTCGTCGCTCTTCTAACATGAGCACGACGAAGGAACTTATCGACGTCTTATACCTCGAAGACAGCGCGGAGTTCGCCATCATAACTTCTGTAGGTAGGTACAGGATAGCGTGTGTTCATAACCCGTAGGAAGTTCTTGAGGCTGTGGCCAGAAGGAATATGGAGCGTCTCGCCCATCTCACCAGGAGTCGAGTGACGTCTTTTTAACATTAAGTGATGCCTCTCTACCGTGAGTTGTGTGATGCCCCTGTATTATGAGCTGTGTGACGCCTCTGTAACATAAGTAACACGGCACCTTTGTTGCATAGTAGCGTTTCCTTTTCCATAGCAGAGCAGCCCAGGCAGGGTTCTCTGTAAGAACAGAAAGGGAACAGTATTATGAGCTGTGTGACGCCTCTGTAACATAAGTAACACGGCACCTTTGTTACATAGTAGCGTTTCCTTTTCCATAGCAGAGCAGCCCAGGCAGGGTTCTCTGTAAGAACAGAAAGGGAACAGTATGCACGGAGAGCTGCTGCCGGGGGATACAGCGCCTCCTGGAGTAATATCATGGGGTTTTTGTCACAGTCAACCTCTCCTCATAGTAGTAAGTGAGAGGGGCGCTGCTGCTGCCTCACTAGAGGCGTCCCTCACAGCAGTGTGTGTATGAGATGGCCAGTGTCTCACCTTAGGCTTTTCTCACGCCAGTGTGTGTGTGTGTGTGTGTGTGGAAGAGAGACAACGCCGCTGGTTCACCAGAGGCTCCCGGTGTGACTGTGGCGAAGTATGAGGTACTGGGCCGTCGGCAGCGACCAGCAGACACAGGGGTCATCTCTTATTTGGATGGGTGACCAGCAACGGAGGCTGGACTTTTTCCCCTTCCCTCTTCATAGAGGAGAGAGGGAAGAGTCACGTGGCTTTCCCTTCCGAAAGGAGATGGGAGGAGTTGGGCACAGTGGCTCCTTTTTCAAAAAGGGCGAGGTGGCTCTCCCTCAAAAGGAAGAGTGGCGGAATGGAGCGCTACTCGGAATCAAGCTGGTCTTTTCCGTACGAAGAAGGTCAAGAGTGGGAGAGTGAACTGCCTTCGGTGCTCGCCAGGTGAAGATGGTGTTACTGTCCTTCCTTCCCGTAACTACCTCCTCGCCTTAATGAAAGGGTAACCAACCATTTCCATTGAACCTGGTTGTTTCTCTCTCTCTCTCTCTCTCTCTCTCTCTCTCTCTCTCTCTCTCTCTCTCTCTCTCTCTCTCTCTCTCTCTCTCTCTCTCTCTCTCTCGTGTTATGACCTAATGGTTTTATTGCGACTTGTTCTCGTCCGTGTGTGTGTGTGTGTGTGTGTGTGGGTAGGTGGGTAGGTGTGGGTGTTTGTGTTTGTTGCCATTTCTGGCATCCCTGTAGCTCCTCACCGTTTGACCCGCTTGTCGAGACCTGCACCGCTGACCTGTAACCTCTCTGGCTCTCTGTTAAGGAATGTGAATGTGGGCGGGAATGTACACATAACTGTTTATTTCTCCATGTGCTGGAGAAGGTGTATAATCATGTATATGTACTGTATGGGAAGGGCGTTTTACACTCGTGGGCCCTTACTTCTTGAACATTTTCTGCTGTCATACAACATCTGTACCCTGTCCTCATCTATCATACAACATCTCTACCCTGTCCTCATCTGTCATACATCTGTACCCTGTCCTTATTTGTCACAACCTCATTAATTTTTATTCCATTCATCCACTACACTTATGCTATGCCACTAGTTCTTTACGTCTTTGTTAACAAGGTTCAGGAAGGATTCCGGTCATTAACAGAGGTCAGAAATACAAGTGATCCCAGTTGACCCCTGTGTAACTCATTCAGTTCGTAGGAGTTATCACACTGGAGACTGAAGACCTACATTCTTAAAGGTAATGCTGACATTTGTCTTCTGCTTCCTTTTCGTTTCGGTGATTTTCGATCTGCCGAAGGTGAAGCGCTGCCCCGACATCAACCTGCCCCACTCCATCTTAAGCCTACCTGAAAACCTTGTGTTCTTCTTTACCACCACCATCTTTCAGGGGGGATAGCACTGAATACCTTCTGGTAGGCCAAAGCACACAGTCCATCCCATTCGTATCTTTCCATAGGCTGCTGGTGTTCGATCTGTCACAGAAGTCCAGACGATCCGTAAGACAAAATGTCTTTCCTCCAAAGGTTGTTGCTAGCAACCCACGTAGACAGCTGTTCTTTGTGCAAGCGTTCATTCATCTGCAACTTGATTATCTTTACCATGTTGTTAAGATACGGAGTTTATTCGTAGTTCTATCCTGTAGTTTAGCGTTTCTATATATCGTCTTTCTTAAGAATAATTACAATATTTGCTCGCATCCTTTGGTAATGATCCTTTGCTTAGTGAGTACTTAAAGAACACCTCAAGTGTCCTGTCGGATGTTCTTTATGCACACTGGGAACGTACTAGGACTGGGTACCATCAGGACCATAAGCTGTATGAGCTTACTATCTTGTTATATTATATTACTGTTCTTCGTGATCTTTCTTCCGTCGTCCAGGTAGGTTGGAAGTAACGTGTCTTGACCTGTGAATACATTCTGGAACATTACTTTCATTCTCATACACAAGTCCTTCTCTCTCTCTCTCTCTCTCTCTCAAAAAAAAACCCTCTTCTTGTGTCTTTTGTCTTTTCTTTTGATGATGATTTGCCCCAGATTAAATACATCACAGTGTAGATTTCCTTTTGCCTTTTCTACAGTACTTTTCCTTTTCACAGAAACTTCTGTTCTCCATTCTTTCCTTCTGCTGTTCTCATTCATTAATATTTTACAGCTTTTGAATGCTTCCTTGGCTCTTCTGCCGTCTATGTCTCTCCCACAGAACATCTGTACGTTCCTAGAACTCCTCGACTGAACCACATCTCTCTTATCTTTTCCCACTTTCTGCGTCTCGTATCATCGGTATCCATCAAGTGACTCCTTTATCACATACTATAGAGAGCGTCTTTTAACATTGATCTGTCTTGCTCTTGGTAAATCGAGTTCCTTCCTGATTTCTGTCCTATACCCTTGCTAACTACGTACTCACACTCAAGTACTGTGCTGTATGATCGCTTTTCTCCAGCAACCAAGCCGCTGCTCCAGAACAGTAGAATCAGTATTGATGGTGTATCTGCACGTCTGACCCAAGTATATTTAGTGGCGTACTATTCTTTCCTAACACATAAGAACTAGAACCTCTGATTCCTTGATTTGGATCCAGATATTCTCCGTCGTTTTGCCAGCGGCTGAAGTTTGCCTATCGTGAAGACTTCTTCAATGCTAAGTGGTATACAGGAGTTGATGTGCTGTCAATGGACCAGGGTATGAAAAGCGGCCGGGAAAAGGTCCGTGGAGCCTGGTTTTTGGACAGGGCGTTGTGATTTCGGTGCATTGCACATGACATCCAAAGAATGGATGGGAGTGAATGCGGCCTTTATCTTCTTTACTTAGCGCTACCTCACTAAGGCGGGAAACTGCGATAAAGTACGTATATATATATATATTATCCCTGGGGATAGGGGAGAAAGAATACTTCCCACGTGTTCCCTGCGTGTCGTAGAAGGCGACTAAAAGGGGAGGGAGCGGGGGGCTGGAAATCCTCCCCTCTCATCATTTTTTTTTTTTTATTTTCCAAAAGAAGGAACAGAGAAGGGGGCCAGGTGAGGATATTCTTCCCTCAAAGGCCCAGTCCTCTGTTCTTAACGTTACCTCGCTAACTCGGGAAACGGCGAATAGTTTAAAAAAAAAAAAAAAAATATATATATATATATATATATATATATATATATATATATATATATATATATATATATATATAGAATAACGAACGATTTATTGACTTTAGTCAGCCATTCGGCTGAAAATAAGCAGTTGAGATATAGAGCTGGGAAGTCATGATGTTAACCAGTTTACTAATCATAAAAGAGCTTAAGATCAAGATAGGGATAGACATGTCCACGCTTTGTACAAGCACATGAGTGAGGTACATCTACATAGTCGGTGTGACACATATATAGGAAGTCTGAAAGAGAAAATACTATGGTATGCATTATGCTCTTCGTGGTAATCAGGTGAACATAGAGCTAAGAGAAAACTAAGCTGTTTCCTTGCTTAGCTCTGCATTGTTCATTGATTAAGAGGTTCACAGTAGCAGGTATAAGACTGTTCTTGCATCTGTCTGCACGAGATCTGATGGTTACAAGTCGATTGTGGTGACGAACGTAGGCGGTCCTTGGGAGCAGGGCATGGGGAGAGGAGAGGTCTCGGTGACGGGTGAGTGTCGGTAGTTTATTGCCAAACTGCCGTGTGACCTGCGAGTGTTGGTCGGAGAGGTTGAGCAGGTGGCGCGAGAAGACGACCTCTGGGTAGGTGCTGTGAGATGGACCCATGATTGATTTGCTTGCCCTTTTCTGTTACCAGCAGCTAGCATTTTACATTACCTTGCTGTACAATTTGATCGTCCATTTCTCCCTCTTTCCTCCTCTTATGAATAGATATATCCTATTTGGCAACCTCTCTTCACTCTTTCTTTCCATACGTCCAAAGCATTTCAGCACACCTTCATCTTTCGCAATCACACCCTCTATATTACCACGCTTCTCTCTAACCCTTTCATTACTTACTCGATCAAACCACCTCACACCACATATTGTCCTCAAACATTTCATTTCCAACACATCCACCCTCCTCCGCACATCGTCATGTATAGCCCATGCCTTGCATCCATTTAACATTGTTGAAACTACCTTACTCTCAATGAACACACCCATTTTCGCCCTACCAGATAACGACCTCTCTTTCCACACTTTCTTCAATGTTCCCGTAACCTTCGCCCCCTCATCCACCCTGTGACTCACTTTCCGTTTCCATGGTTCCATTTGCCGCCATGTCCACTCCCAGATATCTGAAATACTTCACTTCCTGCAATTTCTCTCCATTCAAACTCACTTTACACCAAAAGTGTCCCTCTACCTTAAACCTTGTATTGCTTGTATTTACATTCACTGTCAATTTATATATATATATATATATATATATATATATATATATATATATATATATATATGGGCGTGGGCTATGGATAGAGTTGTGCGCAGGAGGGTGGATGTGCTGGAAATGAGATGTTTGAGGACAATGTGTGGTGTGAGGTGGTTTGATCGAGTAAGTAATGTAAGGGTAAGAGAGATGTGTGGAAATAAAAAGAGCGTGGTTGAGAGAGCAGAAGAGGGTGTTTTGAAATGGTTTGGGTACATGGAGAGAATGAGTGAGGAAAGATTGACCAAGAGGATATATGTGTCGGAGGTGGAGGGAACGAGGAGAAGTGGGTGACCAAATTGGAGGTGGAAAGATGGAGTGAAAAAGATTTTGTGTGATCGGGGCCTGAACATGCAGGAGGGTGAAAGGCGGGCAAGGAATAGAGTGAATTGGATCGATGTGGTATACCGGGGTTGACGTGCTGTCAGTGGATTGAATCAGGGCATGTGAAGCGTCTGGGGTAAACCATGGAAAGTTGTGTGGGGCCTGATTGTGGAAAGGGAGCTGTGGCTTCGGGCATTATTGCATGACAGCTAGAGACTGAGTGTGAACGAATGGGGCCTTTGTTGTCTTTTCCTAGTGCTACCTCGCACACATGAGGGGGGAGGGGGATGGTATTCCATGTGTGGCGAGGTGGCGATGGGAATAAATAAAGGCAGACAGTGTGAATTGTGTGCATGGGTATATATGTATGTGTCTGTGTGTGTATATATATGTGTACATTGAGATGTATAGGTATGTATATTTGCGTGTGTGGACGTGTATGTATATACATTGTGTATGGGGATGGATTGGGCCATTTCTTTCGTCTGTTTCCTTGCGCTACCTCGGAAACGCGGGAGACAGCGACAAAGCAAAATAAAAAATGAATATATATATATATATATATATATATATATATATATATATATACATTTGCATTAACGCTCATGCATATTCACTCGTAACTATGTTTACATACGTGTGCGCTAATTAGACATCTGAAGACACTGGTCTATTAATATCAGTTGGGTCTCTCTCTCTCTCTCTCTCTCTCTCTCTCTCTCTCTCTCTCTCTCTCTCTCTCTCTCTCTCTCTCTCTCTCTCCCGCTTGCTGGGGTCCTGAAGTACGAGAGATAACACAAGCACAACATCTTAGCGCGTCCGGACACCTGCGTCCACGCCCTTCACTGCCGAGTGCCCCACATCCCGCCTCCAACCCCGGCACGTCACCTCCTTTAGGATGTGACCGTCGCCTGTGCGTTGCTGGTCACAAGGCCCGTGGAAGGTACTGGCTGGTAGTCTGCCCCAAAAACAGTGTGATTTTGTTCCTAGTGCCGGGGTTTCAACATGTATAAATCTGGGGTCGAGTTTGCTTGTGTGTGTGTGTGTGTGTGTGTGTGTGTGTGTGTGCAGTCACAACATAAGAACGACCATGTAGCACAATTTGCTACCACCTGTGGCCTGTAACATGCGGGGAATAGGGTCATACCCACGACAACCAGTAAGGCCCAGATCTGCATCCTACAGCACGCGCTCCCCACCTCTGGGTGATGGTCTTATGCGACGGCTGTCACAGTGGAATAGGAGATATCTTTCAAAACTTCTATAGTGCCTTAACCTCTCAACTCCGTAAGGATCACTCCCCAGCCTTTAAGCTCACTATCGTGAGCCATAAGAATGTGGGAGGGTTACGATTATCTGGATCTCAACACCGCTGCTTAAGTTTTACAAACGTAAGTATTACATGTAAACAAGGGAGTGTTTTCTTTTCGATAAGAGTAAACGCAACTTCCTTGGCCGCAAGTGATCCCTCATGACATCGGATACATTCAGACCTACTAATTACCCTCTCTCAAGCAAATGGAACTTCAATTATCTTTCAATCTATTAATCATACGCCAAAATCACCCATTAGATGTAGAGTTCTCGAGGCGAAATATCGTCTTGTGACGTCTCCCGAGCCGTACCGTATTAACGGGAGGTCGTCACGTTATTGATTCTGGTCATTTGTGGCTAAAGCTGTTGTCTGGCGTATCCCGCAGAGGGGCCTGCCTTGCCTGGCCGACCTCCGCCCAGGCTGCCTCCCCTCAGTGGCCACTCTGTGCTACGTGTGAACGACTTGGCATAATTGCTTGTGGTTGTTTTCACGGTGTGGGTCTGCGTACAAACATATATTTCATTTGTCGAACACGAATTCGCCTTTAGACATTATAGCATGATAGTGTTGTAGTCCATGGCAGCGAGAGACTGGATGTGTGCAACTGACGCCATTATTCGTTGATTCCTGACGCTGTCTCGTTGAAACGGAGAGTTTATATATATATATATATATATATATATATATATATATATATATATATATATATATATATATATATATATTCTAATGTAAGTTGCTCTAGTTGATTGGTGTATTTAATTCCACAACCTACATGGTACGGGATCCAAAGTTAGATATGGCGCATGACCTTGGACAAGATGAGAGTAATTGATTCATTAATCCCCGATATGTTAATCATCCTTCATTCTTGCTATGCTTTGTAATGTACTCCGTGTATACGTCTGAAATCCTATCTGCATCCTTATCACCGGTCATTTTGGCCATCATGGCGGCCACATACCAAATCCTCCCTTGATTACGTGGCTGTGATGGTTACAAAACCTTGATCAACACTGGGCCACCTTCATAAACAGATATTATCCCCGTGTTTAATTACACTTTGGTCATAAATAAACAAAGGGTGCTAAGCCCCTCACTCAAACGCCAGGACGACTTCTCCTCCTCCTCCTCCTCTCAGACCTAATGAAACACACCCACACACTCCTCGCCTGTATAACTTGCAACACTCAGGGTCGACGTCGCAATACTCGCAGCTGAGGGGGGAAGGTGGCGAGCCGCGCCCACACCCGTCCAGATCGCAGGCTCTGTGGACGAGTTGATGTGGGTCTCACAAGCGAGGTTCAGGTGCCATGAAATCTTCCTAAGTGTGTTGTAATAGTGATGTCCTGAGATCAAGGGGGTGGATGAGCCATCAATGGGGTGCTGGGAAGGGGGTGGTAGACCAGGGGAATGGGAGTGGGGAAGGGGTGATAGGGGAGAAAGAAGGAAAGATGGGAAGGGGTACAGTGGGTCTTTATGTTCAAGCTGTGACCTGATTGTCTTCGGGTACATGTTTGATGTTGATGACCTATTGTGATGTGTTGACCATGGGAGGGATGTGTCCATACATTGACTGATGTTGTAACCATGGTAGGGATATTGATATGTTACGTTGAGTATGTGAGGGAGACATCTACATGATAACCACGATATGTTAACTATGAGAGGGATTATACCATGTTATGACTTATAATTCATTGATGATTTCTTTATTTTTTTGTCGTCAACAAAAGGCCGGACCTTAATAGAAGTATAAAGGGGGTTAATATGAGGGACAAAATAAATACAAGGGAGAGTATTTACGAGTTTTGGAGGAGGTAAAATAAAACTGTCTTTTGAGCTGTGCCAGGTTATAGTTACTGCAGAAGACATGAGGAGGTACGGAGTTCCATATTCGACGTGTGGGGAAGAAGCAAGTATCAAAACGTCCCACTCTTGAAATGCCAGCGGCCACACAGTAATCATGTGACGCAGCAGCTTGCCTGAGTATTGCGTGGTCTAATCTAGTGGTGGGGGCGCACTACCAGCAAGCCCTAGAGGGCAAAAGGCCAAAGTAATACCTACAGAAGAGTTAAAAGTGAACCAACATTGCGCGTGGGGCAAGGGGGTCAAGTTTGGAAGTTAGCCTGGAAGAGTTGTTAAGTCAGACCGCTACTGACTCTACTCTGTCTAGTATGATGTAGAGTTAGCGTCACCCCAGATGTGAGAGCAGTACTCCCTACAAGGACGAATCAATCTTCTGTATAAACGAAGTAACCTGTCCGGAAGAAAATGAATTTCGACATGTAAACAGGACTCCCATTTTCTTAGAGGCAGACTTAATTATATCCGTAATGTGGGTTTTGGTGAATTCATGTGATGACTGGAGGTGTGATGGTAACAGGTAGGTTGCGTCAGCATAATGACAGTGGTGAGTCGAGTGTAGATAGACGGTACTTTTATAGTAATGTGACATATTGGGTATGGGAGGATTGTGCTTGTATGATAGCTATGACGTATCAGCTGCGGGAGGAACGTGGTCATGGAATGTGTTATGTGTTATTGACGGGAAAGATGTATCCATGTGATGATGGATACGTGAACCATGGAGGGTATGCGAGTCCATGTGCTGGGGAGACACGTGTTTATTCCACCGTAGGCCCGGGTGTCAGGCAAACTTGTCACGTGGCACCACAGTGAAGCCACTGAGCCCTTACTCGCTAATTTCCGTTTTTAACATGATATATTCTTCCGTTTATACATTTATAATGAGAGTTCATCATTTGCCTCATGATCTAGGAACTTCGATCGGTTTCTGCTGTCCCCGTTTTAAACTTGTTTCATTTATAACATGAACGAATACTCTGAAGTTTTGGGTCAGCGACCGTAAAAAGAAGATCGATAAGTGGTACAATCAACCATTTCAACATTTGATCTGATATGTCCTTTTTACCTTTGTTATTTCGGCATCACATTTCGTTATATCATATATGGCTTATACTCCACCTTCATCACTGGTACAACTGAGGACATAACTCTTACAACGGCACTTTTTTTTTTTAAGAGATATCGGTATTCACTCACTGATTACTGGTTTGATAGATCGATAGACATAATTGAGCTGGTTTATGATGATGTCTGTGTTTGTGTAGTATTCTGTGTGTTGTATTAGATATCTTCAGTTCTCCTCATACCGCAGGAGGTGAAATATTACCCGTGAATATTATGTTGTTCTCTGTGGCCAGGTGGACGACTTCGTCGCCTTTTTCAATATTCTCGTTTGACGTGATATTCCCACGTATTCTTGTCATCTGCAAAAGGATGATAGGAATGTGTGGCTCATGCTGACGTCATCATCAGGTACAAAGATGAGGAACACTGGGGTTGTAAGTACAGTTCAATTGGAGACTTGAGCTTTTTACCGTGGAAGCACTGGAGATGGCATGGTTTAAAACTGCATGTTGTGATCTGTCAGTCAAGAAGTTGTATATCCTTCTCCTCACTTTTTCCGGTTATCCCCATCTTTTGTATTTCATGCACTATGACATCCTGGTCACATCTGTCGAATGCTTTTGTAGAGTCTGTGTTAATTGCGTCAACATATTTTATTCCTTTCCTGTCATTCAGCAGTCTTGATGGGGTGGTCAGGCAACTGAGAGAGGCAAGGTCTTCTTCACCAGCTTGACAGCATGTTGTCCTGGATTATGGAGGTTATTCATTTCCATAAAATTCAGTCAGTTTGCGCAATTCTTGTGACTCTTTCGAAGCTGTTGATCATGTGAGATGTTTGTGGTATATCAGTCAGTAGTTATTTTGCATTATCTTGCTTCCATCTTAGTGGAGTGGGACTGTATGGTATCCAAGGTTGTCGTTTCTTCAATTACTTTGTGATTAGAGTACAGGCTGTTGGAGATGATGGTGTCACATATCAGGACCAGCTTGTTTATAAAGATTGAGTCCATAGTGTTGTTTCCTCTGGTTAGTTCTGTTGTTTGTTGACTGAGGGAGGCATTGTCATGTTGTCTGAATAACTCTATATGATAAGTGTTCGTCAGAGCTGCTTCCAAGATCGGTAGTTTCAGCTACAGTGTTGTCTCCTGCCTGTCTCCATTTAGTGTGTTGTAGGCTGACGTTCCCTCAGGCAAGCACAGTTAGGAGTGTTTTTCTGAGGTTGACACGATTCTGTGTTTCTTATTTTATTCCTTAAGTTCTTGTGATTCTCCATCTGATGATCTGTACATTCATGCAAGAATCAAATTAGGGTTTTATATTATATACATTCCAACTCCGCTACATCTGGTCAGGTTTTAGTTTGGATCCAGGCCTTTCGCGTGGATTCCAATGTAGGCCGGAAATACTGCTTTTGACTCATTTTGGAAGCGGCTTGTAATTGCGATTTCATTGTTTCTGTGATTTAAGTTTCTGTCTCAAGGCGTACGGTAGAGAAATGATGTTACGTTGCCTGTCTCTTTTTTTTTCCTAGGGGAGTAGTTGATATCCTCTGTTCTGCTGAACGTGGTTGAGTGCGTTCAATACCTTTACCGTTCAATGGAGGAAGGTTATACATTTTACGCGGTAAAGTTCAACTGACAGCGAGGCAGAGGACATTATAGTGCCTCCCACCTTCAAGGTTTTGGCTGTGCTGCTGGGGAGGGTAACCACGGCCACAGGACACCATCTTCCTCGATATTTTTGACCCGACCTCACAAGATATTTGACCTTAAGGGTCACATCAAAGATTTCGGTAACATACCCAAGAGTTATATCGTGGTGCTCAAGGGTCGTACCTTCGTGTTCAAGGGTCGTACCGTCGTGCTCAAGGGTCGTAACGTCGTGTTCAAGGGTCGTACCGTCGTGCTCAAGGGTTGTAACGTCGTGCTCAAGGGTCGTAACGTCGTGCTCAAGGGTCGTAACGTCGTGTTCAAGGGTCGTACCGTCGTGGTCAAGGGTCGTAACTTCGTGCTCAAGGGTCGTAACTTCGTGCTCAAGGGTCGTAACTTCGTGCTCAAGGGTCGTAACTTCGTGTCAAGGGTCGTAACTTCGTGCTCAAGGTCGTAACTTCGTGCTCAAGGGTCGTAACTTCGTGCTCAAGGGTCGTAACTTCGTGCTCAAGGGTCGTAACTTCGTGCTCAAGGGTCGTAACGTCGTGCTCAAGGGTTGTAACGTCGTGCTCAAGGGTCGTAACTTCGTGCTCAAGGGTCGTAACGTCGTGCTCAAGGGTCGTAACTTCGTGCTCAAGGGTCGTAACTTCGTGCTCAAGGGTCGTAACTTCGTGGTCAAGGGTCGTAACTTCGTGCTCAAGGGTCGTAACTTCGTGCTCAAGGGTCGTAACGTCGTGTTCAAGGGTCGTAACGTCGTGTTCAAGGGTCGTAACGTCGTGTTCAAGGGTCGTAACGTCGTGCTCAAGGGTCGTAACGTAGTGCTCAAGGGTCGTAACTTCGTGTCAAGGGTCGTAACTTCGTGCTCAAGGGTCGTAACGTCGTGTTCAAGGGTCGTATCGTCGTGTTCAAGGGTCGTAACGTCGTGTTCAAGGGTCGTAACGTCCTGCTCAAGGGTCGCAACGTCGTGCTCAAGGGTCGTAACGTCGTGTTCAAGGGTCGTAACGTCGTGCTCAAGGGTTGTAACGTCGTGCTCAAGGGTTGTAACGTCGTGCTCAAGGGTTGTAACGTCGTGCTCAAGGGTTGTAACGTCGTGCTCAAGGGTTGTAACGTCGTGCGCAAGGGTCGTAACGTCATGCTCAAGGGTCGTAACGTCGTGCTCAAGGGTCGTAACTTCGTGTCAAGGGTCGTAACTTCGTGCTCAAGGGTTGTAACGTCGTGTTCAAGGGTCGTAACGTCGTGTTCAAGGGTCGTAACGTCGTGCTCAAGGGTTGTAACGTCGTGCTCAAGGGTTGTAACGTCGTGCTCAAGGGTCGTAACGTCGTGTTCAAGGGTCGTAACGTCGTGTTCAAGGGTCGTAACGTCGTGCTCAAGGGTCGTAACGTCGTACTCAAGGGTCGTAACTTCGTACTCAAGGGTCGTAACTTCGTGCTCAAGGGTCGTAACTTCGTGCTCAAGGGTCGTAACTTCGTGCTCAAGGGTCGTAACTTCGTGCTCAAGGGTCGTAACTTCGTGCTCAAGGGTCGTAACTTCGTGCTCAAGGGTCGTAACTTCGTGCTCAAGGGTCGTAACTTCGTGCTCAAGGGTCGTAACTTCGTGCTCAAGGGTCGTAACTTCGTGCTCAAGGGTCGTAACTTCGTGCTCAAGGGTCGTAACGTCGTGTTCAAGGGTCGTAACTTCGTGCTCAAGGGTCGTAACTTCGTGCTCAAGGGTCGTAACTTCGTGCTCAAGGGTCGTAACTTCGTGCTCAAGGGTCGTAACTTCGTGCTCAAGGGTCGTAACGTCGTGCTCAAGGGTCGTAACGTCGTGTTCAAGGGTCGTAACTTCGTGCTCAAGGGTCGTAACTTCGTGCTCAAGGGTCGTAACTTCGTGCTCAAGGGTCGTAACTTCGTGCTCAAGGGTCGTAACTTCGTGCTCAAGGGTCGTAACTTCGTGCTCAAGGGTCGTAACGTCGTGTTCAAGGGTCGTAACGTCGTGCTCAAGGGTCGTAACTTCGTGCTCAAGGGTCGTAACGTCGTGTTCAAGGGTCGTACCGTCGTGCTCAAGGGTTGTAACGTCGTGCTCAAGGGTCGTAACTTCGTGCTCAAGGGTCGTAACTTCGTGCTCAAGGGTCGTAACGTCGTGCTCAAGGGTCGTAACTTCGTGCTCAAGGGTCGTAACTTCGTGCTCAAGGGTCGTAACTTCGTGCTCAAGGGTCGTAACTTCGTGCTCAAGGGTCGTAACTTCGTGCTCAAGGGTCGTAACTTCGTGCTCAAGGGTCGTAACTTCGTGCTCAAGGGTCGTAACTTCGTGCTCAAGGGTCGTAACTTCGTGCTCAAGGGTCGTAACTTCGTGCTCAAGGGTCGTAACTTCGTGCTCAAGGGTCGTAACTTCGTGCTCAAGGGTCGTAACTTCGTGCTCAAGGGTCGTAACTTCGTGCTCAAGGGTCGTAACTTCGTGCTCAAGGGTCGTAACTTCGTGCTCAAGGGTCGTAACTTCGTGCTCAAGGGTCGTAACTTCGTGCTCAAGGGTCGTAACTTCGTGCTCAAGGGTCGTAACTTCGTGCTCAAGGGTCGTAACTTCGTGCTCAAGGGTCGTAACTTCGTGCTCAAGGGTCGTAACTTCGTGCTCAAGGGTCGTAACTTCGTGCTCAAGGGTCGTAACTTCGTGCTCAAGGGTCGTAACTTCGTGCTCAAGGGTCGTAACTTCGTGCTCAAGGGTCGTAACTTCGTGCTCAAGGGTCGTAACTTCGTGCTCAAGGGTCGTAACTTCGTGCTCAAGGGTCGTAACTTCGTGCTCAAGGGTCGTAACTTCGTGCTCAAGGGTCGTAACTTCGTGCTCAAGGGTCGTAACTTCGTGCTCAAGGGTCGTAACTTCGTGCTCAAGGGTCGTAACTTCGTGCTCAAGGGTCGTAACTTCGTGCTCAAGGGTCGTAACTTCGTGCTCAAGGGTCGTAACTTCGTGCTCAAGGGTCGTAACTTCGTGCTCAAGGGTCGTAACTTCGTGCTCAAGGGTCGTAACTTCGTGCTCAAGGGTCGTAACTTCGTGCTCAAGGGTCGTAACTTCGTGCTCAAGGGTCGTAACTTCGTGCTCAAGGGTCGTAACTTCGTGCTCAAGGGTCGTAACTTCGTGCTCAAGGGTCGTAACTTCGTGCTCAAGGGTCGTAACTTCGTGCTCAAGGGTCGTAACTTCGTGCTCAAGGGTCGTAACTTCGTGCTCAAGGGTCGTAACTTCGTGCTCAAGGGTCGTAACTTCGTGCTCAAGGGTCGTAACTTCGTGCTCAAGGGTCGTAACTTCGTGCTCAAGGGTCGTAACTTCGTGCTCAAGGGTCGTAACTTCGTGCTCAAGGGTCGTAACTTCGTGCTCAAGGGTCGTAACTTCGTGCTCAAGGGTCGTAACTTCGTGCTCAAGGGTCGTAACTTCGTGCTCAAGGGTCGTAACTTCGTGCTCAAGGGTCGTAACTTCGTGCTCAAGGGTCGTAACTTCGTGCTCAAGGGTCGTAACTTCGTGCTCAAGGGTCGTAACTTCGTGCTCAAGGGTCGTAACTTCGTGCTCAAGGGTCGTAACTTCGTGCTCAAGGGTCGTAACTTCGTGCTCAAGGGTCGTAACTTCGTGCTCAAGGGTCGTAACTTCGTGCTCAAGGGTCGTAACTTCGTGCTCAAGGGTCGTAACTTCGTGCTCAAGGGTCGTAACTTCGTGCTCAAGGGTCGTAACTTCGTGCTCAAGGGTCGTAACTTCGTGCTCAAGGGTCGTAACTTCGTGCTCAAGGGTCGTAACTTCGTGCTCAAGGGTCGTAACTTCGTGCTCAAGGGTCGTAACTTCGTGCTCAAGGGTCGTAACTTCGTGCTCAAGGGTCGTAACTTCGTGCTCAAGGGTCGTAACTTCGTGCTCAAGGGTCGTAACTTCGTGCTCAAGGGTCGTAACTTCGTGCTCAAGGGTCGTAACTTCGTGCTCAAGGGTCGTAACTTCGTGCTCAAGGGTCGTAACTTCGTGCTCAAGGGTCGTAACTTCGTGCTCAAGGGTCGTAACTTCGTGCTCAAGGGTCGTAACTTCGTGCTCAAGGGTCGTAACTTCGTGCTCAAGGGTCGTAACTTCGTGCTCAAGGGTCGTAACTTCGTGCTCAAGGGTCGTAACTTCGTGCTCAAGGGTCGTAACTTCGTGCTCAAGGGTCGTAACTTCGTGCTCAAGGGTCGTAACTTCGTGCTCAAGGGTCGTAACTTCGTGCTCAAGGGTCGTAACTTCGTGCTCAAGGGTCGTAACTTCGTGCTCAAGGGTCGTAACTTCGTGCTCAAGGGTCGTAACTTCGTGCTCAAGGGTCGTAACTTCGTGCTCAAGGGTCGTAACTTCGTGCTCAAGGGTCGTAACTTCGTGCTCAAGGGTCGTAACTTCGTGCTCAAGGGTCGTAACTTCGTGCTCAAGGGTCGTAACTTCGTGCTCAAGGGTCGTAACTTCGTGCTCAAGGGTCGTAACTTCGTGCTCAAGGGTCGTAACTTCGTGCTCAAGGGTCGTAACTTCGTGCTCAAGGGTCGTAACTTCGTGCTCAAGGGTCGTAACTTCGTGCTCAAGGGTCGTAACTTCGTGCTCAAGGGTCGTAACTTCGTGCTCAAGGGTCGTAACTTCGTGCTCAAGGGTCGTAACTTCGTGCTCAAGGGTCGTAACTTCGTGCTCAAGGGTCGTAACTTCGTGCTCAAGGGTCGTAACTTCGTGCTCAAGGGTCGTAACTTCGTGCTCAAGGGTCGTAACTTCGTGCTCAAGGGTCGTAACTTCGTGCTCAAGGGTCGTAACTTCGTGCTCAAGGGTCGTAACTTCGTGCTCAAGGGTCGTAACTTCGTGCTCAAGGGTCGTAACTTCGTGCTCAAGGGTCGTAACTTCGTGCTCAAGGGTCGTAACTTCGTGCTCAAGGGTCGTAACTTCGTGCTCAAGGGTCGTAACTTCGTGCTCAAGGGTCGTAACTTCGTGCTCAAGGGTCGTAACTTCGTGCTCAAGGGTCGTAACTTCGTGCTCAAGGGTCGTAACTTCGTGCTCAAGGGTCGTAACTTCGTGCTCAAGGGTCGTAACTTCGTGCTCAAGGGTCGTAACTTCGTGCTCAAGGGTCGTAACTTCGTGCTCAAGGGTCGTAACTTCGTGCTCAAGGGTCGTAACTTCGTGCTCAAGGGTCGTAACTTCGTGCTCAAGGGTCGTAACTTCGTGCTCAAGGGTCGTAACTTCGTGCTCAAGGGTCGTAACTTCGTGCTCAAGGGTCGTAACTTCGTGCTCAAGGGTCGTAACTTCGTGCTCAAGGGTCGTAACTTCGTGCTCAAGGGTCGTAACTTCGTGCTCAAGGGTCGTAACTTCGTGCTCAAGGGTCGTAACTTCGTGCTCAAGGGTCGTAACTTCGTGCTCAAGGGTCGTAACTTCGTGCTCAAGGGTCGTAACTTCGTGCTCAAGGGTCGTAACTTCGTGCTCAAGGGTCGTAACTTCGTGCTCAAGGGTCGTAACTTCGTGCTCAAGGGTCGTAACTTCGTGCTCAAGGGTCGTAACTTCGTGCTCAAGGGTCGTAACTTCGTGCTCAAGGGTCGTAACTTCGTGCTCAAGGGTCGTAACTTCGTGCTCAAGGGTCGTAACTTCGTGCTCAAGGGTCGTAACTTCGTGCTCAAGGGTCGTAACTTCGTGCTCAAGGGTCGTAACTTCGTGCTCAAGGGTCGTAACTTCGTGCTCAAGGGTCGTAACTTCGTGCTCAAGGGTCGTAACTTCGTGCTCAAGGGTCGTAACTTCGTGCTCAAGGGTCGTAACTTCGTGCTCAAGGGTCGTAACTTCGTGCTCAAGGGTCGTAACTTCGTGCTCAAGGGTCGTAACTTCGTGCTCAAGGGTCGTAACTTCGTGCTCAAGGGTCGTAACTTCGTGCTCAAGGGTCGTAACTTCGTGCTCAAGGGTCGTAACTTCGTGCTCAAGTTAATATGGCACTGCCCATCTTTGTGTCATCTACATATTTGGACACTAGGTTATTCAACCTTACGTCAATATCGTTGATATAAATGATGAAAAGTATAGGCCCAAGTACAGATCCCTGGGGGACCCCAATAGCAACGAGGTGACCTCAGTGAGAATTTCCGCTTCCTATCACGTAACCAAGCCTCCGTCCGCTAACCTATGCAACCAATATTTCCCAAGACCCGGGCTTTATGATTCAGTTTAACGTGGAGGACCTTCTCGACTGCTTTTGGAAATTCAGAACTATAACATTCATTGCTTTTGTCTTGTCGTGGGTACTGAATTACCGATGAAATTCAAGATTTGTAAGACGTGATCTGCTCCTTCTTAAACCATAATGTATATGAATGATCAGACTGTGTTCCAGGTTGGCTACGATTTTATCTTTGATAAGCGACTTCAGATGTTTACATATATTTCCCTATCTGAATACAGGGGCAACGTCTGCCAGTCTCCAGGCCTGCGGGACTCTTCCATCTTGCAATGGAATATTGAGAATATATGTTAACGGTTCAGCAATTTCGTATTTGACGTTTTTAATGACTCGTGGAGAGAAGCGATCAGGACCTTGACAATTATTAGTCTGTGTTAGTATTTCTCTAACTGTGGCGGTGAATTCTGGTATCGTGTGAGTGCTATATGCCATCCCACTCTACCAAGTTTAGGTAACGAGTTAATAGTGAAGAAAGCGGATGGGAAATTCCTTATCACTCTCCCAAACTCACCCACATGCTCTTTCCCTCTCCCGTCACTCTCACCCCAGTTTTCCTCCTCCTCCTCCTCTTGCTTTTCGTCCACACCGTCCAGCCCACAGGACCGACCAGCCGAGGCCCCCCGGCTGGTCGTTGCCCCCTAGCACCCCACCCCTTCTCCCACGACCCTTATTGGACACTCTGTAAGGTAAACAAACCAGGAGCCATCAGCTGGCTGGTTGCGTGGTCTTTGCCTCCCATCATGTGCCATTATGGTGGCACATGCGAGGACCTCCTCCCCTGGCGATACATTACCCTGATCAGGTTCTGGCGCCGTCACGGGACCTTCCCACATTACCGCCAAGACTCGCCCTCACACACCTGACGTCTCCCTCGCTCTCACACGCCTGACGTCTCCCTCGCTCTCACACGCCTGACGTCTCCCTCGCTCTCACACACCTGACGTCTCCCTCGCTCTCACACACCTGACGTCTCCCTCGCTCTCACACGCCTGACGTCTCCCTCGCTCTCACACGCCTGACGTCTCCCTCGCTCTCACACCTGACGTCTCCCTCGCTCTCACACACCTGACGTCTCGCTCGCTCTCACACGCCTGACGTCTCCCTCGCTCTCACACGCCTGACTTCTCCCTCGCTCTCACACGCCTGACGTCTCCCTCGCTCTCATACGCCTGACGTCTCCCTCGTTCTCACACGCCTGACGTCTCACACGCCTGACTTCTCACTCGCTCTCACACGCCTGACGTCTCCCTCGCTCTCACACGCCTGACGTCTCCCTCGCTCTAACACACCTGACGTCTCCCTCGCTCTCACACACCTGACGTCTCCCTCGCTCTCACACACCTGACGTCTCCCTCGCTCTAACACACCTGACGTCTCCCTCGCTCTCACACACCTGACGTCTCCCTCGCTCTCACACACCTGACGTCTCCCTCGCTCTCACACACCTGACGTCTCGTCCTGGAGTGCTTACGGGACTGCCTTCACCACTACGACCATCGGCAACCACCACCTCCTCCCTATCCCAGCATGTAGGGTTCTCCTCCGTCATGAATATCAAACTATCACGTTGTTGTCATCTGACTCGTTAGTCAGTAGGTAACTAAGAAGCGTCAGCCTCTGCCATGGTAAGCATAACGTCTCCCCCCTCCCCATCACCACACAATATCTCTTCCTTTCCCGTCACCACATAAACTCACCCCTCCCCATCACCACACAATATCTCTTCCTTTCCCGTCACCACACAACCTTTCTCCCCGTCACCACACAACCTTTCTCCCCTCTCTGTCTCCACATAAACTGTCCCCCCCCCCCCACATAGCCACACAACCTCAACCCATTCCCCATCATCACACAATCTCTCTTCCCTCGCCATCATCACACAACCTTTTTACTCCTCCCGTCATCACATAACCTCTCTCCCATCCCACCACGGCGCAGCATCTCTTCCTTCCCATCGTCACACAGCCTCTATCCCCTCCCCATCACTTATATCTTTGAATAGGATGTTTAGAGGGAGAGGATAAAGAGATGGGACAGAAATAGTTCAGAATGGAAGACATGACTGGAATGTGTACAGGTGTATGGCGTAGGTTTTTCTGGTATATATGAGTGCTTTTCTAAAGGCGTCTTTTTGGTGCCCTATATATAGATATACCCCCGGCAGACTGGGGGTGTGTATCCTCATCACACAACCTCTCTCCTCTCCACAATCACCCACTTTACCTTAGTCACCCCTAGTATCCACCAAGTTAAAGAAAACGGAAGTTAAGATTTGTAAACAGGGTTATCATGCGAAACATTGTCTCAAAAAAAAAAGAAAAAAAAAGCGAGTTAAGTTTTGCCTGTCTTACGCTTTTATCAAGTCTAATTCATGGTTTTCAATTCTTGGATTGCTTCTAGTTCTGCTGTTAATGTAGTTAACACCTTTCTTACCCAGCTATGTCGTCTGTGAACACATGTGATATTCCCTGGACACCAAGAAACGATTCCTTAGCCAAGTACCGATTCCTCTAATGCCATTTAGGGACAACGCCCTTGGCTTCTTAAACATCCACTTCTGAATCCATCAAGAGTCACTTAGCATTCATAAATTCCCACAGGCTGGAGTTTGTTTCACACACCACCAGTCCACTCCGCACCCCTCTTGTTTACTCTTAAAAGCACTTAAGGGCTCACATAGCCACTTTAAGAGTAGAGTTGCTCACACGTCCACCTTCTACTTTCCATTTGAGTCAGTCAGGGGACTTGAAAAAAAAAAAAGACCCTGAAGGAAACCCTTAACCTCTTCAGAGGAACTGAATGTCCTCGTTGTCTCCGACATTGCCCTGCACCTTCTCTCTCTCTCTCTCTCTCTCTCTCTCTCTCTCTCTCTCTCTCTCTCTCTCTCTCTCTCTCTCTCCCCCAGAAGTACTTTAATTCTTGCGTGACCGCCCAAAGCTGCGTGTCTCTAAGGTCACCCCAAAGTCCTATTTGTCATTCGAATGGTCGGCTTAGACCTTCTATGGCTGCTTCGAAGAGCAAATCAAGAGTTTCTTTGCCACTTTGAAATGCCTTTTTTATAGCCGTGGCCACAGCCGTCCCACCCCCTCACTGCCAGCCAAGTGCTCCTTGATCTACCCCCTGGTAGCGGTACACTGCACCATTATGGCGGCTCCTCACGTTCCCACTGACTCGTAACCTGAGCCCTATGTTGCTGGGCGGCTCCCGACGACGCTCTCAGGGTGGCCAGGAGTTGCACGACGGAGGCAAGGTATTGGAAGGGCGACCAGGAGGTAGACCAGATGGTGAGGAGGGAGGGATGGGCGGAGGAGGTACTGGAATGGTTGAAATTGACAGGTTGGTGGGGGATAGAGGAGGTGATGAGGGGATAGATGATGAGAGATGAAGGCAGGAAGATGTACAGATGTGGATCTTGCCTTCTATGAAGTACAGGCAAAGAACAGTGACCCAGTTTCAATGGCCGTTTCCCACTCTCTCTCTCTCTCTCTCTCTCTCTCTCTCTCTCTCTCTCTCTCTCTCTCTCTCTCTCTCTCTCTCTCTCTCTCTCTCTCTCGTTGCACTAGTTAGCTGCTGTGGTCAATCTGGTTTTCCATTCTCTATTGCCCCTTGAGCTTGTAGGTGCTTGGAGCTGTAGCTGGACTCTCTAATCGACAGCTGACAGCACCTGGGGAGTAGCACGGGTGTTTAGCCAGCTTCAGAGTATGTGAAATTCTCATCATGTATATTTGTGAGGTTCGTGAAATTATGAAAATCATAAATCGTGTATGAAAGTTTGAATCGGAAATTCACCACGCGGCGTCAGACATTTTCAATTACTCTTGTTGTTCCAGAAATACAGCCAGTCCTTTGAGAGTTGATACATGATAGCTGTAACCTACATTCGTTGCAAGGGGAATAAGGACGTATCCCCAAACTTGTCAGACTGGAAGTTGGGGCTGTTCTTGCCAGATGTCGCTTGGAGGGATTAATTTCTCATATAAAAAAAATCGGTGCTCTTAGCTTCTGAAATTAATTGTATTGTCTCTATCTAATTTCATTTCCATTGTACAAATCTGCCCTAATGTGTCTTTATCTCCACAAGACATGGGGAACACCAGTAGATATCCCATGACAAATGTCTCCAACACACGTACCAACATCTTGTGGTCAGGAACATACATCATCTTGGTCCCATGACTGGCACTTCCCTGGTTCTGGCCAGATACCTACCTGAGAACACCTGTTCCTTCATCAACCTCACCACCACCACAACTGTCTCATCATCACCACCACCCCTCATCACTGCATCACCCTCAACATCGTACTTCTTCCTTCACCACCACTTTCTTCACGTTAGATAAAGATACAATGACCAGAGACATCGATGAATTTGATCAATCTCTAATTCATTATTTCTTTGTCAAATTTTGTAATTAGGATACTGAGTTGGGGGTAGATGTGAACACTGGTACCAGCATAAAAGGAGGTCAACATTCATTACATACTAACAGGTAGTTAAAGAATGTGCTTGCGCTAGGCATGGTTACATCAGATGTCAACACAGATCAGAGCGAGGGGGAAATTTTGGATACAGTGGCAGAATGTCTTGAAGGGTATTACTGTCAGGGACGGAGTCACAGTGTTATCGAAACTGGAGGTCTGAAATCACTGATTTTTATGACTGAAATCACTGATTTTTATGACTCGCTCATACGATGCCTTAACTCGTGTCTAAGATAAAAGGAAGGAGATGTAGTAACGCAAACGTGGCTAAAATTTCTTCAGCGGAAGAGTTACAGAACCTCTGGAAGAGACTGACTACAGGATACTTTTAGGGCGAAAGTTACCATTATATTCAGATCACAACGAGACATAGGTTTGGATTGTATCAGTCATTAAAGAATAATTTATTCGAGTGTGACAATATAATACGAACGTAAATTCAACTTCATTTCCATCGCATCCTACAGAATTTCCATGTCAGTATACTCCCTCTTGTACCTCTTGGTATTGGTAATTCTTCAAGGTTACTTTCCTGCCAGCTGATGTGTTAGAGGGAATGGTTGTGGAGCCTTCCGCTTTGCTATCTCGTCTCCATTTATGTAGATGCTAATCTTGGCATAGTTACTGTTCACCAGCTCGAATCGCAATTCTGTCCCTTACATTTTGTGGAAAGATTTTTGTACGCAGTGTTCCGTCTCACCTGTTCAAGACAGCAGCCTAAGATATACATACTGTTTGCCCATGTACTCCCAGGTGCGCATCAACACACCCACAGAGCAGCTACCCAACTAGCCCGATTAGGGTCGACCTGGCATACCTTCTAAAAAATTGATATCAGAAACGCGAGCAACTTTCTGATATACTTAAAGGTTCTGGGTGAATGAAATTGGTGTATAGATATCTGCTATGTCAAAGTGATTTATATCAAAGAGGGAAAAGGAAAAAGTAATTTGTATCAAAGAGGTAAAAGGAAAAAGTAATCTATATCAAAGAGGGTAAAGGAAAAAGTGATTTATATCAAAGAGGGTAAAGGAAAAAGTAATTTGTATCAAGAAGGGAAAAGGAAAAAGTAATTTATATCAAAGAGGGAAAGGGAAATAGTGATATGCATCATAGAGGGAATAGGAAAAAGTGATCATCCACAAAAGGAATTCATACAACATAAAATGAGAGTGAGAGCAGGAGATGGTGGTAACTTTCCTGTGGGTCGACAGACCAGAAACAACTCCACAGTGAACATTACGTCACATGGTCCCTGCTCACACTGCTCGCCTCCCTTGATCCACCTAGACCTCGGCTGGTGCCGGGGGCGGTGTGGAGGACACGGGAGGTGAGCGACCTTGCTGCGGGATGAACTAACGGAGGGAATGGTGACCTTACCGAGGGACTGCCGACCTTACCCAGGGATTAACTTAACGAGGGATGACCTTACCGAAGAATGACCTCACCTAAGCCAAGGAAAAGACTTAACCACAAATGTTTCAACTGAGCGGCTGAGTCTAGAAGATCAAAGATGAGCATGGATGATTTCCACGCTATCAATACCCGTGGCAGCTGAAGGAAGAAGAACTGGACAACGCCACCAGACACAAAAATTACTTGAAGGAAAAGGAAACTATATCTGTAGTATTATATTGGTGGCGTTGTTCAGGGTGTGGTAGTGATCCGTGTTGGGTCGGGAGGAGGAGTGGCACCAAAGCGACGTCGAAACCCGCAGTATTTCCCACCACCTCTAGAGTCCTTTGTCTCCCTTGAATGTACGTGATTACTGTTTGTGGTTATCATGTGTGTGTGTTACGGGGAGAGGGTTTTACACTTGTGTTGCCCCGTAACTGTCTTATATAAGTTCCATGTCTTTACTCGTATGAAGATAAAACCACAAGAGATATGAAAGCGTCGATGCAAGAGCTTTCGTTTATCGTATCTTCAAACTGATACCATCCTAACTCAGGTACCCATTTATCGACAACTCCCGAGGAGAGGATGAACACCTGGGTTGGGTGTGGCTCGACTGCCACGCCTAGGATTCGTACCGTCGCTGACTCATGGTCTGTAACTCTACCAGCTACACCACTTGTGTGTTTGTGTCTTTGTTATTATCAACTTGAACATATGGGAAAGGATTTTTTTTTTTGTCATATGGGATTTTAAGTTTTCCGCTGGTCCTTGCATTTTCCTCCTCTTCGCGTAGCGTATTCCGCGAGTCCACCACGACTCTACTGCTGAGGAAATATTGTCTCCACCATATTGTGTTCTTCCCTGACTCCCAGCTGTGCCATCTTGTTCTGGACTCTCTTCTAACTTCAGTGAACTGCTGTATGTTAAATGTCTTCATGGCTTTTGTAAGAATTTACATACAGTAATCACGTTTTCCTTTTTCCTTTCATCCAAAGTGGTCAGAGGAAGGGCTATACTCCTCAGTTCATAGCTCATCCCACTCCAGTCTGGAATAGTTTCTTTGGCTTTCCCGTCCACGCTTTCCAGCAGTAATCGGTGGCTAATCAAATCAAGAACCAAAATGCTTCTGTATACTCCAGTTCAAGTCAAGTGCACGTCCTGGATATCTTCCTTAACATCTCACCGTCTGTGCACTTCATGGCAATTTCATCATTGCCAAGAAAATAATGCCTCCCCTACTCATCCTTTTCAAAACTCTCAGGCCTTTGTCATAGTTCGATTTGTTTCCCTCCATATTGTACTCTCCGTCTGATTTGTTTGAACACCTTTACAATAGCCATCTGTCTTACCACTTCATTTTTAAATCCTGGGGCTCTGCCATATATTTGCGTCCCTTTTATTCTGCTCTTCTTGCATGATTTTCGTATCGGCAGAAATTTCCAGTTATACTTCCGTCTGTTTTAGTAGATCATGGACACAGATCAGAAGCAGTAGTAGCCCCAGCAGTGATGTGATCCCTGAGGGACGCCACCTGTCACCTTCGCCTAACTTTAAAAGGTTCCCCTGATATATGATCTTTTTTCCCTCCCAGTCAGTTTGAGTAGCCCTCTTCTGACCCCGGCTTAGACGTCAGCTTCATCACCTGTCTTCTGTAGAGTACAATATCAAAAGCTTTCTGGCAGCTTCCCTACGGTCCCTGTTGTTGGATATTGTTTATTCTTTCACAGAAATCAGGTACATTCTCCTCATACAGGGCTTTCCTTTCTCTTAATTCATATTGTCTACCACTTAAGTAGATCGTACTACTCAAGTGCTTCTCTTTCTCTGCTTCCAGATTATTTCCTGGTATTTTGTAGTTCATGTTCGTTAATGATCAAGGTCTGTAGTGCAAGGCTGCTTCTCTGCCAGCTTTTCTGTGGAAACTAAGACTAGACCGATTCTCTCCATTTTGTTAGTACAGGTCCTCAATGAGATGCCATTTTGCCAATGTAATTTTGCGCGGGTACAGATCCCTATTAAGCCTCCCTCTTTCCACTGGACATATATAAGTACTGATTTTATTGTGTTATCCTACCCCCTCCCTGGCTGACAGCACTGGTCCTTGAAAGTTTGTAAGTGTAAATATATTTTGGAACCTTACATCCATCTTCTTTCATCACTTCGATTCTTATAGATTTGCGAAATGTCTTTTGATTGCTTTGGTTGTTCTTTTAACTGTCCAACTACGTGTGTCCCTCATACTTCAGTTGTATCCATCCATCTTGTGCTGATGTATTCATTTCGGGCCCTCTCGTGAGTTTCAGGTGACCTTTGACCCTTGTCATCTACCTTTCTTCCAAGGTATATCTCAGTGTTCCTTGCTCAACATCCTCTCTTGTGAAACCATTCTTTTCAGTTTTTCCGTGTTTCTCCCCCACCATACCCCACCCCTGATAGATACTGTTTTAAGTCATCATTGTAGGTTTCGCAGAATCTTATCATTCCATTGGTCTCCACACAGGTTTGGGAATTTTGCCTCCGTCTATCTGTCTCCTTAAGATAGATTTTTATAACTTTGCGGTTTCTGGTCTTTATATTTTTTTCTGTTTTCGAACTTTCTTATGGGATTTTTTTTTTCTTTCGCTATGAATTCATCTGAAATGTTGGATTCCACTGACGATTGATTTTTGCCGCAAGAGCGGCCGATCTTTTGTGCAGTCCTACCCATTCTATGGGCGGTGGCGCCAAAGAGGATACAGAGTGCAGATAAGGTCTAGGGAGCTGGTGGGCCTCAGTGATGTGTTTACTCTTGTCTTGTTGCCCATGTCGTGGTCTCCCGCTGATGTGTTCACTGCCAAGCACTGGTGAGGACCAGACTCCCATCTGATACTTCGTGTACTCTTCTTAATCCTCGTGACTTCAGACACACGGTGGGACTAAAGGATCGTACACCTTACATTCTTGAACCTCACCGTCCGAACCTAAGTTTCCAGTGTAGTTCCGTACAGCTGAGATCCAACCTTGGAGTTTGGGCTTTACCACGTCTTTGCATGGCCACTCTCGCCTCTTCAGCCAACCTCCCTACCGTTCCTTCATTCACTCATCATAACGTTCATCTGTTTCCCCGCTATTTTCATCGAGAATTATACACTTGCAGATCAGTGGCCAGATTTCGCTAATTAGTATTCTTCCGAAAACTTGTTTTCTTTTTTGTGTTTGTGATTTTGTTTAGTTTCCAGTAGTGCTAGGCCTTCGTTTAGCTCCCTGTGTGTGTGTGTGTGTGTGTGTGTGTGTGTGTGTGTGTGTGTGTGTGTGTGTGCTGAGAAGCACATATGTAAGCCATGTGTAACACTTGGTGTGATGTGTGGGTGTTGTGTCAACGGCGCCACCAACACCACCGTGAGACTCGCCTCACGAGAACGGGTAACCTGACGCCCTTGGTGTGACACCTGTTTGTGTCGCTGTCACAATGCAACGCAAGGCTGTTACATGATGGCCCGGTGACGTCTTGTGCCTCTCTCTCTCTCTCTCTCTCTCTCTCTCTCTCTCTCTCTCTCTCTCTCTCTCTCTCTCTCTCTCTCTCCCTCCCGGGCGCCCATCCGGGCCGTCTGGGTAGCATAAACTCTCTCTCTCTCTCTCTCTCTCTGGGCTTGCCGAGGTTAGTGCACATGCAACAGACTCTCCCTCTCATGTTCTGTTAATGTTTAGGCAACCGGGCGAGCAGATAATGCTGCTCCAACTTGTAAGAGATTCTGTCCATTACAGTAATGGGTAGCGAGTGACCCCCAAGGGTAAACAGACTGTGAGGGGTCACCAGAGCTGCTCCGTGATCCGCTGGGTATTGGCTGACGTGGGCCACTTGGTTACTCGTTCCGCCCTCTGTCTCTCTTCATTTTACGGTCTTCTTAAGACTAGTTTGCATTTCATCTATCGATATTCCTGAGGGAAACTTAGGAGGGTCTTAATTTAGCGGACGAGTGAGGGGAAGCTGGTGGGGGAGGGGGATAGGGTTGGGGGAGAGAGAAGCTCGCTAAAATTATGACCGCGAGGGGCCGCTAGCTGGGGGAGAGGAGGAGGAGGAGGAGGAATGGGTTGAGGTGAGGCGGCCACCAGCGTTGCCAGGCTGGTGCACGTAAATATTTGGTTCCCCTCTGATGGCCCGGGCTGGACACCAGGGGGAGGGAGTGGGGCAGGGAAGGAGAGGGGCTGGGACAAAATGGAAGGGTAGAAATGAACAGGAGGGGAGTGAGGGAAGGACGGGGTGAAGAGCGAGCAAGAGAGGAAAGAGAGAAGAGAAAGGACATGGGAAGAGAGTGTAATTTAGAAGGTAGGGAGTAGGGGAGAGACAGGTAATATGAAAACGTCAAAGGAATAGGTAATCCATTAGAATTAAGAAAATGGAATCTAATGAAACATATGAATTACATTAAAGGATAAATTGAGGATTGAAACTACACAGAAACGAAGAACACGAAAGCATCTGTGTCCAATAAATGATAGAAAAGGGGAGGTGAAGGCAGTCAAGGACACAGAGAGAGAGAGAAATGACTTGCGACAAGAAATAAGAGAATGTAGACTAAACACGAAATCAGAGCAACTGTAAAGGGAAAGATATGTAGCAGATGTTGATGTCAAGATGAGGGATGGCCAGAGACGGTGTTGTCTCGATGTAAACTGCTTACCAGGCCAGAAAAAGACCTTCAAGGAGATTCCGGGAAAGCCAAGATGGCACAGATGATGGGCAAGTGACTGTGAATACACTTGTCATTCATTCGTGATGACTATTTTCCCCGGAGGCATTAATCAACCGTCGCCTTCTGGTTTATTTTCGTCATCTGGTGAATGAAGTGAGGCTCTGGCTGGAGAGAACAAGTGCTGCTTGATGCGCGGGACCAACTCGCTGCCTCTGTGGACTTTGGAAGATGTGTAAGTGACCAAGCCTTGAGGGGATACTTTACCTGTTCTTGTCTGTGTTTTCTGTTTCACAAGGTTCCTGTGTGACTGGAGTGGGCAACTTCTCACCTGACAGAGTGGAGTGGCCAATCACTCGCTTAGCATTAAGACCAGAGTGGCCAGCCTCTCACTTGGCAGTAAGCGTGAGAGCGGAGTGGCCAGCCTCTCACTGGGAAGTGGGACTGAAGTGGCCAGCCTTCGCTTGGCACTGAGTAGAGTGGCCAGCTTCTCAGTCGGCAGTAAGAGTGGAGTGGCCAATCTCTCACTCGGTAGTGAGAGTGGAGTGGATAGCCTCTGACCTTGCAGTAAGCGTGGAGTGGCTAGCCTCTCACTCAGGATGAGAGTGGTGTTGCCAGCCTCTCGCTTAGCAGTAAGAGCGAAGTGGCCAACCTCTCACTCAGCAGTGAGAGTGGAGTGGCCAGCCTCTCACTCGACAAGAGTTTGAGAAAGGAACTTGTTTGTATATTCTTTAAGTATTAGTGACGTCTCGAGGGGTTTGCCGGGTCGTGTGTGGATGTAGGAGAAGAGTCTCGAGAGAGTGTTTGGGTGGCTAGGGTACAGAAGGCCCATTTAGAGCCTGGGTGCCAGATCACCAAGACTGGTCGAGAGTGGCACCGTAGTAAGTGGCTACATGAAGCTGGCACTCCAGTCTCGAGGCCGAGCTGGAGATGGGTGCCTTTGCCACTGCCCAAGATAGAAAAGGTTTCCATAAAGCGAAGATTAGAATCAGTTCAAGTAGCTTGTGTTTGGCATCATGACACTGGGAATGTCCCTGAATTCCAAGTTGTTATATCTCGAGTGTGTCTTCTAGGTTCCTCCAATTTTCCTTCAGTGGGCATTACTGGTGGTTCCTCAAATAACCATTTGTTTACCTGCACCTTCTAGGTGCCCAGGTGATTCCTGATTCAGGAGAAATCTGACACATGTAAGGAGCAGGTACGGGGGAAGTGAGGCGGAATGGGCCATACGTCTGGGGAGAAAGACCCGTGCCAGACTGTGAGACCTGGCCAGCCAGCCCTTAAGAGACGTGTAGTGGATGACACTTACCCAGGAAGAGCACAGACTGAGGAGAGGAGCAACAGCACACGTGTTGCTAGCAGGGCAGGGTATGGGACCTCTATGAATATCTGCCTTACTCCTCAAACACAGTTCTTCCTGCCCGAGAAGCGATGTATTCCCCTTGGCCACATGCGTCATACGGACACTCATCTCTGAGTCTTGTGATAACCTAAATGTGAAATTTCTGGCCAAAAAAAGCCTATATTTTGAGTTCATTTTTCCTTCTTATTCTGTATTGATGGTGGTTGTATTCGGGTCCAAAAGAAGAAACTATTGAAACATAATTAATCGAGAGGTTGATTGCCACAGTATAGCTTGGAAGGACACTGTCACAGTATCCCTGGGACGTTGTCACAGTACGCCTGGGAAACTGATCATCACAGTACAGATGAGAATGTAAATATCAGTGTAGCTAAAAGGTCACTTTCACAGTATAGCTGGGACGCCAGTTGTCATAGTTAAAGCTGAGAAGGTGAGTGTTACAGTACAGCTAAGAAGCTTAATGCCACATTATAGCTGAGAGGGTAGATATCACAGGACAGCTGAGAAGCTTATTGTTATACTATACAGGTTATAAAGGATACAAAATACGGCTCTAAGATTCGTCACAAATGAGAAATATCCCTAAAATGAAGACACCAAGGAAGAGCATTAACGATTCAAGTTTAAATCAGTTGGTTCATTCGCAAGATAAAGCAGCACAGAAAGACAACCATGATACAAACGATCGATGTATCCGAAACCTCGACAACAGTACAAACAAGAAACATTCCCTTGGCTCCCCGGAGCTTCAGAGCACTAAGAGTGGATCCTCGGAGCTTCAGAACACTAAGAGAGGATCCTCGGAGCTTCAGAACACTAAGAGAGGATCCTCGGAGCTTCAGAACACTAAGAGAGGATCCTCGGAGCTTCAGAACACTAAGAGAGGATCCTCGGAGCTTCAAAGCACTAAGAGAGGATCCTCGAAGCTTCAAAGCACTAAGAGAGGATCCTCGAAGCTTCAGAGCACAAGGAGAGGAGCCACCTCTCATAAAACCTATATCATATATCTGTGTATACTTCAGTCATCTCCCCCACTCTAAGCTATTCCTTCTTTTCCTTCCCCTGCCCCACCTCGTTTTCCTCTCCTGTAATCACTTGTTAACGAAAATAAAACACCCACTTAGCACTGGTGAGGTAGGATGATGGGCGATCCAACCTTTCACTCCAGGTCCCGCTGTAATGCGAGTGTGGGGTTGTGGAACCTTCGTGATCTCCACTAGTCCCATATTTCTAAGGCTGGATGGTTACTTACCCCATCAAGCAAGCCCACAATAGCAAGGATCCGCCTTCTAAAACCCCTCAACACCCGCCCTCACCCTCGCTACTCTCCACCCTCACCTTTGGCGACATGGAGAATTCCAAGACCTGGTTCACCAAAAGCCTCTCTCCGCCTCTCCCCAGTCGGCCAATGCAAGTTTTGTTCCCGTTGCCACATTCAAGACATGTGAAAATCATCCACACAGGAAAGAAGGAATTTTTCCATAGCATGAGCAGCGTTTTAAGATCTATAGATACACAAGAACAGTAGACGTGCACTCTAGGGTCGGGATGTTTGGTAACCTTGCCGGTTTTAGAACTGTATATATATTTACATTACCTAAAGATCAGAGAAGTCAACTTGGAATAGGTACTGATGGTAAAAATTCTACAGCTCATTGGTATAGTTGGTGGTCGAAATACTTTGATCATTGTAGAAATTTTAACCCAAAGTCGGTTCCCCTAATTCCTTCGGCCCCCGTAACCCCCGTATCAACTTAGCCTGTGTATAAGTTCATTGATAGAGTCGTACTGTAACAGGAGTGTGAACATGTGACTTGAGAAACGATCCGAATTCTATAAAAAGCGAAATTCTTGAAGGGGTTTATGTTACCGTGACACTCGCTTGCCTCTTCTTTTACTGTTCAGGACATTTTTAAGAAATTTACAACGTCCGTTAAATTTTTTTCCGAGGTTCTCGTATTTGATTCGTGGGAAAATACATTGCATACGCTGAGCACATTTCTCTACGGTACTGAATATGATGAATATCCTTTAGCATGAAGAAGAGTGACGACTCTTTATAATGACGAACACAAATCACTGTTCACTTGGTTGGAAAGCTGAACACCTGTGAAATAGTCGCAGCTTTCATGAATGGTGGCCAGAATGCGATTGGGTATAGAATGGTTCCAGCCCCACTTTGTACACACAGTTCTCTTATGATGTATGGATAGCAGATACACTTACTCCTCTTCCAAGGGAAAAGATACAAAAATGCCAGAGGTCGAGGCAAAGTGACAACACACAGCTAAGTAGCAGTTTGACTTAGTATCTTCACATGTCTGTTAAGGCTTTCGAAAATATCATGTGGAATTTATTGCAGAAATCGAACTGTAGGGAAAGTTAAACCTTTTCCTCTCTTGTCACGCAGCTGTACATGTAGTTCTTGTATCGAGACAGAGTGATTGATTTTCACACAATTGGGAAGTAGAATACATCACAAGAAACATCTTACTGAGAAAAAAGACATATTTACAATCGATTTTTGCGATATGCTTATCATCCCTCTGCATAAAGCAAGTAGTTGTGCAATGAAAAAGAATTTCTTTTTGTCTTTCGTGAGTGGCGTGAGTTACATCCTCACACACACACACACACACACACGCCAGGCATTTGCTGGCTCTCATCAGGCTCTTGCTGGTCTGTTGTGAGGTTTCCTGAGGACCAGATTTATGGGTTGTCAGCCTCGTCCTGCAGCCATGTGTTGATGTTGCTAGCCAGGGGCGCCCTTCGCTCCTCGGGGTCCCTACCTCAAGACGTGATGCTGCTCTAGAGCAGGGCAACACCTTGTGCGTCTGTCTCAAAGAGATGAGTGGCCAGCGAGCCGTCATGTCATGGTGGTGGATGGACAAATCGCTTCCTTAGGACGCCCTCCCTCGCACTCCTGGCTGTACAGGGTTTAGCATCGTTCCCGTAATAAAGTATCCTAGCCATACACACGTATGATCCCTGCGTCTGTTCGTGCCAGCAGGTTTAACAGATGGTTCAGTGTGGAATATTTCTATTTTGAATGTTCTGATGTTCACATCTCCATAACTTTAACGTAGTTAGCTCTTAGGGAATATTTGCATATTAAGAATGCACCGGTGTCATTTTCCTCATTCGTTATACTGATTAATTATGTCGAAAATGATATAATACCTCAGTGTTAATGCTGGTGTAGCTAGCAGATCTTGGATTAACAAGAGGAAGTTTCTTGCCACATCATCCATTCGCTTTTCATACATCAACTCTTAAGTGATTGGTGACTAGCGTAAAAGTCTTGTACAATGAGGAGGAGTCATTTGGCGCACACACCAGTCAAAGGGCTGCAACAGGTGAAGACCAGCCTCCTGCCATCCCCTGCGACAGACAACGGTAGGAGAGGTCTCGCATTTCCTATAAGTCCGGACGATCACTGGACTGACGAGCAGGTGTGAAGGTCAGTTTCCACCTGCCTCTGTGATCGTGGGGTGTCATATGGTAGTCCGCCTCTGAAGCTCCGAGGCAGCGTAAGTCAGAAGCAGGGATATGATGGACTCATTACGGAGTGAATATATTCTACTCCCTTGCGTCGACTGATGATGTCACAGCCTCGGCTGAGGTCCAGAGCGAGGATATGACTCAGATGTAAACAACGTGGACATGGAACCTCTGATCGTGTGGGGAAAATCATTATAAATGATATTCGTGTGAATGTGTCGTTCATCTTCGTGTTGGATTGTTATGTTTAATGATGTTCAAATGGGGTAGGGCGAGCTGTCACACAGTACTGCTGGCCCGTCACACAGTGCTGCTGACGCGTCACACAGTACTGCTGGCCCGTTACACAGTACTGCTGGCCTGTCACACAGTATTACGGGCCCGTTACACAGTACCGCTGGCGCGTCACACAGTACTGCTGGCCCGTCACACAGTACTGCTGGCCTGTCACAGATAAACTGTATATATTAGCTCATTGTGTTTCTTTAGATGTTGTGACCAAACCTGAGAAGCATATTCCAGTTTCGGCCGTACGTAGGGTGTGAACAGCTTTCCGAATATCTTCTTAACCATGAAATGGAATGCAGTCCTAATACTTGCCAGTAAGCAGTTGGTCTCCCTAAGTGTTCTCAAAAGATGAGATTCTGGCGAGAGGCTACGAACGATGACCTGTCGATTATGTCCTGCCTAATAATACTCGTGTCGAGACCTCCTTCCGTCGTGCCCCATCCTCATTACTTGTCATTCACTCGGCCTGAATTTCTTCAGTCATGTACCAGACCAACTTTGGAGTCTGTTTAGGTCCCCTTGTAAGTTGATGCAGTCTCCCTTCCCTTATGACCTTTGCATCATCTGGAATCATATTCAGGTAGGAGTCCATACGTTGTGGCAAGTCGTTCACATAAGCCGAGAAGAGTAATGGTCCCAGAATAGAACCGTAGGCGATTCCAGTGCTCTTGTGTGTGTGTGTGTGTGTGTGTGTGTGTGTGTGTGTGTGTGTGTGTGTGTACGATACAGGGAAGGAGTAGTATGCCTGTGGGACCCCATCTTTTGAACATTCTCTATCATACAACTTTTCAAGCTTTTGTATCCTGTTTGTATCCACTGTTTCTTCACATAGTCTATTTTGTTCATCCAGTACCCTTGCATTATACATCTTTTTTGATAAGTTTCTTGCTTAGTTTAATATCATGACCTCCGGTTGTTCTGTTTCTGCGTCTTTCGAAGAACTGGTCACTACTAACGTTAGCAAACTGATGAAAAAAAAAATTAAGGTCATCAAGTCTACCCCTTTTCAACGTCTCGCTGTAAATCAGCTCTCTTGATTCCGGTACTATCTTTGTTGCCCTCCTCTGGACCTTCTCTATCAAATCTTTCTGCTTCTTTAAGCGCGGTGATCAATCCTGAAAACAATTATCTAGTTAAAGCCTAATATACGAACTGACAGCAGTTTGCCGAATATCTCTGCATACACGTGAATACTAATCTAATATCAGCCAGGAGACAGTTTGTCTCCTTGACTGTTCTTTTGGTGATCTCTGGTGACATATTAGGGTCCAATGTCAACTCCTAAGGCCACTTCCCTCACCGATACCTGGGACATATTCTTTGCTAGGTAGTGTTTGTATTGAGGACATATGCCATTACGTCCCGTCCTCGTTACTCTTCATCTTCTTGAGTTGAATATCGTCATCCATGCATCAGACCAACTTTGGATTTTTGTTTAAGGTTCCTTACAAGTGAAAGCAATCATCCTCACCATCTACATCCCTCATGAACATAACCAGGTAGGAGTTTAACCCTTCTAGCAAGTTATTTACACAGATCAAGAAAAGTAATGGTCCCAGGACTGAACCCTGCTGCATGCCACTGGTGACCCCAGCCCATTTCGAGATGGCTTCCCATGTATGAGTCGTCTGTTCCGCTCCACTAAGATAATCTATTCAGTAAAGTAGTCTGGCCCTTTCTCCCTGCATTGAAAATCCAACATTTTAACCAACCCCTTATATATTTTACGGTGTCATATGCTTTCCGGCAGATCAGGTACACACGATACACCCAAACATCTCTCTTGTTTAAAATAGAGCTCACTCTCTCATAGAAGTCCAGGAGGTTCGTTGCACATGACCCTCTTAACTTGAATCTGTGTTGTTACTCGGGTCGTTCCCCTTCACAGGTAGTCGTCCATTTGCTTCCTGATTACCTTTTCCAGTATTTACAGATGTGTCATCGAACATTCTTGGATGATAACTGAGTACAAATGTTTGAGTTCAGCATATCGTTTTCTCTTGCGTATTCCGCCTCCTATTTCCCATCTCCAACGTATCATGATGTCCCCGAAAATCTCATCACTTTTTCTGTCTTATAGGAGAGGAAATTTTCTCACTTCTATGGGTGAAAAATATTCACATTAGTAAATCTGACCTTGCAGGTTTTGTGGTGTTCATTGAATCACCGTAATACTTGTCTTTGAATTTGTAAAGATTTAAAAAAATTCATAGAAGTAGGGAGAGAAATTAATACAGATAGAAAGAAGTACGTCTTCCGTTAAGCATGAGGCGTTGCTGGGAAAAGAAGGAACGACTTAACTATAGATTAGTTTGTGCGGTCAACGGGCGGATGAAACTTAAGGTTGAGTCTTTTAGGGTGTACTATGAGGTGGATTTCGAATTCATATTCTGGTAGTGATAAATGAAAGAGTCTCCTCTCTTGTTGTAGAATCGTAGATAGATCTCATGGCAGATACGACTCCACTGTCTTGGTCTTGAAGGCAGCCGTGTGGGCTGCGTACGGGTTTGTTTATTTGCGTAAAACACAAGAGTTGAACTGCTAGCGCGTCACCACTGACTGCTTTCTCGTGTTACTCTCTGAATGTCATATGTGACAACGACTCACGAGGCTGGAGGACATCACATTTTTGGATTCATATTAAAAGCTAGACACTTCAGACACAGGATAGCAATTAGAATGGCTCATTTTCTAACATATTTGACATGGAAAAATCACGTATGTACGATAATCAAAGATGAGGTGCTGGTTAATGAAACCTTTACCCTTGACTTACGACTCAATGGGAAATGAAAACTATATGGGATCCAGCCAGAGTCTCTTGGTTTTTACAGTGGAATAAAAGTTTTCCTTAGCATCGACAGTCGGGACTGTGGCTACGTACGGTTATGTGGCGAAACGATGGTTTATTATTAGGAACAGTAATTTCCATAGCTTAGAGTTAGGAACAAGAGACACTTGATTAGTGATAATCAGGAAAGTTAATAAAACGGGTTGTGATTAGCTAGTCACGAATTCCTGTTAAATTCTACGCCAGTCCCACTGGCTTATCATCAGACAGTAGGACAAGAATGGTTACCGTTCCAGTAGCAGATGGTGCGATAATACACCACTTGAGGTCCAGCAAAGCTATTAACACGAAGCATTCGCCGAGACTCCACATCTTTCGTATATTTTCTCAGAGGAGCAAGTATGAAGCTTCCCAGACAGATACAACTCCGGGGAAGTTGTCTTAAATAAATAACCCCACGGGAAGGTAATGTGTTGATCCAGCGGGTTGTGAACGCGGCGTCACCGAGGTATGAAGGATAACAGCAGCTTTTTGTGTTCTGACGTGTGGTACAGTATCTGGCTCACAGCTCTCAGCTTGGGGTAACCATGCAGGCCAGTGGTGGACATAGGGAGACATATATGCTCTCTGCACTGCGAATCAGATGTGATTTGTGTCACATGAGTTGCTCCTGAATGCCTCAGTAGGACAAGGTAACAGGAGGGAGGGAGGACCCGATGCCAAACTAAGACAACTAGCGAGAAACTAGACTCACTCAGCGAGGCGGAGGTGGGAAGTGCTCTGTGTAGATGAGATCACACGTGTACTGTGAATCAGGAATTGGTTGCACTGTTGGCGTGCTCCGTGTAACGCGAGTTAGGTTGCTGGAAGTAGCAGTGATTCCCCGTGCGCCGTCACTCCCTTTACTCTCGTGCCCACCTGACCTCTCCAACCATTTCGCCTCGCCGTGACCCCACCTTCTTGCCCTCCATCCTAACTCCTCTTACCCATCATCCGTCCTAGCACTTCCCCACCACCATACCCGTCCCCACCTCCCTCCACGGCGTCCTGCAGCCACCCGCTCCGCAGTGAGTTAGTTCTGCACTGATTGATTGATTTGTGCCGGTAACCACAGCAAGGTCATCCGTGCACCCCCATGCTCATCCTGTGAGCGGTAGCGCCATAGGATTACAGGGGTCACAAAAGGTCTTAGTCAGACCCCAGGGGATTGATATTGCATAGGATGTTACAGTTCGTATTTCATTGCATACATTGCATAGTTTCATATGGTAAGTTTTACCGACTAGATGCAAAAAGTGGATACAAACTTAACATTTCAGGTATCTTGTTATCAACAATAAGATGTTGTGACGCTTCTTGCAGGGTTTGTTTAGATGTATCCCTTAAAGCCTCTATTTTTTCACATTCTAAGACATAGTGTTCTACAGTGGCTATCAAGTATCCCTCCGTGTCCCAGATTGCCCTCTATTCTTCCTGCCTTACCCACACCTGGGCAGCTGGCATTCCCTTCACAAACATTCGCTCTATTTCACACATAACGCTTGACAATGTGTAACTTGAACTATTTAATTTAGATCTTTCCTGCGGTGAGCGCTACGCGTTTATCTTAGGTATTCTGGCCCCCCCTCCCCTCTTATCACCTACCCTACACTTCCCCCACCTCCCTAATCATCCTCCCTCCCTACACCCAGCCTCTCCCTCCCCATCGCATCCCTTACCACCCCCGACCTGCTCTTCCTCTCCCCAAACCCTCACTCTCTCCTCCTGCCATAACCCCTTCCCCCACCTTCTTTGCATCCACTTGCCCCCATCTCTTCCCTGTTTGCACATCTCTCCCCGATACCCTCTCTCTCTCCCCTCCCTCTCTCTCCCCCCACCCCAAGACCCTCCGTCTCCATCAGGCAAGTAGAACCCGTGCACCTCTGTCGCCACCTCCCAGAGATTAATTACCTGTAGTCTTGTTTAGTCTCGGTCCAGACTACCCTCCCCACTTCCCCCTCCTCCTCCTCCTCCTCCTCCTCCTCCTCCTCCTCCTCCTCCTCCTCCTCCTCCTCCTCCTCCTCCTCCTCCTCCTCCTCCTCCTCCTCCTCCTCCTCCTCCTCCTCCTCCTCCTCCTCCTCCTCCTCCTCCTCCTCCTCCTCCTCCTCCTCCTCCTCCTCCTCCTCCTCCTCCTCCTCCTCCTCCTCCTCCTCCTCCTCCTCCTCCTCCTCCTCCTCCTCCTCCTCCTCCTCCTCCTCCTCCTCCTCCTCCTCCTCCTCCTCCTCCTCCTCCTCCTCCTCCTCCTCCTCCTCCTCCTCCTCCTCCTCCTCCTCCTCCTCCTCCTCCTCCTCCTCCTCCTCCTCCTCCTCCTCCTCCTCCTCCTCCTCCTCCTCCTCCTCCTCCTCCTCCTCCTCCTCCTCCTCCTCCTCCTCCTCCTCCTCCTCCTCCTCCTCCTCCTCCTCCTCCTCCTCCTCCTCCTCCTCCTCCTCCTCCTCCTCCTCCTCCTCCTCCTCCTCCTCCTCCTCCTCCTCCTCCTCCTCCTCCTCCTCCTCCTCCTCCTCCTCCTCCTCCTCCTCCTCCTCCTCCTCCTCCTCCTCCTCCTCCTCCTCCTCCTCCTCCTCCTCCTCCTCCTCCTCCTCCTCCTCCTCCTCCTCCTCCTCCTCCTCCTCCTCCTCCTCCTCCTCCTCCTCCTCCTCCTCCTCCTCCTCCTCCTCCTCCTCCTCCTCCTCCTCCTCCTCCTCCTCCTCCTCCTCCTCCTCCTCCTCCTCCTCCTCCTCCTCCTCCTCCTCCTCCTCCTCCTCCTCCTCCTCCTCCTCCTCCTCCTCCTCCTCCTCCTCCTCCTCCTCCTCCTCCTCCTCCTCCTCCTCCTCCTCCTCCTCCTCCTCCTCCTCCTCCTCCTCCTCCTCCTCCTCCTCCTCCTCCTCCTCCTCCTCCTCCTCCTCCTCCTCCTCCTCCTCCTCCTCCTCCTCCTCCTCCTCCTCCTCCTCCTCCTCCTCCTCCTCCTCCTCCTCCTCCTCCTCCTCCTCCTCCTCCTCCTCCTCCTCCTCCTCCTCCTCCTCCTCCTCCTCCTCCTCCTCCTCCTCCTCCTCCTCCTCCTCCTCCTCCTCCTCCTCCTCCTCCTCCTCCTCCTCCTCCTCCTCCTCCTCCTCCTCCTCCTCCTCCTCCTCCTCCTCCTCCTCCTCCTCCTCCTCCTCCTCCTCCTCCTCCTCCTCCTCCTCCTCCTCCTCCTCCTCCTCCTCCTCCTCCTCCTCCTCCTCCTCCTCCTCCTCCTCCTCCTCCTCCTCCTCCTCCTCCTCCTCCTCCTCCTCCTCCTCCTCCTCCTCCTCCTCCTCCTCCTCCTCCTCCTCCTCCTCCTCCTCCTCCTCCTCCTCCTCCTCCTCCTCCTCCTCCTCCTCCTCCTCCTCCTCCTCCTCCTCCTCCTCCTCCTCCTCCTCCTCCTCCTCCTCCTCCTCCTCCTCCTCCTCCTCCTCCTCCTCCTCCTCCTCCTCCTCCTCCTCCTCCTCCTCCTCCTCCTCCTCCTCCTCCTCCTCCTCCTCCTCCTCCTCCTCCTCCTCCTCCTCCTCCTCCTCCTCCTCCTCCTCCTCCTCCTCCTCCTCCTCCTCCTCCTCCTCCTCCTCCTCCTCCTCCTCCTCCTCCTCCTCCTCCTCCTCCTCCTCCTCCTCCTCCTCCTCCTCCTCCTCCTCCTCCTCCTCCTCCTCCTCCTCCTCCTCCTCCTCCTCCTCCTCCTCCTCCTCCTCCTCCTCCTCCTCCTCCTCCTCCTCCTCCTCCTCCTCCTCCTCCTCCTCCTCCTCCTCCTCCTCCTCCTCCTCCTCCTCCTCCTCCTCCTCCTCCTCCTCCTCCTCCTCCTCCTCCTCCTCCTCCTCCTCCTCCTCCTCCTCCTCCTCCTCCTCCTCCTCCTCCTCCTCCTCCTCCTCCTCCTCCTCCTCCTCCTCCTCCTCCTCCTCCTCCTCCTCCTCCTCCTCCTCCTCCTCCTCCTCCTCCTCCTCCTCCTCCTCCTCCTCCTCCTCCTCCTCCTCCTCCTCCTCCTCCTCCTCCTCCTCCTCCTCCTCCTCCTCCTCCTCCTCCTCCTCCTCCTCCTCCTCCTCCTCCTCCTCCTCCTCCTCCTCCTCCTCCTCCTCCTCCTCCTCCTCCTCCTCCTCCTCCTCCTCCTCCTCCTCCTCCTCCTCCTCCTCCTCCTCCTCCTCCTCCTCCTCCTCCTCCTCCTCCTCCTCCTCCTCCTCCTCCTCCTCCTCCTCCTCCTCCTCCTCCTCCTCCTCCTCCTCCTCCTCCTCCTCCTCCTCCTCCTCCTCCTCCTCCTCCTCCTCCTCCTCCTCCTCCTCCTCCTCCTCCTCCTCCTCCTCCTCCTCCTCCTCCTCCTCCTCCTCCTCCTCCTCCTCCTCCTCCTCCTCCTCCTCCTCCTCCTCCTCCTCCTCCTCCTCCTCCTCCTCCTCCTCCTCCTCCTCCTCCTCCTCCTCCTCCTCCTCCTCCTCCTCCTCCTCCTCCTCCTCCTCCTCCTCCTCCTCCTCCTCCTCCTCCTCCTCCTCCTCCTCCTCCTCCTCCTCCTCCTCCTCCTCCTCCTCCTCCTCCTCCTCCTCCTCCTCCTCCTCCTCTGACCAGCTACTGATGCAGGAAACTAAGATTGATGTAACTCGACTCGAACCCGAGGAAAGACGGATCGAAGTCTATAGCTTTATAGTTAGCCCACAGTATCAGACCAACTGTATCCTTTCTATCAGTGGTCAGCAGATGGACAGTGTTGTCAGCTGGCTCTCTCAGATAGATATCCACTTCGTTCATCATTTGCTGGATCAAGGTCATCTTATAGAACCAGGGAAGCTTCTCGGTTCTTGTGAGGTTCTGCTGACCAGTTGACTACATGTGTGTAGTTGTTACTTTAAATAACAGATCGAACTTGCGACCCACGCGGGAGAAGGGTAAAGTGGGCTTCTTCAGGGCAGGATATATCCGTAGCGATAGAGTCCATTGAGGGTGGATCAGGGAGGTGCAGCCTTTCAAACCTCTCATCACACAGACTTCTGCCATCAAGAGCAGCCTGGAGAGGACCCAATGGTCCGTTGCTGTTCTAATTCCATTGCTTCCCCGTCCCATACCCGGTTGTTGTAAAGTGGAAGATGACTTTCCCCACATTGATATGAATGCATCTTTCTTTTCCCCAAGCCCCAGCCCTCAGCGGCCTCCCTAGCCCTATGCTCAGCTCCCAGCGCTGACCCTACCCTCCAGCGACATGCCTAACCTCCCAGCACCGTCCTCAGCCCCGAACACCTCCCCAGCCCTCAGCGCCACCTCCATCCCCCAGCGCCGTCCCCAGCCCCAGGCGCGACCCCAGCACACAGCAAGTGCCCCCTCCCCCCTAGGGACAGAGGAAGAGTTAGTTTGAAATGGAGGTGAATAATGAAGTGTGTACAGGTGTATGGGTGCAATTTCTCTGATGCATGTGGGTGATTTTCTGGAAGCGAGTTTTTGGTGTCTTATCTGTATGCCATCTGGCAGACTAGGGGTGTGTATGTAGCGATGTTGTGTCATTTGCTTTGTGAAAGGGGATTCGCCAATCTAATCTGAGTTGTTAATCGTGTGAATTGTAAAGTTTTTTGGCTAAGCATTTGAATGGAAACTAAAACTCTGTGTCTTAGAATGTGAGAAAAATAGAACCTTTTAGGGCTAGGTTCTATACAAACCCGCAGGAAATGCCATAACACCTGATTATTGATAACAAGATACCTGAATTCTTGGATTTTGACCAATTCTTGCATCGTCAGTTAGAATTACCGTTCGAAAGACTATGTAATGTCTGTAATGAACGCTTAAGTAATGAACCAACTTTTTGTAACAACTTATGTAATATCTGTTCGCTGGGGTCTGACTAAGACCTTTAGTGACCTCTGTAATCCTTTTTGCGCTTCCGCTTACAGGATGAACATGGGGTGCACAGTGAGTATGCTGGGGATACTGGTACAAACCAATCACATATTGTGAACATCGTTCATTGCGCACATCAGCGGATGACTGGAGCCTCCCTTAGGGCTTCAGTGCTTCGAGGAAACCAAGGGTGGGTGTTCCATGTTTGTACTGTTGTCCAAATCTCGGGTTTATCCGTAGTTTGTATCATGGTTGTCTTCAAGTCTCTGCCGTACTTTCTGGTCTGATTCTCTTAAGTATGAACCGACTGGTGTGATTTTAATTCCTAGTCGTTCGTGATGTTCTACGATGTTTTCGGTGTGGCTGTTAGCATCGCCCCTCGCCCCCAGCGCTACTCCTAGCGCCGCCCCGAGTGCAGCACCCTAGCCCTACCCATAGCGCATCCTCCAGCCCCCTGATGCATCACGTTGCAATAGCCGTCAGCAGCTGCAACGGCCGTGTCTCACCTCCAGAACCAGACGACCAGCGCTCCTGCTGGCGTCTGTTTACCCAGTCAGCGTCTCAACGACCTCCGATGGACGCCCAAGGACTCCCGAGGACACCCGCTGACAGACGAGGCGGCCGCCGGGGCTCGAGACCCGCCCCCAGGGGACCTGTTCCCCGGCTTGTTTATGCCTGATGGTTTCTGCAGGTCCCCCTCCACCACACCACCTCTTCCTCGACGTTCCCGCAGCGCAGACTGAGGGAGGGGGACACGCGTCAGGGCCTAGTGTCAGGGTTTTTTTTTTTTTCTTTTTTCTTCGTAGAAATTTGGTTTCTCGTTGTATTAGTATTTTTCGAAGTATGTTGCGTGTAAGATCTATGATTTGAACAATACAGCTGGGAAAAGGTGTTTCTCTCAGCAGATAAGATCTAAGACGGCAAATACAAGCAGTAGTTGGTCGTGAAGGCTTTTCCGGGAACTGACCTCGACTGTGTATGTTCGTGTGTTTTCATGTGGACAGTCTTGTTGCCACTGGCCACAAGTCAGATGGCTTCATAGCTCATTACGACGGTCATCATAAATCTGTTGAACTAAGAGTAATGTAATTCCCCATTGGCGCCTGTGGTTGTTACTTTAATGTGAAACACTGTGACAAAGTCTTTTCTATCAGTGTGTTAGTTATCTTAAGGTAATATGAACGGTCACTCAGCCAGTCTGACAGTGTCATTCATATGCTAAACAACTTGTGAATTATGTGTGATTACCTGTTTGTACTACCGTGAGGTGCGGGAGCTCTACACTCGTGGGGCCTCACTTCTTGAGCTGTCTCCACTCACATACAAGTTTTTTAATCTTCTGTATGCTGTCACTATTTACAGGTTCATCATTCTGTTCCAGTCATCCACTAGTCTGATACTATAAGAGTAGTTTTTTTTACTTGTTCTCTATAAAGTTGATTGCTTATTCATATTATGTTCTCTGGTTGTTCTTTCGAAGAACTTTTCTGTTGACATTAACAGACTTGTTTAAGAACTTGAAAGTTGTGCTCTCGTCACCCCTTACTCTTCTGTCTTCCCTGGTGAGCTAATTCATGGCCTTTAGCCAGTCGCCATAGCTCGCTTCTCCCTTGTTTTGGTACCATCTTTGTCTCCCCTCTTTTGGTCCTTCTCTAGCAGTTACTTGTCCTTCTTCAAATGCAGCGACCAAACCTGAGAAGCATATTCTAGTCTTGGCCTTGCTGACCATTTTCTTATGCATGTACTTGAATGCGATCCATGTATTTGCCGGCAGACAGTTTGTTTTCTTTACAGTGCTCGTAAGGCGGGGCTCTGGCTACAGGTTAGCGACACTGCCGACTCCCAAGACCTTCTCACATACCATCATTACCTACAGCTTCTTTCGTCCGATACTATGCGTATGGATGCTTCGTTTCTTTGTGTCTCACCCTCATTACTTGGCATCTATTTGGGTTGAATTTCATCACCCAAGTGTTAAACTAAACTTTACGAGTCTGTGTAGGTCCCCTTTATAAGTTGATGCAATTATCATCATTCTTTTTCTTCCTGCATCACCTTGCCATCATCTGCAAACAGACTCAGGCTTCTGTTCAGTTATCCAGGCAAATGATTTGCAAAGATCAAGAAGAGCAGTGGGTCCAGGACAGTACCCTGTGGCACACCGCTGGTGAGCCCAACCAATATCGAGAAGGCTTCTCTGACGCGTTCGTCCACTTGGTAAATTTTCTATCCATAAAAAGACGCTCCATCTTATTCCTGTCTGAAGATCCAGCATTTTTTTCCTTTCTTTTTCTCATGTGTCCAAGTCTTTGGCTAAGACATACGGTTGAATCTTTGCCATCTCGTGTTTGACGTCTTCCCGCAGCTGCGATGGTGATGTGAGCATATCATCACGGTATGAAGGTTTCCTGTCATGCCATTTGTCAAAGCAACCACGTACTAAGGACTTTCATATCTGTAGTTTCCTGCCACAGACGATAGCTTTGTCTTGATGATCTTTGACCATTCCTCGAACACGATCACAACGGGACCAAACCAGCAGAAATGACGTTGCAGGTGCCCCACCAAGACTCCGTATGCGGAAAACGTCGACGACATCCCTTTTCCCACCCGAAGAAAGTGATATCAAGTTTTTTATACAGTTTTAGAATATTTATTGTCTTATACATAGGCAAAACATCTCGGTCATAGTATGGGTGAAGGGCACGTATCTAGGGGTAGGTGGAGGCCAGTATAGAGTGTACAGTGGGTACAGTACATGGACATGGGAGGGTGACAGGTGGGCCCGAGTGGGCCACAAGGACCATCAGGGTGGGGTGAGGTCTAGGATACATCAAATACATGATATATAGTTACAGGTTACAGGAGAGTAAGTGATGCTGGCTGCAACATGGGTAACAACATGTGTGCAATGCAAAACAAGTATAGGTCATCTAAAGAATATGTTGTTAACATTGAATTATATAGACAAAACAAATCATATACACTGAGGTGTCACTCATGGCTATAAAATTGCTGTACTTTCAACAAAAATTTGATCACAGGGACACACTGTTTCCTGTGTCCACCACTAATAAAGAACAGTGAGAACAATCTATCTATGGTGACTTTCGAGGTAGAAACGTAACAAACTAACAGCCTGACTTAGTGCTGGTCACTGTGTTTGTTGTTTCTCGATATAGTCGACTGGGTGAGTCCATTCCGTACCCCCACCTGCACCTGGGGTAACATCAGAACCAAAAAGAATTAAGTTGTTGCTTTTTAAGAAGTCTATTGGAAACGAAGTATATGTAGCAGATCTCTCCTAAACAGTTTGCTAACTCACTTGGGATTCATTAGAAATCGCTTTTTAGTAATTCAACAGTCGTTTCTGATTCAAGTCGATCAAAAACTTTTGACCTATTACAGTTAGATATCCACGCTTCTGTTTCTTTGGAAATCGCTTGTAAGTAATCAAACACTCATTCCTGATTCCAGTCGATGAAAACACTTTTTATTCATTACAGCTACATATTCACTGTTGATTCATTATAGATCGATCAACAACACTTTCGGTTCATTACATTTAGGTATTTTCTTCTGATTTATCACAGGTCGATCAGAAATACTTGTTTCATTACAGTTATAAACTCACTTATGATTCATGATAGATCGATCAAAAACATTTTGATTCATTACAGTTAATACGCGCTTCTGATTCATTAGTTGAGTGCTCACTTCTGATTCATTACAGTTGAATACTCGATTCTACTTCATGACGGGTCGACCAGACTCACTTGTGTCTCATAGCAAATGACAGTTTCCTGTATATCTTCAGTGATGCTCCACTGTCATGCTGCAGTATAGCGGGAAGTGTCTGGTAGAACCCTACGTCAGAGAATAGTTACTGGGGTCGCCTTCGCTGCTGCGGTAGTTAACATTCTTCTAAACACCTTAAACGTCTTGAGGTCTTGTTACGTAATGAGGTCGAGGCTCATTAGCGGAGTTACTGCCCGCCCTCCTTCCACCACCCTGGACACATTAACCCGTGAGGAAGCTTTGCTTGTCACGCGCATGAGTGAGTATGAGGAGGCAGCCAGAGAAGCCCCTCACACTCGGGCCTTACCACACTCTTCCCTAACTAGTGATGTGTTGGAGAATCTGCGCATCACTCCTGACTCACATGCCGTAAAATCTTTTCTGAGAAAAGTCTCGTCTCCATTGTTCATTCGTTTATCAATCTATTTCGTATGTTCTCTTGTGGCTATAATCCAAGACATAGTTCAGAGCTGTTTCTTTGAGGTGTATGACGCATGACCTGAGGTGAATGTTTGGGTGATGAATATAGCTGTCAGTGTTGGCCTTCTTGCTTAACCTTACTTTGATGATGATGATGATGATGGTGAGGGGAGATTCATGTGAATGTGATGCCCACAAGTCTTGGCTGTATACGTGATGCTCCTCTTGTAACAGCAGATTCGAGTGGCCAAGAGTAATCTATCATGATCGTAAACCTGTGATGTCGTCATTTGACCTAAGCGAGTGTCGCCAGAACTGGAGGAGCATTTATGCACATTCTGGTGTTTTTGTCGTTGTAATTGTCGTAGCTAATGAGGTAATTAGGCGAGATGAGAGGATCCTGTCACAACATGGCGGTGGAGACTAAAACAACATGGCGGGCAAGACGCTCAGCTGTTTCACGTGTCCCAGCCTGGGGTTGGATCTGTTTTGTTAAGGGATTCCCGCCCGCTCTCACCGCCAAGTCCAACCTCGCTCATCGTCTATACCGGACCCTCCTTTCAGCCAGTAGGTTATATTTCTGGGGGAAATATCATGGTCGTCTTATATGATGAAATGAATTTAGTTTTAGAACTAAGACTTTATTACATGGTGAAAAGTTTTCGATGTATCATGAAAGAAAATGGCTAGGATGTGAAGACATGCTGGAGGGATGCGGGCGGTGCAAACGCTAAATATAATCAAATCCTTTTTCAGCTGCGAAATGTTAAACTGTTAAGGATTCAAATTTCTTTGTTGTAAAGTTCATCATACCTTGTAGTCGATTCCACGAAGTAATGACGTGTTCATTGACGAGGCTTTACTCCCAGTGATACAGCCTCACCAACGTAACCCGTTTTCGTTCGCGCTGTACCATCGTATATATATATATATATATATATATATATATATATATATATATATGTATATATATATATATATATATATATATATATATATATATATATATATATATATTGATTGATTGATTTATGATTAGCCCAGGACATTACTAAAGGCTCCTGCACTTCAAGCCTGCGCTGCTTCCAGTACCAGGGAAATGTGAACTCCATGATGGCATGAAGAAGTTGATGATGGCGATGATGATAACTGAGAGTACTGAAAAGTCTATGAATGATAATGACTTTGACAATGATGAGATGATGAAAATGATTACGAAGATGACGCTGATGATCATGACATTGTTGATAGTGATGAGAGTGAGGCGACGATGATGAAGATGGTGACGATAGTGATCATGACGAACGACAGGAGAACGGGCAGCGTGAGAGGAGGTCTTCCTCAAATGGTCTAAAGGAAGAATTCGTCGCGAACGTCTGCGAGACGCATAAGGAGACGATGGCGAAGACCATGCGAGAGTGAGACGTAGGTCCTGGTGAAGTGCTCTTGGGCAGAGGAGCAAGAGATAAGGGAGAGTAGGGGAAGAGGGAGGGAGAGCTGAGTGGGTTTGATGGACAGACGTTAGATGAGCCGGAGAGAGAGAGAGAGAGAGAGAGAGAGAGAGAGAGAGAGAGAGAGAGAGAGAGAGAGAGAGAGACTACGCCAGAGAAGTAAGAGACATGGAGGAGCTAAGAAGAGTCCGGTGGAGTTGCTCCTGAAGGCGTTATCCCATGGACTGTACAGTATGAAGAGAGGGACACCTGCCTGTGAGGCTGTGGAAGCTGAGCAGCCTCTGCTGCACCGTAGGATGAGGCAGCAACAACATGATGGAGCTGATGATGCCTCTGGGTAATGCTCGTATTGCCTCCATAGTCATGGTCTTAATAGAGTGACCCTCTCAGAGATTGTCCTAAGCTCTTATGTTAATGATGATTGTAACAATGATTATGATCATTAGCATCATCATTCGTCATGTTTTCCAGTTTCCATTCCAGTTATTAACATCATCAATACTATGATGGTACATCTTTTTCATGTATTATTCTTGGAAACCGACCAGACACGAGGACGGACCGTTTGGATATATGTCTCTTTTCCTTCCTACGTCTTTCCCTTAGTCTGTAACCTTCCCATCTTCGAGAGTCGAGCCAACACAGACACATAAGGAGCTCAAAACAAAATTCTCACTTTTTGAAACTCATAACCTTCCTGTCACTCGAACACGACTAGGGCATTACTGATGCCCGGGCCTCGTCGGCTGTTGTGAGAAAGGTAAACATTAGCATCACTTGTGTCGTGAAGGTTATCATGATCATTGCCTGACTCAGAAGATACAGTGAACACACTGAAAAGATGGAGCGTTGAATATTAAGACTAAAAGTGAAAGTCTATCAAATAATTCATTGCTGGGGAAGCAATTTTATGAGAGACGCCATCATACCATACCAATGGATATACTAATCAGAAAATGAATAGATATGAAAAGTGAAAGTGTGAGAAAGCTGACAGTACGGATGAAGACAAGCAACGAGTGAAGAATGGTTCTAACGTGGACATCCTTCTTCCCAGTACTGTGTGTGTGTGTGTGTGTGTGTGTGGACGACATCTTCCGTCCACACACACACACACACTGCTTCACAGGACATGCCACACTGGCCACTTGTCGTCCCAGCATAGGAGGCCTTTTACAGGAGCTCCCCCTCTAGCGTCCTGTGAGGAGCCCCCTCCTGCAGGAGATAAGGCGCCGAGGGTGGGCACGTGGCCGCCTCTTCTTCAGGAGTGATACTTGGAGGAGCACGACAAGAACTTGAGTAATGGTGGAGATGACCGATAAGGGGAAGGAGCACTCGGTAAGGGGGAAGGACAGGAGAAGGGGTTGGATACCTTCCAAGAGAATGGGCTTGTACTTAGAGGATTCTTAAGCATTTATTCATACAAATATGCAGACGTGCATGTGTGCATTAGTGTATGTATGCATGTATATGTGACTGTATGTATGCATATATTCGCTCGTATGCATACACCTGCAGGGCACTGGTAGGTTCAACGCTTCTGCAGACACGTCCTCGCCTTCTCCATAGGTGTCGTGGGATTCTGTTGTCTCTTCGTCCTGTCACCCTCGTCCAGCCTTGCCGACGACATCCCCATGACCCACGACGTGTGAACTTGAGATGGGGGCGCACGTCACGAATTAGCAGAAACCAGGATGCTTCAACCAACGCAGTCTATACGTATTCTCGTGAGAAGAAACACAATGAAATTTTATGTCGAAAATTAGTGAAATACATTTTTCTCTTCGTTGTGAGAGTTTTCATGGTTCCACGTAGCTTCCTACACGTTCCATGACCACGTAGCCTTCTGCAGGACCGTCAACCACGTAGCTTCCTGCAGCTTCCATGACCACGTGGAGTGTTGCATCCTCCTTGACACCGTGGAGTGTTGCAGCCTCCTTGACCACGTGGAGTCTTTTGCAGCCTCCTTGACACCGTGGAGTGTTGCAGCCTCCTTGACACCGTGGAGTGTTGCAGCCACCTTGACACCTGGAGTGTTGCAGCCGCCTTGACCACGTGGAGTGTTACAGCCTCCTTGACACCGTGGAGTGTTGCAGCCGCCTTGACCACTTGGAGTGTTACAGCCTCCTTGACACCGTGGAGTGTTGCAGCCGCCTTGACCACGTGGAGTGTTACAGCCTCCTTGACACCGTGGAGTGTTGCAGCCTCCTTGACACCGTGGAGTGTTGCAGCCACCTTGACACCGTGGAGTGTTGCAGCCTCCTTGACCACGTGGAGTGTTACAGCCTCCTTGACACCGTGGAGTGTTGCAGCCTCCTTGACACCGTGGAGTGTTGCAGCCTCCTTGACCACGTGGAGTGTTACAGCCTCCTTGACACCGTGGAGTGTTGCAGCCTCCTTGACCACGTGGAGTGTTTTGCAGCCTCCTTGACCACATGGATTGTTGCAGCCTCCTTGACCACGTGGAGTGTTACAGCCTCCTTGACCACGTGGAGTGCTGCAGCCTCCTTGACCACATAGAGTGTTGCAGCCTCCTTGACCACGTGGAGTGCCCTGCAATTTCATAATGGTACAGAGGAACGTATGAAGGTACAATAGACTGATCCTTTCTGTACACCGTATGATCAGCTGGTCATCTCCCCGCTCCGTACAGATTATATATATTGTCTTACCCAAATGAGTTGATTATTTTCCTGATCACATGAGTTGATCATCTGATCACATGAGTTGATCATCTTCCTGATCACATGAGTTGATCATCTTCCTGATCTCATGAGTTGATCATCTTCCTGATCTCATGAGCTGATCATCTGCCTGATCACATGAGTCGATCATAATCCTGATCACATGAGTTGGTCATCTTCCTGATCACATGAGTTGATCATCTTCCTGATGACATGAGGTGATCATCTTGCTGATCACATGAGCTGATCATCTTTCTGATCACATGAGTCGATCATCTTCCTGATCACATGAGTCGATCATCATCCTGATCACATGAGTCGATCATCATCCTGATCATATGAGTTGATCATCTTTCTGATCACATGAGTTGATCATCTTCCTGATCACATGAGCAGATCATATTTCTGATCACATGACTTGATCATCTTCCTGATCACATGATCGTCATCCTGATCACATGAGCAGATCATATTTCTGATCACATGACTTGATCATCTTCCTGATCACATGATCGTCATCCTGATCACATGAGCAGATCATATTTCTGATCACATGACTTGATCATCTTCCTGATCACATGATCATCATCCTGATCACATGAGTTGATCATCTTTCTGATCACATGAGTTGATCATCTTCCTGATCACATGAGCAGATCATATTTCTGATCACATGACTTGATCATCTTCCTGATCACATGATCATCATCCTGATCACATGAGTTGATCATCTTCCTGATCACATGAGTTGATCATCTTCCTGATTACATGAGTTGATAATCTCTCAAGTCATAGGAACTGGTTATCTCCTTGACCAAATGGGTTGATCACAATGATCTGATCATCTCTCTGATCATACGAGCCGCTCATTTCCCAGATCACACCAAGATGATTATCTTTCTAGTCATAACAACTGACTGAGTTCCAGATGAATGCTCGAGCTAATACAAGATAATCCAGCAGTGTATGGAAATGATTCGTGTACATGCACAACATTTTGAAACGAGCAGAAAAAAAAAAGAAAATGGAAAAAGATTCAAGAGGGCGATTATGCAAACACCGGGACGTGAAATTGATACAACCGAGTGTTGTAGTTCGAGATGATCCTGCATCAGAAGCTTTCACTTGTGAGTAATGAACGAGTCATCTGTGAGCAGGTCTTGCTGTTGACCAGATGATCCTGCATCAGAAGGTTCCACTTGTGAGTAATGAACGAGTCATCTGTGAGCAGGTCTTGCTGTTGAACTGGAGTTGCAGCGGCGGACGCTCCTGGCTCTTACCTTCGAGGGTCGAAGTCCCCGAAGGGCCTCCTTCTCCTAAAGAGCAACTTGAGACGCCCTTGTAAGTCAGTGACGACTGAGAGGTTGACCTTAGGAGTCGTCTCTCCGGACACATCCTGGCCTGATAACACAGCGACGGCCGGCGATAAGTCAGGAGGGGGATTGTAATCATGGAGTATTTTTTTGTTCCTTTTTTCTTAGAATTATTGGACGGCTGTGTGTGAACATGATGGTGTACATCTCCTTTATGGGGAAGCGACTTTAACTACCTTTGCCAACTTGGAGGGAGGTGAGTGGGGAGGGGGGTCACTTGGCGAAATTAAAGATACAGTTGAAAATGTTTATAATCCTGTTGTTGCAAATTACTATGTCGTTTGTTTATTTTCTTAACTCTGTTATGGAATCATTTTGTGAATGGATTTAGTATGAATAGAGACATTGGTCTTGCCTAACGAATGAACGAAGCGCGTTCCGTGAAAATACAAGGAGCACTTTTATAATTAGGGTTATCCACGTTTCCCTGTAACTCCCTGAGCGTGGTGGGATAAGGATGTGTGTGTGTGGTGTATGAACCAGACGCGTCTCATTTGATTACGAATAGAAAAATGATGATAGACTGATGGACGCAATTGCATCACTCTCTTATGTTTTGGCTAATGTGTGTTTTCCATTCGTTTCGAGGTCTCCTATTTTGTTGTTAATCTTTTTTTTTCGATTATATACAATCTTTTTCAACCATTTAATAATCATTTTGATTTCTCTGCCGACGTATTGAAGTACGCTAGGTCAATACTGAGACCAAACGTCATTAGTATTAGGGTTACCAACCTCACAGAGTCTTGACTCATTCCCTACTCGCATCTCCCTCATTTTCTCTCCTCGTGCCTCCCTCACTCTTCCCCTCACGGACTATACTGTATCCTATCTTGCTTCACCTTGCCCCCCTCATGTCCACATTCATACCCTTTACTTATCTCATCCACTTCTTCCTCCCTCTCATTCTCGGGTGGCCCAGGCACCCACGGCTCCTCTCAGAGTACAAGTTACCGCCCCAACATGAACCCGAGAGGAGGGGAAGTAGCTCAGAGTGTGGGGAGAAGTAGCTCAAGAAGAGAAACTTCCAGTGAAAACTATTCTAACCTGCAGATGCTCTGAGAGGAGCCAGTTCATAGATATCACCATCGAATGGGAAGGAACAAGGTCCAAGGAATGACCACGTCACATGGAGAGTAGTCGCTCCTGGGTAGAGGATCATATCTTTGACGGGAGATAAGATCATATGATAACTCTTATTATAGGTATATGATCTGCTGCTCCTATGGCCAAGAGTTTATCTGGTTCTTGACTGTGTGCTAGCTGGTGCTGCTGCTACTGTTGAAATTGTCGTGCTCTAGTGCACAATTACTTAGTGTACTGGTACTGTTGCCTCTACAGCTTCTGTTGTTCTGGTACTGTTGTTGCTACAGTTGTTTCTGTTCATCTAGGACAGTCGCTGTGGCTGCTGTTGTGTTGTTCTGGTACTGTTGGTACGAGAGGTGTTTGATCTGTGCACTGCTCTGGTACCGCTCCCTTGTATCTGCTGTTGTATTCTACTTTTACTATAGGTGCCGTTCTTTGTGATGATGTTCTGCGTTTATTACTATAGCCTTCATAACTATGATGGCTACAATGTTAGTATATAAACTCCTGTCAGTATTATTGCTACTGGGACCCTTATTAATCGTATTAATGGTACTATTACTACTTCTGTTGGTGTTACTTTTACTGTTACTAATAATGCTCCTGTTAGTGTTACTGTTAATGTTACTACTTCTGTTAGTTTAATTTGTTAACGTTACTACTGTTTGGTTTATTATCATTGTTGCAGTTAACTCTCCTGTTAGTGTTACCTGATGTCTAGTCAATACCTCTGTATCTCATTACATTGCCTCCATGGGTGATGTTGCTGATGCTTGTGTTGTTGCTGCTAATGATGTTATTACTGACACTAGTGTTACTGTTCCTCCTGGTGGTGTTGCTGCTACTGAGGTTGATCATAACAATGTTATTGTCGCCCCAAGCATCACTCTTCCTATTGGTTGTCGTTACTGCTTCTGGTTGTGTTACTGGTACTGGGTGTCGTTACAGCTTCTGGTTGTGTTACTGGTACTGGGTGTCGTTACTGCTTCTGGTTGTGTTACTGGTACTGGGTGTCGTTACTGCTTCTGGTTGTGTTACTGGTACTGGGTGTCGTTACAGCTTCTGGTTGTGTTACTGGTACTGAGTGTCGTTACTGCTTCTGGTTGTGTTACTGGTACTGGGTGTCGTTACTGCTTCTGGTTGTGTTACTGGTACTGGGTGTCGTTACTGCTTCTGGTTGTGTTACTGGTACTGGGTGTCGTTACTGCTTCTGGTTGTGTTACTGGTACTGGGTGTCGTTACTGCTTCTGGTTGTGTTACTGGTACTGGGTGTCGTTACTGCTTCTGGTTGTGTTACTGGTACTGGGTGTCGTTACTGCTTCTGGTTGTGTTACTGGTACTGGGTGTCGTTGCTGCTACTGTTGTCGTTACTGCTTCTGGTTGTGTTACTGGTACTGGTGGTGTTATTACTGGTGTTGCTGTTGTTGTTACCAGTGTTGTTCTTAGTACTTTTGTTGTTGCGACTGGCAGTGTTTGTGCTACTGACGTTGTTGCCGTTACTGATGATGTTCCTACTGACGTTGTTGCCGTCACTGATGATGTTCCTACTGACGTTGTTGCCGTTACTGATGATGTTCCTACTGACGTTGTTGAAGCTGTTGGTGTTTTTGCTGCAACTGGTGTTGTAGCTGCTAGGGTTGCTGCTACTAGTGTTTCTGCTGGCACAGGTGTTGTTACTACTGCTAATGGTTACAGCAGGGCATCTCTCCTGACGCTCAACAAGAGCGTCCATGGAAAGGAACCGATGATTTCTCCCAGTCTTAGATGCAGTCCATGGATCACCTGTGGGATTTTGGAACTGTGAACACTGGAACTGCCCAGTGATGATGACAGCGACATCATTACCTCCTGCTCGGACTATAATGAAGTCACAAGCTCGAGATGCATTTACTAAAATTGCTCAAGTATTCTTTTGTCTGCCTCTTCGTGATTTGTCAGCTCAAAAAAGAAAAAAAGGAAAAAATCATTTCATCTCCGGACCCATTGTGCATGACACGACCTTTTGACGTTATTGCTGCCGGTTAAGAAGACGTGTTCCACGGACTCATTTGTTAAAGAATTTACAAAGTCCTTCATTAGTAGATGAATCTATGAAGATCTGACTCCATTTGTTCGGGTCATTTGGAACCTGGTAGAAACTAGTAGCGTCTCCCCCACATACGTCCTCAACCCTCTTGGTTGCTGTCATTACTGTGATGTTCTTTTCAAAGTATTCGCTCCCGTACGATGCTCACCTGACTGCACGCAGCACGCATGGTGAGGACCGAGTGCCATGGAAGTATATAGTCGTCGAGAATTGATCCTTATTGGCTTGGGTGGCATGATGTCAATAAGGGTATCGTCGTCATTAATCATTGCGTCATACATACAGGATCGTACACTATTGCCCTCGACTTCCTGCAGATTCTGAACTGCTTCCTGAGTGATGCAGTGATGGAGTTCGCTCTCTTTGAAAGTAGTCTTCACCACAAGAGGTTGGACTGCAGAGTCATACTCAAAGAAAGGATGAAGATTTCCTTGTCGTATGTACACTGAGACAGAGAGTCGACAAATAATAAAGTTGTTATCTTTGGGAATGTTGTGTTCGTTGAATGTTATGTTTAAGAGAAAGTTCAAATTGTTCCTTTTGATTGACAAGTGCAAATGATGTGTTCGGTCCTCCAAAATAGCAATCTTTTACTCTTGGTCTTTATGCTTGAACGAAGTGTTTGATGATCTTGATAGCATACGGTAGACAACGTCCCTTAACATGTACGATCAAAAAGGGACGCTAACTCCGCTTCTTCCTGCTGAGGGAAGGTTCCCGCTTCGCTCATCAACCTCCAGCATGTACCAGACATGCATCTGAAACCGCTTCTGGTACGATCCTCCTCCTCACAGTGTATCACCGTCTGGCTCCTCTTGTTGGAATTCCTTTATCAGACTTGTGCCAGTCAGAATCCATTCTGCAAGAGGTTCAAGATCTTTATCACTCCAGTAATTCCTCGCATGCCTTTTTTTTCTTCTTTTTATTATCATTTTGCTCATGATTCTGGTGCGTGGCATTCGCTGGAGACCTTCCTATCGTTCATTTGTCGAATCGAAACATTTACGTATCGCACAGCCAACATACCTTAGCTTCCTGATGCCAAACAACTGACACGTCTACCATACGTGATCTTAATGGTGGGCAAGACATGAGTAAGACCTGTCAATGACAGTTCTAAATGATTTGTCTTTCCCCGCGTTTTATTTTGATAACCAAACACGTCTAGTGTTGTATCAGATTCCAGTGTGACCCCAATTGACTCATTAGATGAGTCGTTAATTGACCTTTCCTATCCCTTAGAGGGATTTGCTCTTTGGGTCACCGTCGGACTTGTGTTCTTTGGGTCCACATATGTTCACAAGCCTGGTAATAACATCTTGTGACCGTAACGCCAAAAGCTTTATGTGCACAACATCATTGTGTTCACTACACAGAGTTCCTTCCTCCTCTTACACCAGAGGTCACCTGTGTAGTTCTAAGCAAGCAAGATGTCATTCTCAGGAAATAACATATCACTCCTATTTGAGAGTTTCAGAGACAAGAACTATATATTTTTGCTTTCATTTTTTTCTTTACATTCCATTAAGCTTAGGATGTAAACGCAGGGTAGAGGAAGATGCAGGAATTTAGAAACAGATCCTGGAGAGGCAGTAGTTTGTTGGAAGACTGTAGCGAAGTTTTCCCCACAGGTTTTGAGATATGTTTGTAATATATTCGTACCTTCAACTATAATCTTATCTAGAAAGAAATATCTTTAAATCAGCATTGTTGGTAATCATACCCATTATCGGTTGTTATTTGATAATGAAAAAAAAATTTAACGATAGATCTTTGTATAATACATTTAGTAATTGATGAAATACAACAGCCAGTTGTAGGATTTTCAAGAGGACGAGTGTAGAAGCAGTTGTAGAATTGGCTGATGTATAATACAGTGTTTACCTCAGATAGAGAATCTGTGTTGTGGTGATACACTGTTGAGCGAGTCGGTCAGGAACATGACGCGACATGGGTGACGTGGGGAAAGCGCAAGACACAGCGTGAGTAACGAGGACTTTGATGATGTAAGGAAGAGCAGATGATGAAGAGCAGGCGAAGATGAGAGAAAGACAGGGAGAGAAGGTAAAGGAAAAAGGGGAAAAGAGAGTAAAGGGGGAGAATATTAAATAAGAGGGGTTGAAGAAAACGGAGGAGGAGGAGGATGAAAGGGTGAGAAGCAAAGTGGAGAGGAACAGGGGAGGAGAGGAGGAGGAAGGGGAGGGACATGGAACGGTATAGAAGATGGACACTGAACGAAGTAAAGGAGGGGGAGTGGAGTGGAAAGGGGAATCGCGAGAATATAAACCCTACACAGAGGCGTGGGAAGGAAAGAAAGCGTAAAAGAAGGTATACCGGGAGAGTTTGGCGTGGGACTGAACGGAAGAGAATGAGGACTGTGGATAAAGGAGACAAAGAGAACCAGGAGGGGGGCTGGTGGCGGAGTACTGATGGAGCGCTGGAAGGGGTCTGGTGGTGGAGCGCTGGAGGGGGGCTGGTGGCGGAGTACTGGTGGAGCGCTGTAGGGGGGCTGGCGGAGGAGGGCAGGTCTTGAGACCAACCACTGTGATTAAAGCAGTGGCGGACTTTGATCTGTGTGAGCTGCCGTAATCACAGCCTTAAGATTAATGGCTCGGGATTGCGTGCCCCAAAGTCTCCTCGAACCTACATCGTCTTGTGGCGAGTTTATCTTGTATATCTTCTTCTTTTCTCTGGTTTTATGGCTGTCATTATATTTAAGAACCTAATTAGCAGTTCAGCGTCGTTAGGTTGTTAATGTTATTTATTAACAACCAGGGTTTCGCCAGTTGCTTTGATACGCCGTGGTATTTGTTTTCGTGTTGTGATAACATGTTCATAATTCACTTGATTAAGAACGTAAATGAATCAGCTTCACTAGTGTCAAAAGATGTATTCATTTAACTGCTCTTAATTCTACGAAACAGACATGTACAAAAATATGAGAAACTCGTGTGACAAAAAAAGTATATTGTGTATACATAGTATCAGGAGTAATCATGAAATGTATGTTACTTGGCCCAGAAACACAAATTAATGAATAATCGAAGCATGGAGCGTGTGACTGCTGAAATGGTGCTGCCATCTAGCGAGCAAGTCGATAAATTAACCTTGTCAGAGTTACCGGTAGATGGCAGCACCTTCCGTAGTTGAGTTCATCCTACTCGCTCTGGGATTGCCATAGCGCAGAGATTTGAACATTTTTCATTTATTCTTGGGCATTTACTGTGTGTTTGATATATGTACTGGCTCTCCCGGAATTATTATACAAGTGCCACAGTTTTTTTTTTATAAAGAAAATAAAAAGAATTGCTTAGAGAGACTTTTCCCAAGTTTTAAATCTATGCGTTCTCAAATAAATGTGTTCTCAATACTTCGCATAAATTCTTACGTTATGGAAATATCACGTTATTTCCATCATGCATGATTAATGAAGGTTACTAAGAGTATGATGCCTCACAAATATATAGATAGATTACCATTGCAAAGAAATTCGTGATACGAATTGGCCAAGATGATGAAGAGAAGTGTACGAAGGTCGATAATATGTTACGTTTTTCCTGTTCATTTCCAACTATTCATACCAGAACATAGAGTTTTAGCTGAAGTATTTAATTGAAACTATAGGCTGGATCTTGGTAATACATGCCTAGTATCCTGGTTAGATAATTATCTGTCAAATATAGAGAAATATTTTAGAATATTTATATACGTTAGATGAAAGCCATGCTGAATGTATATGATGTTTGATGTGAATGTATATGATGTGTTTGATGTGAATGTCACACATCGATTTGGGGTCGGGATGTGTATTTCAGTCTGAAAGTTCTTACTGATATCATTTGGAAAACATTTAACTTAACATCTCGAGATATTAATCGTAAAAACAACAATTAAGGACGTCATATAGACTCAGAAATTTGCTAAGAGGCGGACATCTTACGAAAAAAAATTTATTGTAAACTTTATCTTGCCTTAAATCGTATTTGAATGTAATTCTTATTATCTAAAGCTAATATTAGGTATAAAGATTAATCAGATTATCGTACATTATCTATTTAGGAGTAGCTCATCTATTCACTGTAATTTCTAAGACACTTTAGATGAAAGGAATAAATTGTAATGTTAGATGTTACGTAGATTGAATAAAGACATGTTATGGCCAGAGAACAGAGGAGTTGTACGAGATCATGATAAGAGCTACAGTAACGACAGCTAATTATCGTAAATCAATAAATAAACTGAGAATGATCGAGCGGACGATTATGTTAGTGACGTAAACAGCAGCAGGGATGAACAAGATTAAGATACAGCAAATATATTGTGCTTGTTAACAGTAACAACGACAAAACTGTTTTTGTAGTTAATGTATGTAACGCAATCATGTAGTTTTTAAATGTCAAATGAATCGTAAAAAGTGAGTTGTTGCATTTTTCAAAAGGAGTTCTTCCCGAATCACCATATCTGAAAGTTTTATATATTTCCGTAGATTTATTCAGTTCTCACGTAGCTGGCCTGAAAAATGAAACACAGAAAATGGGAAATGAGAGGATTTCGCTGGCCGTCTGTAATTTTTTTTTTCATTATATTTTTTGAGAATTCCTGTAACTGGATTGATTTAGTTTTTGTGTGTTTATTTGTAGAATGTGAGGGTCTGTTCGCTCTTCAAATCAAATGGTTTGTGGAGGATGAGGACCACACAAACGTGCAGGACAGAGCCATGGAAAAATATATGGATGATTCAAAAGATTTAGGAGAAGGAACGAAGCCAGAAACACGAATGATTATGATAATAATAATAGTAATGATATAATAATAATATAATAATAATAATAATAATAATCATATTACTAATGATGATAATAATAATGATAATAATAAACATGAGAATGAGGTTGATAATGATGATGTTAATCAAAATGATAATAATAGTAATGAAAATATTGATAATGGTTATGATGTTCATCATAATGATAATTATGATAAGAATTATAAGATTGTAAAGGAAATACCTTTCAAAATAGTTAAGAAAAATATTAGGAACACAAAATAAATGAAATGTCAAAAAAAAAAGGAAAAAATAAATGGATGTATATTTAAATCAAAATGAATATTCGACCAACATCAGTGAATAGTGATCATGTGATTGGCAGAAATAACATGCAAAAGCGTCGTAGCAAATATCACCATTAAAGGAATAATAAGTGAAAGAAACATGATATGGTTTATGCAAGAATTAGATCATTTATTCTTTTGGAAGTTTTAACCCAGAACATCGATTAATCGGAGTTATACGCATTACTTAATTTTAACACATGACGCATAATCATCCACTAACAAGAGGACCAGCATCGTCCACTGTGATACAGTAAACCTTGGTGATGGGTAGTGGAGGAGGACCATGTAGTGGAGGAGGACCATGTCAAGACGAAGGCCCAGTGCCAGGCCGGAGACTTAAGACATTGCTCACGTGATGGCGTATGTGATGAAGATATTGAGGCGTCACATCACCAAATTATTTTCCTCTCTTTTTTTCTTAACCGTTTGAGCTAAATCGATTTTTCCTCATCAGGTCGATAATTTCCTCATGTTTGTCCACCCTTCGTGTAATTCCTCGTCAGTGGTGACATATGATACCAGTGTCTATTTCACCATACACATATCATTTCCAATTATACGAGGGCACTCTGAGCTCCCTGAGAACCGCTTCTGTAAACCTCTGATGTCCTGTGTCCCCAGTGTACGTTGTATGCTTGTCTCCACCTACCCCTCCCTGATATGTACCCTTCGTCCACATCATCACAGTAACGTATGTCTGTGTGTATCTTTATATAAAGAAATCTTTAAGCTAAAGCTCTGCCTCAGCCATGTTATGTTTTGCTGGCACATTAGAATAGCTTCTTAGATAGTCTGTCACTTGTACGTCACAGGATTTAAAACGAATGTTTCTGAAAAGTACAAAGCTCTAATACAGAAATGTGATTTGCTCTTAGAATGTTAGTGAATTAATTGGATTTTTTTTTTCTTTAACTAGGCTCTTGTTTGAGTGGGTTCCCCTGTCTAAACAGAACCTTCCAATGTTATTTACCTAACGAACGGAATGATCTTTTCAGTGATAATGGAGTATGTGAATACGATACCAACCCTGTGATTATTAAGTAATCATTAAATGCAATTAAGCAATTATGAAATGCAAATCTCTAACGTTGCATCATGGTGGATCTTGGTATCTACTGTGACACTGTTTATAGATAACATAAGGTTCTCTTAAACAGGTGTTTATACGATGTATTGTGTTCAAACATTAAATGCTTCATAAGTAATTAATGCTTTACTTTTATGGAAAATAGTCGCGTTTTATGTTAGACTATGTGTATTACGATCTGATTTTACTCTGACGTAATGTATGCTCACTTTTATCGTAGGTTAACAAAGTATCTATCTGTCTCTTGAAATTAACTAACCTTCTTTTTTATAGACACTGAGTCAGTAAAGTGGAGCCTGCATCACATGGATTTTACGAGATGAAAATGTTTTCTATGTTTAATGGGGTACAGCTGCTGTAGAGGAATTCATTGGTTTAATGGGAATCACTTATATGAAACAATATCCGTGCACAGGAAAACTTAACTAACGAAGGGATTTCCCAGGATTACTGGTGTTAATCTTCAAAAGAGGTGGTTCGTATGTATATTGGTTCCTGTTTGTTTAAAATGCTTTGTAAGGCCTCGTCCCTCTGAAGAAGTGCTTGTGTTTAATGGGAGTTATCCATTTGAGAGTGATTAATGGATTAATGTAACCCATCTATCTAATGGGGCTCGTATCGTATAAGAGATGGCAACATTATTGTTTTCTTTCAAGTTCATAACTTTTGCTTTGCCCTCCTAAGCAAGTTAGTGTCAGGACAAGACGAGTGAGGCACTTTAGAGAAATCATCGCTTGGCTCTTGTTTTTTTGTGTTTTTTTTAACTTCAAGCAGTGATAATACAGGAGGGAATACGGTGTACAGCCTCCCCACCGCTTCCACCCCTTCACCTGGTCGCCTACTTCAACGTGTAGATGGTACGTGGGCAGTATTCTTTCCACCATACTGTGGAGTGGACTCTTGTGTTCAGACAGGGAGGGGAATGTGTTCTGTGTCAAGGACAGGGTGGCAGGAACACCGTGCTCAGACCCAGGAAAGCAAGTCTTCCTTATTTACGAATACTCGCGTCTCAGCTTCCTGATGGGCAAACGACAGACAGTGCGCCATAACAGGTGGACGTATAGTTAGGTTAAGCACACGAACGCTAATGCAGAGGCAGGATAGGCTACACGAAAGTCAATGGAGAGGCAGGGTGGGCACACGAGCGTTAATGCAGAGGTAGGGTGGGCACATGAACGCCAATACAGAGGCAGGGTGGGCACACGAACGATGATGTGGACTCGTAGAGGAAGGGTGGGCATACATACGATGACGTAGAAGCAGGATGGGCACACGAAATTAGTTGTTGTAGAGGCAGGATGGGCACACCAAATTAGTTGTGGTAGAAGCAGGCCAAGCTGCAATGTACTACACCTCTGCCCTGCTGCATTAGGACACACCTCCTTATCACTGTAATGCACTGCACCTTTGCGCTGCTGTAATGCACTGCACCTCTGCGCTGCTGTAATGCACTGCACCTTTGTATTGCTGTCATGTAATGCACCTCTACTGCTGTAACATGCTACACCTCTCTACTGCAACCCCTGCATTAAACTACACTGCCTGAATAGAAAAGTGTAGCTAAAGTTTGCTTGATTACCTGGTGATGTCTTCGTAGGGGTCTTTTATCCCCACAGCTCGTACTGGGCCCAGGTTGTTGGGTTGGGTCGTTAATCGACCAAGCTGTTGTACGACGCAGCCTGCAGGTTCACGTAGCCCCCACTTAGATGCTCACAAAAGAGTTCGTTAGGACAGAAGTGATATATAGAAACTGTTCTTCCATCAATTCAAACAAGTGTATGAAGAGATCATGGAATAAAGACGACATGAATGACATCAGAACATCTTGGAAGTCATGATACAGCTTGGATGATCAACCCTTGATAAGTGTGGAACCCCAGACCTCCTTTCATGGCTCTCCTGCAGCTTCAAGGCTGCACTACAGCCAGCAGCAAGGAAATCACGGATTCCTTTGGAGTGAGAAGGTCATCAGTAAGACTATCTGTACTCCTTTTCGTCCACTGATGATGATGCAACCTGGCCCGTAGGTGACTCTTCATCCGAGGCGCAGCCACTTACAGAGTAGGTTCGGCAACACCTGAGCTCTTGACTCGGTCGTGCCATCAAACCAGACGAAGCACCACCAAAGAATCAGGAACACTTTACTGGATCCTCCTTGAAATCAGTCTTCAAAATATACCAGTTATTCGGAAAAGTTCGGTTAAACATGGGCCAAACTTGTCACTCACTGAAGCTTTATATATTAATGAATTTCTTTCACTAGGTCGTAATTTGCCTCCGTAACCAGCAGTCGACAGAGAATATTTCAGTTGTCTCAACGTGTCGACAGCATTTTGTCATAATCCATCGAGACAAGCGAAGGTTGACTCATTTCTGGATTGTGATTTAGAAGTGACACACCAACTATACTTAACATGTAAGTGTCTGAGAAGGAAGAGAAGCTTCGTAGTAATGAGCGACGCCTTGGTAGCAAATTACAGCGACCACATCCACATCTCTGTGTACCCCTTCTAAAGTCCTGGTCACTGGGCCAGGTTCCGGGTACTATTGAGTAACTGGGACCACAATAGGGACGTACCTAGACTAGGTCCTCAGCGAGAGACTTACAGGGTTAGCAATTTCCTCCCGGTGATCACCGATGACTACGGGTCATGTAACTTGTGAGCCAAGAGTTTGTTATCGTCCCTCCAAGATGAGGTCAGTGGTGCACGATATCACATATCAGTCAGGTCGATACTGCTGTCGTAGCCGAGGCCCCTGGGCTGTCGGATGGGGGTCCAGGAAAACCCCTGCTCAAATATGCAGATAAGTGAGTCATGAGTGGAGGAAATGCTCCAGCTGCATGAGAGTGAGTCGCGCTTACTCATCCTCACCTTACTCAAGTAGGCAACAGGACATTGTCTGGAGAGGGTCATGGGGTTGAACTTAGAAAAAAGAATCTATTAAGGTTATTCATTTGTTCCTTAGGAAGACTTTATTATATATATATATATATATATATATATATATATATATATATATATATATATATATATAGATATATAGATAGATAGATAGATAGATAGATAGATAGATATTACCGCATTCCCCGTGCTTGAGACTGCACTGCGAGTAAGAAGTTATCAGTGGGGTCACTGGCTACAGTCTCGTCAAAGTACTTCTCACTCCAGTGGAGTCCATCATATCATCCCTGCTGCTAGAAACAGCGCAGGTTAGGAGTGGCAGGAGGAGGAGTGAGTCTGACGTTGAACCACATCGGACATCACGAATCAAGCCACCGTCGGACACTTGGATGTCCTGACACCCACGATCATGTAGGACGCACAGGACAACTGACTCCTGCGTGGTCAGATTAGGCCAGTATCCTCCGTCATGATAAAGCCATGAACGTGGAGATGATGATGGGGGACAGATGTTCAGCAAGGTTCAGGAAGCGCTAAAGTATGTTTCCTACTGATTTGTATCATGCAAGTATGAGGAGACAAACGTCTTTTCTAAGGCAAGTTATGGGACGAAACGTTTCAAGTCATCTGTTGGTAAGTGGAACGTTCTCGTCCAGAACCAGGTGATGATCTAGGCTTGTCGAAGTGAACTGAGAACACCAGAGAGTCCTGTCGTAGGATGTGATACGATAGTGTATGGTCAGACCAGTCGGTCTTGTAGTAATGTCTCATGACATCGCTTCATACATATCTCTCCCCGTCTGCTGCCACCAGCCACGCACCGTCTGCTGCCACCAGCCACGCACCGTCTGCTGCCACCAGCCACGCACCGTCTGCTGCCACCAGCCACGCACCGTCTGCTACTACCAGCCACACAACATCTGCTGCCAACAGCTACACACCTTCTGTTGCCACCAGCCACACACCATGTGCTGCCAACAGCTACACACCGTCCCTGTATGAGAGTGTAGTGAGAGCGCGGCTGTTCAATCCTGAAACCTGGAAGTAGATGAAATTGAGACTCATACTTTGTAGAGTGACTCCACGTCACACTGGAGGGGTTGACCTACTTGCTTCTAGTATGATACAGTATGTGAAGTGGTGTTGTAGGAAGAGACGCTGACGCTGATGTGCAGATCATACTTAAGAAACTATAGATCTCACTTCCGTCTTGTCAGTTTTTCACTGATATATTTTTGGTTCAAGTTTCGCTTCTATTGTTCGGGGAAGAAGAAAAAAATCATGGTCGACAAACTTACCTGGAGATGCATAAGCAATGGAGAAAGTAAAATGCAGAATTATCTTGGCTAATTTGAGGGAAAGTTAGTCTTCCAGCGTTATCTATCACCATTATGTCTCTTGGTTAGATATGATTTGTGCCGGTAACCCCATTAGGTTAATTGTGCCGCCCATGCTCATCCTGTGGGCGGTAGCGCTAAAGGATTCCTGAGGTCACAGTGGGTCTTTGTCAACATGGTCGAGACGGAGCCTCACACTCGTCAGCATGGGTAGGATGGAGCCATACCCTCACATCTTGATAGATTTCCACTCTCCTCACCCCACCACTCTGGCTCGTCTCCCATAAAAAGAAGAAAAGAATGATAACAATGATCATAATCTTCGAGTTTTGCTTTATAACCTCCGTTCACCAAGCATGTGTGTCTTAGATATTCAGTTTCCTAGATCCTCCTCCGCTATCCTGCCAGTCGTCCTACCTTGTCGCAGGTCCTGCCGTCCCCAGGACGTGCCTCTGCTGGCGTCACCTCGTCTCGAGCAGCCAGTCAACCACAGTCCTCAGCCCAGACACACGATCCTTTCCTTTAAATTCCTGTAGGTAATAAGAGCGGTTCCTCTAACACCAGTCTTACTGATGCGGAGCAACGAGACGTCATCCGAGTCTTGCTGTTGCGCAAGACGGAAACCAACACGCTTATTGTCTTGGCATATGAGAAAACCTTAAGTTGTCGTGAGAGAAATATGTTTAAAGTCGGCCAACTCATCTCGGTCTCCGTGTCTCATGTGATATGGGCTGAGGGACACGTCGGCACAACACTGGTCACCTGGGGTGACGAGGAATGATCCGAAAACTCGGGTCTCGAGTCTGGCTGGAGTGAGACGCGTCCAGCCAGCCGGCCATGTTTGTAAACAAGGTTAGACCATATGGAGGGAATGGAATTTCTGACGGTGTTTTTGGCAGAGAGGCCGGAGGTCTGTGTTGTTGAGGCCCCGGCCAGTAGGGGAAAGGGTCTTTGGTCGTGTCAAAACGTCCGTAACATCATCAGTTGATCACCAGAACAAAGGAAGCGAAGGATATGTTCATCCTGATGGTTCCACATGGTCCTAACTTTCATATCCTAGGATGAATATATCACAGTATTTTGTAGTGATGCTTAAAAAAAAAAACCGTGTCGATATCGGAACATAACATCTTCTTAAGCACGACGGTACAACTCTTGAACACGACGGTATACACACTGAGCACGATGGTACCCACGTTAACTATTAGCTCTACCTTATCTCAAGTTCCTCCTCATGTGCTCTGTTTCAGCACTTACTCCACTGCTCCGTTAGACCGTACGAGTTCCAGGTCTCCATTCACACTGCCTCACCCATCCAGTACTACATCATACTCCATCGCTTTCCAGTTCACCATCACATTACCCCTACTCGTACCCTTCTTCATAACTACTTCACAGTCAGCAACGCCATCACACTACTTCACTTCCAGTCTGACGCATATTACTTCATAATCCAGTTCTCCATCACACTACATCAGCTTAATCTTTACGACCAAAAGTTCTTCATCGCTACACTGTAGATTACTGATCACTCATGATTTAGAGGTGTAAGGAGAGGGGTGCCGATCCTTCATGACCCCAGCGTGTATGAGGAACCTTCCAAAAGTTACAGATGCTTACCTGATTTCAGTACACGAATCACATTACTGTGCAACTGGTTGAATCCACAAGCTGTCTTTTTCCCCTTATGTTAATCCTCAAGTAATTTCTGCCTCCCATTCTCTTATTACCGGACTTGTTATAAATGAAATGTTACCTCAGGCCACCTGACGTCTGGTTGGCTGTGAATGCAGCGCACTTCACACCCTCATTCACCAAACTGTTAATGAAAACAGCAGTAAATTACCGGCTTGATCATGTGAGATAAGAAGTATAGATGGCGTCTAACTTTATCAGGGTTTAAACTCTTATATTTCTCTTCCAGTAAGTGTATCCCTCTCAAATATATATATATATATATATATATATATATATATATATATATATATATATATATATATATATATATATATATATACATATATATATATATATATACGTATATAATTGGAGTGATAACTGTGTGCAATGTGTGATATGGTAATTTGTTGGTATAGATGAAGGGGCATGCGGTACCCGACGTGTTCATGAAAGTGGTGTGAATTTTTGTGTTGTGTACTGAAAAAGAATTGGTAGTTGCGAAGACGTAGTTTAGAAAACGACTGCATACTCAAGTTTACGTTGGCGACTGGGATAGGAGGTGAACGGGGATTGTTGGATTGTGTTGCTAATTTGGCAAGAGTGCGAAGGAGAGATTCTTGGATGGGAACTTCTTGAGAGGGACAACAGAAAGGGATTTCTGATCATCTCTTGCTGAGGGTTAGTGTGGAAGCTTGTGGTGGTTTTAGGAAAAAGAGAAGATGACCTGCGTGTAAAAGAAGTGGGGGAAATGATCAAGCTGTATAAAAAGAGGCTAAGTGCGAAGATGGTAAGAGATATTAAGTGAATAGTGGCATCTGAGTGGGCGAGGAGTGTCATGAACTGTGGGAAGCCATACTTACATGTATGGGTGACGTGTGTGGCATACGGATAAGGTAGTGAGTGAGTGGTGGGATGAAGATGTTTTATTGTATGTGAAAGAGAGAGGAGAAGTGTATGGATGGTATCTGGAGGGGAGTGCGAGCGATTTGGGAGGAGTAGAAGCGAAAGTGGCAGGTCAAGGGAAATTTGTTTGTGCCAAAAAAAGAATGTAAACGAAAGATAGGGTGAAGACTCTTGCTGAACTAAAGGTTGAAAAAGAAAATAGTTGAAGGAGGTGAATAGTTGCTAAGAGAATTTATGTGTCAGGAAATGTGGGAGATTAAGGAGATGAAAGGATAAAGTGAGGGAGGTTTTGGGGTATCGGGGGCCTGAACTTTCACGAAGGTGAGATGCGTGCATGGGACAGAATGAACCATATCTGTGGGGTGTACAAAGGAATGGGAGAGGTGTGCTGTCACTGGGCTGAACCAGATGTGGATGGTTATCTCTCGTTTAAGTACATTATTCACGATGGACAGAAAGCAGGCGTTTGCATATGAAGCCGTTGTTTCGTTTGTACGTAATGGTACCTTGCTTAGGCAGGAAAACCAACGAGATATTAAGATTAAGATTGAACACTTCTACCAGGTTACCATAGAGTCTACTTTTTTTTGGAATGATTCCAGTTATATTTGTCTTTCCTCATAAAGTTGTTTTTTTTTTTTTCAGTGTGAGGGAGTTAGCCTAGTTCTTTGAATTAGCTCATTTGTCTTTATCTTTAAGTAGGTTTGGTGACCAGAACTCCAATTGAGTTCTAACTAGGGCATTGTAAAAGGCAAGTCTTGCATTATCTTTTTTTTAGTTTACATTTCTAGCAATGAAACCTAACACCGTATTCAACATCCTATTGCCATTATTGTATACAGCTAGGAATTGTTTGACGTACCTAAACTTATTACTGATAATTACCCCAAGGTCCTTTTCTTCTTTAACTTTTTGAATAGGTTTACCAAGCATTGATTTACTCGTGATTTATATTTTTGCCACCACAGTGCATACCTTTGCATTTGCCAACACTGAAGTCCATCTGCCATGCCTCTGTCCGCTCTCCCAGCTTACGGAAATCCCTCTTAATCTTCGGCAGTCTACCTTTGTGTTGACTACGTATCCTAATGTTTTTGTTGTTGGCAGATTTTGAGAGTCTTCTGGTGAGTCCTGTCTCGAGGTCATTAATATATATGATGGAAAGTATGGGTCCCGGGACTGAGCCTTGTGGAACTCCGCTAGACACGTGAAACCAATCATATGCTTCTCTGTTCGATATCTCCACTTCCATTGAAAAAGCTAGTCCATTATCCACGCACAGAGTCTATCTCCTGTACAATAAGCTTTAGTTTTATGCATCAGTCTTTCATGTGGTATTTTTTCGAAGGTTTTGCAAAAGTTCAAGTATCTAGCATCAGAGGATATTTTGGAGTTCCAGTTGTTATACATTTGACTTAAAAGATTCATTGACTCGTTACATAATGGTCGGTTATTGATCCAGTTTCCTCCTGTAATTGTTTTTATTCTATCTCTTGATATTGTGTCCAATTCCTTACCTTAGACCGAATTAAAGCTAAAGGGGCGGTAGTTCGAAGCACACATCCAGTCACCGTTTTTTGAAAATTTCAGTTACATTAGCTAGCTCTCACTTGTCAGGAACTAATGGGAGAAATTGTGGATGAATAGAAGGAATAGTTTGGAATGGAAAAGACAGATGATGAGTAGGTGTAGGTGATTAGGTGGTAACGTGTTTTTTGAGGTCATATCCAAACATACCCCAGAAGACTAGAGGTGTCAACGAAGTAAAGTTGTTTGTTGGTTTGTGAAAGGATATTCACTAACCTAACTTAAGCTAAGCATTATTTGAAAGGATATTACTAAACTAACCTAACCCAAGCATTGTTGACTGTACATCGATGGATAGCTGAAGCCTCTCTTAGTGCTCTGAGTCGTCGAGGGAAACAAAGAGTGTTCCATGTTCGTGTTGGTCTCCAGATCTCGGGTATGTCTGTAGTGTGTGTTGTTGTCTGGTAGTCTCTCCCATACTGTCTGTGGTGGTCGTCACCTCCGTCCTTCCCCATCTAGGATTACCTTCCTCGAGCTTTAGCGACCCCTGCTGCCTTCTTGGGCAGGTTTTCTCCTCCTTGCTTACCTCCTCCAGCAGACAGAAGTTTGAGGGAGGTAAACTTAGCAGGCCAGCAACACCAACGGAGGTGTAGTTCTCCCTGTGACGCAGCCAAGGTGTTGGACATCCATTAATCAGACGTGGTCAAGCCTTAAGGAATGAGATTACTAGAACGACTTATTTTTGCCCGCTTCGGGTTAGGTGGTAGGCGGCTGGCCTGGAATCTATTCTGTGGGTACTTGGTGTGTTGGTCATGCCCATTTCTTCATGAGAGGATGATAACTGGATTCTCCCGTTTCCAGGCAGTGGACACTTCCAGCAAATGTCACAATTGTCTTCCACCCTTCCTGTGGTGGTGGTGTCAGCGCCACGCACACACACACACAACAGATCCAGTACCCGCAAAGGTACGCACGTGACTTGGCGAGTGTTATACCATAGAATTTTTTCTTCATTAGTTCACTCTCTTGTTCCAGCACGACTCAAATACCTACCGCGACCTGGGCTTCTGAAATGACGGAAGCCAAGATTATAAATCATCATATATTTTCGAGAATTCATGATGGCCACGTTGGTCCACTTGACGGAACAATAAAGTGAAAAAGTGAGCGAAGCTTTCATGATTGTTGTAGTTCATGTTTCATTTTAACACACTGGACGCTGGTTTAAGGATGTGTGTGACTGAGATTGGAGGTCAAATATGTGACTGATCCACTCCATGAAACTGGGAGACTGTAAGTACCTGATCCACCCAATGAAACTGGGAAACTGTAAGTACCTGATCCACCCAATGAAACTGGGAAACTGTAGTACCTGATCCACCCCATGAAACTGGGAGACTATATGTACCTGATCCACCCCATGAAACTGGGAGACTATATGTACTTGATCCACCCCATGAAACTGGGAATGCACTAAGGATGATAAACACAGGTAAAGACTTAATCTAATGGCATATATGAATATAGTAAGATATTGCAACTGTTTGGTTAAGAATTAATTTCGTTTTGACTTCAAGTCTTGAATCCTCTCTGAGGAGAATTATTTAGATGTTCGTTTCTAGCGCTGGCGGAATTTTTTTTGTATGATATCAAGTTTCCCTAAAAATACTGTAGACGTCAGGCTGGCGGAGGTGCTATGAGTGGATCTCTGAGGATTCTGGTGTCGCTTCTGTCTGTCTTAACGAAATTTTGGTATACTAGAGTGACCGAATGTGTTCAGTGACCGAAGGCTGTTCCATTTTTTTTTGTTGTTGTTCACAATATTTTCCTTCTTAACGTCTGTGTGAGGGATGAAATAATCAAGTGAGGATACTGGAGGAATGTTCCTACTGAATATACTCTTCAAAACTGTTTCTGTGGTTTACATACATCTCGCTCCATTCCTCGGCCAGACGGACGAGCACGCCCACAGCCTTAACATTAACGCAGTTTTCATGATGGTTGTATGAAGAAAAGGGATTATCACTGTGTCATCTACCAGCTGGGTATGAATGACCGTGGCATGAACCTTGTGCACAAGGAACGAGTGAGAGTACTGGTCGTAGAGTATCTGTGTATCATTACCTATGTGGCAAGGGAGACAGTGTCCCTATATTGTTCTGTACAGTAGTTAACGCTGGTAGTAATACAGTGATGGAGTGATGGAAGGTGCATTACTTACATTAAGGTGACGAGTCACATTACATTTATTACGTACGTGTACAGTGTCTGTGTTGGGCTATTCAGGAATTACAGTACGTACGTAATGATGCATTACATATATATATCATGATGCGGAGTGAGAGTACATTACATTAGCTATACGGTGTACAGTGTACTTGTTGCGTAATTTGGGAATTACTGTACATACACAAAGAAGTTACACAAGTGGTAATAGATTGTACCTTACTGTATATGGAGACGGGACTGAGATATGTGTCGTGGGGAGCAGGTACGTTTCAAGTGCTTCATCTGAGGACTTGAAGTTCGTTGAATAATTTGACTGTCCATAGAATCGTCAGCAGACGAACGCCTCCACACACACACACACACACACACACACACACACACACACACACCGACCATTATCTTCTGGCGGAACGTTCGAAGATAAATAAGAAAAACAAACCTCAGGAAAGCGTGGGGTGGAGGTGGAGGTTGAGGGGAGGAACTCCTCCACCGATCACATACTCGACATATTTCACCGTCGCTCTTACTTCAGTTTCACTCTGTATAAACTTCTCCCTGGCTTACGTAAGGTCCCCCCTGACGCCTCCCACTTGAGAAACAAAGATTTTTTCGTGTGTTTATGAGGTGTATGGCGTAGTGCTGCACATGAAGGCTCCGTTGTGATATATTTCAATATTTATGCACCCATCCCTCATCTTCCATAAGATTTTTTACCGACGCTCGGGAAACACTGGCGTTGTGAGAAGTGGGTGAAACTGGTATTATTCTTGGCTCGAGGGACCCTAGTTTTCAAGCGAATTTTAGTAGACGAGTAGATGTTCCAGTGACGCTTGCGTTTGATTTCAATAGACGCGTGGCTGGTGAGGAATCACACTTGTTATTTCAAGGAAAAGTTCAGGCAAGGTTAAGTGATCCGGGGGCGGACGTCGAGACCGACCTGTAGATGGCGCCGCGTATCGTAAACAAAAGATGGCCGGTCCAAGTTTCGCAGTCCTGCAGTTTTCACAGACTATCGTCCCGTTTCCCCAACTCTCTCTTTAGCCCCACTCGTTACCCTGCCACTAAAACGCCATCAAATACCCATGGTTGATGAGGAAATATATCCACTTATGGTACACGCGCTCGGTATGTGAGGAAACTGGAAGAAACGCGAAGAATTTCCTCCGTGTAGGTGTTGATATGCCAGTGGATTGGGTCAGAGGAACGCGGCGAGGCTGGTATCTGCCTGGGGTGCATAGGATGAAAGGCTGGTTGTGCTGCCGCAAGGTGAGCACATTGTCCCGCCTCGGATCTTCCCTCGAGGTGAAGAGCCAAGACTAATCCTCATTTTTCTTTCCTTTTTTTTTTTCATGTTCTGAGAATTTGTTCTTTTTAAGAATATTAGAAATAAAACGAAAATGAATGAGTATATTAGTGTGATTTGGCTGGTGGGTATATATATCTTTCTCTGTTTTCGGCATGGTTTTGTATTGCCATCAGGTTAAATCATGAAGGACAAAACTTTACCTGAATTAACCCCAGTAAGCTACCTGAGTTCTGTTACTGTCTGCCCCTGACGAAGCTCCGTTACTTTTGCTAGTATCCCAAGGTGTTACTGAGGTCTCCACCCGAGTGGGGCGGTAGCTGAATGTGTCACACACTCACGATGATTGATGCTTGTCGTCTTTATTTGTATCAAGAACCAATGTGGACATTTTTGTAATTTTTTCTTATATAGTTTTTCCATGAAATTGCTTTCGAATAGATGGTAAAAGCCGGTATCGTAGTCTTGAAGAAAACGGAAGAATGAATTCCCAAAGTCAATATGCTACGTTAACAAGACGAAGACGGACTGACTCTCTCGACCAAAGAAAACGGGACAAAACGTTATCAGAGACCTTTAAAAAAAATGACAAATAGCGACCACCCGGGAGAGTAAGAAGAGGATCCCTTAAGAACTGACCTAAGCTGGTCCTTCAAACTACCTGCCCCAAGGGATTCCAACCCTGATACCCGAAGTACCATGACGCCCCTGTTAGACTGGGGGCCCCCTCGCCCAGGATGGGGCTTCTCGTCTTAGCAGTGGCTCCTCGGTAAGGCTGGGGACACCTCGCCCAGGCTGAGGAGCCCTTCAGCCAGATAGGGGACTCCTCGCTCGGGCTGGGGATCCCTCGTCAAGGCTGAGGAACCCCCGCCCAGACAGGAAGGCTCCTCGCCCAGACAAGGAACTTCTCGCCCGAATAGGGGACCCCTCGCTCAGGCTAGGGACCCGTCGACCAGCCTGGGGATCCCTCGACCAGCCTGGGGATCCCTCGACCAGCCTGGGGAACCCTCATCCATCCTGGGGATCCCTCGACCAGCCTGGGGATCCCTCATCCATCCTGGGGAACCCTCGACCAGCCTGGGGATCCCTCGACCAGCCTGGGGATCCCTCGACCAGCCTGGGGATCCCTCGACCAGCCTGGGGATCCCTCGACCAGCCTGGGGATCCCTCGACCAGCCTGGGGATCCCTCGACCAGCCTGGGGATCCCTCGACCAGCCTGGGGATCCCTCGACCAGCCTGGGGATCCCTCGACCAGCCTGGGGATCCCTCGACCAGCCTGGGGATCCCTCGACCAGCCTGGGGATCCCTCGACCAGCCTGGGGATCCCTCGACCAGCCTGGGGATCCCTCGACCAGCCTGGGGATCCCTCGACCAGCCTGGGGATCCCTCGACCAGCCTGGGGATCCCTCGACCAGCCTGGGGATCCCTCGACCAGCCTGGGGATCCCTCGACCAGCCTGGGGATCCCTCGACCAGCCTGGGGATCCCTCGACCAGCCTGGGGATCCCTCGACCAGCCTGGGGATCCCTCGACCAGCCTGGGGATCCCTCGACCAGCCTGGGGATCCCTCGACCAGCCTGGGGATCCCTCGACCAGCCTGGGGATCCCTCGACCAGCCTGGGGATCCCTCGACCAGCCTGGGGATCCCTCGACCAGCCTGGGGATCCCTCGACCAGCCTGGGGATCCCTCGACCAGCCTGGGGATCCCTCGACCAGCCTGGGGATCCCTCGACCAGCCTGGGGATCCCTCGACCAGCCTGGGGATCCCTCGACCAGCCTGGGGATCCCTCGACCAGCCTGGGGATCCCTCGACCAGCCTGGGGATCCCTCGACCAGCCTGGGGATCCCTCGACCAGCCTGGGGATCCCTCGACCAGCCTGGGGATCCCTCGACCAGCCTGGGGATCCCTCGACCAGCCTGGGGATCCCTCGACCAGCCTGGGGATCCCTCGACCAGCCTGGGGATCCCTCGACCAGCCTGGGGATCCCTCGACCAGCCTGGGGATCCCTCGACCAGCCTGGGGATCCCTCGACCAGCCTGGGGATCCCTCGACCAGCCTGGGGATCCCTCGACCAGCCTGGGGATCCCTCGACCAGCCTGGGGATCCCTCGACCAGCCTGGGGATCCCTCGACCAGCCTGGGGATCCCTCGACCAGCCTGGGGATCCCTCGACCAGCCTGGGGATCCCTCGACCAGCCTGGGGATCCCTCGACCAGCCTGGGGATCCCTCGACCAGCCTGGGGATCCCTCGACCAGCCTGGGGATCCCTCGACCAGCCTGGGGATCCCTCGACCAGCCTGGGGATCCCTCGACCAGCCTGGGGATCCCTCGACCAGCCTGGGGATCCCTCGACCAGCCTGGGGATCCCTCGACCAGCCTGGGGATCCCTCGACCAGCCTGGGGATCCCTCGACCAGCCTGGGGATCCCTCGACCAGCCTGGGGATCCCTCGACCAGCCTGGGGATCCCTCGACCAGCCTGGGGATCCCTCGACCAGCCTGGGGATCCCTCGACCAGCCTGGGGATCCCTCGACCAGCCTGGGGATCCCTCGACCAGCCTGGGGATCCCTCGACCAGCCTGGGGATCCCTCGACCAGCCTGGGGATCCCTCGACCAGCCTGGGGATCCCTCGACCAGCCTGGGGATCCCTCGACCAGCCTGGGGATCCCTCGACCAGCCTGGGGATCCCTCGACCAGCCTGGGGATCCCTCGACCAGCCTGGGGATCCCTCGACCAGCCTGGGGATCCCTCGACCAGCCTGGGGATCCCTCGACCAGCCTGGGGATCCCTCGACCAGCCTGGGGATCCCTCGACCAGCCTGGGGATCCCTCGACCAGCCTGGGGATCCCTCGACCAGCCTGGGGATCCCTCGACCAGCCTGGGGATCCCTCGACCAGCCTGGGGATCCCTCGACCAGCCTGGGGATCCCTCGACCAGCCTGGGGATCCCTCGACCAGCCTGGGGATCCCTCGACCAGCCTGGGGATCCCTCGACCAGCCTGGGGATCCCTCGACCAGCCTGGGGATCCCTCGACCAGCCTGGGGATCCCTCGACCAGCCTGGGGATCCCTCGACCAGCCTGGGGATCCCTCGACCAGCCTGGGGATCCCTCGACCAGCCTGGGGATCCCTCGACCAGCCTGGGGATCCCTCGACCAGCCTGGGGATCCCTCGACCAGCCTGGGGATCCCTCGACCAGCCTGGGGATCCCTCGACCAGCCTGGGGATCCCTCGACCAGCCTGGGGATCCCTCGACCAGCCTGGGGATCCCTCGACCAGCCTGGGGATCCCTCGACCAGCCTGGGGATCCCTCGACCAGCCTGGGGATCCCTCGACCAGCCTGGGGATCCCTCGACCAGCCTGGGGATCCCTCGACCAGCCTGGGGATCCCTCGACCAGCCTGGGGATCCCTCGACCAGCCTGGGGATCCCTCGACCAGCCTGGGGATCCCTCGACCAGCCTGGGGATCCCTCGACCAGCCTGGGGATCCCTCGACCAGCCTGGGGATCCCTCGACCAGCCTGGGGATCCCTCGACCAGCCTGGGGATCCCTCGACCAGCCTGGGGATCCCTCGACCAGCCTGGGGATCCCTCGACCAGCCTGGGGATCCCTCGACCAGCCTGGGGATCCCTCGACCAGCCTGGGGATCCCTCGACCAGCCTGGGGATCCCTCGACCAGCCTGGGGATCCCTCGACCAGCCTGGGGATCCCTCGACCAGCCTGGGGATCCCTCGACCAGCCTGGGGATCCCTCGACCAGCCTGGGGATCCCTCGACCAGCCTGGGGATCCCTCGACCAGCCTGGGGATCCCTCGACCAGCCTGGGGATCCCTCGACCAGCCTGGGGATCCCTCGACCAGCCTGGGGATCCCTCGACCAGCCTGGGGATCCCTCGACCAGCCTGGGGATCCCTCGACCAGCCTGGGGATCCCTCGACCAGCCTGGGGATCCCTCGACCAGCCTGGGGATCCCTCGACCAGCCTGGGGATCCCTCGACCAGCCTGGGGATCCCTCGACCAGCCTGGGGATCCCTCGACCAGCCTGGGGATCCCTCGACCAGCCTGGGGATCCCTCGACCAGCCTGGGGATCCCTCGACCAGCCTGGGGATCCCTCGACCAGCCTGGGGATCCCTCGACCAGCCTGGGGATCCCTCGACCAGCCTGGGGATCCCTCGACCAGCCTGGGGATCCCTCGACCAGCCTGGGGATCCCTCGACCAGCCTGGGGATCCCTCGACCAGCCTGGGGATCCCTCGACCAGCCTGGGGATCCCTCGACCAGCCTGGGGATCCCTCGACCAGCCTGGGGATCCCTCGACCAGCCTGGGGATCCCTCGACCAGCCTGGGGATCCCTCGACCAGCCTGGGGATCCCTCGACCAGCCTGGGGATCCCTCGACCAGCCTGGGGATCCCTCGACCAGCCTGGGGATCCCTCGACCAGCCTGGGGATCCCTCGACCAGCCTGGGGATCCCTCGACCAGCCTGGGGATCCCTCGACCAGCCTGGGGATCCCTCGACCAGCCTGGGGATCCCTCGACCAGCCTGGGGATCCCTCGACCAGCCTGGGGATCCCTCGACCAGCCTGGGGATCCCTCGACCAGCCTGGGGATCCCTCGACCAGCCTGGGGATCCCTCGACCAGCCTGGGGATCCCTCGACCAGCCTGGGGATCCCTCGACCAGCCTGGGGATCCCTCGACCAGCCTGGGGATCCCTCGACCAGCCTGGGGATCCCTCGACCAGCCTGGGGATCCCTCGACCAGCCTGGGGATCCCTCGACCAGCCTGGGGATCCCTCGACCAGCCTGGGGATCCCTCGACCAGCCTGGGGATCCCTCGACCAGCCTGGGGATCCCTCGACCAGCCTGGGGATCCCTCGACCAGCCTGGGGATCCCTCGACCAGCCTGGGGATCCCTCGACCAGCCTGGGGATCCCTCGACCAGCCTGGGGATCCCTCGACCAGCCTGGGGATCCCTCGACCAGCCTGGGGATCCCTCGACCAGCCTGGGGATCCCTCGACCAGCCTGGGGATCCCTCGACCAGCCTGGGGATCCCTCGACCAGCCTGGGGATCCCTCGACCAGCCTGGGGATCCCTCGACCAGCCTGGGGATCCCTCGACCAGCCTGGGGATCCCTCGACCAGCCTGGGGATCCCTCGACCAGCCTGGGGATCCCTCGACCAGCCTGGGGATCCCTCGACCAGCCTGGGGATCCCTCGACCAGCCTGGGGATCCCTCGACCAGCCTGGGGATCCCTCGACCAGCCTGGGGATCCCTCGACCAGCCTGGGGATCCCTCGACCAGCCTGGGGATCCCTCGACCAGCCTGGGGATCCCTCGACCAGCCTGGGGATCCCTCGACCAGCCTGGGGATCCCTCGACCAGCCTGGGGATCCCTCGACCAGCCTGGGGATCCCTCGACCAGCCTGGGGATCCCTCGACCAGCCTGGGGATCCCTCGACCAGCCTGGGGATCCCTCGACCAGCCTGGGGATCCCTCGACCAGCCTGGGGATCCCTCGACCAGCCTGGGGATCCCTCGACCAGCCTGGGGATCCCTCGACCAGCCTGGGGATCCCTCGACCAGCCTGGGGATCCCTCGACCAGCCTGGGGATCCCTCGACCAGCCTGGGGATCCCTCGACCAGCCTGGGGATCCCTCGACCAGCCTGGGGATCCCTCGACCAGCCTGGGGATCCCTCGACCAGCCTGGGGATCCCTCGACCAGCCTGGGGATCCCTCGACCAGCCTGGGGATCCCTCGACCAGCCTGGGGATCCCTCGACCAGCCTGGGGATCCCTCGACCAGCCTGGGGATCCCTCGACCAGCCTGGGGATCCCTCGACCAGCCTGGGGATCCCTCGACCAGCCTGGGGATCCCTCGACCAGCCTGGGGATCCCTCGACCAGCCTGGGGATCCCTCGACCAGCCTGGGGATCCCTCGACCAGCCTGGGGATCCCTCGACCAGCCTGGGGATCCCTCGACCAGCCTGGGGATCCCTCGACCAGCCTGGGGATCCCTCGACCAGCCTGGGGATCCCTCGACCAGCCTGGGGATCCCTCTTGATTGATTGATATGTACCGGTATCACATTGATTGATAGATTGATACGTACCGGTATCACATTGATTGATTGATTGATTGATATGTACCGGTATCACATTGATTGATTGATATTTGCGGGTTTATACCATGAAAGACTCCACTGCACCCAGCTCTCCATCCGGCACAACAGCTGACAGGAGAATAGCAATTTCATGACACAGTGTAGCATGAAGTATACTGACGAACACAACACAGTGTAGCATGGAGTATACTGACGAACACAACACAGTGTAGCATGGAGTATACTGACGAACACGACACAGTGTAGCGTGGAGTATACTGACGAACACGACACAGTGTAGCGTGGAGTATACTGACGAACACGACGCAGTGTAGCATGGAGTATACTGACGAACACGACACAGTGTAGCATGGAGTATACTGATGAACACAACACAGTGTAGCATGCAGTATACAGACGAACACGACACAGTGTAGCATGAAGTATACTGACGAACACAACACAGTGTAGCATGGAGTATACTGACGAACACAACACAGTGTAGCATGAAGTACACTGACGAACACAGCACAGTGTAGCATGGAGTATACTGACGAACACAACACAGTGTAGCATGGAGTATACTGACGAACACAACACTGTGTAGCATGGAGTATACTGATGAGCACAACACACTGTAGCATGGAGTATACTGACGAACACAACACAGTGTAGCATGAAGTATACTGACGAACACAACACAGTGTAGCATGGAGTATGCTGACGAACACAACACAGTGTAGCATGGAGTATACTGACGAACACAACACAGTGTAGCATGGAGTATACTGACGAACACAACACAGTGTAGCATGAAGTACACTGACGAACACAGCACAGTGTAGCATGGAGTATACTGACGAACACAACACAGTGTAGCACAGAGTATACTGACGAACACGACACAGTGTAGCATGCAGTATACTGATGAACACAACATAGTGTAGCATGGAGTATACTGACGAACACAACACAGTGTAGCACAGAGTATACTGACGAACACGACACAGTGTAGCATGGAGTATACTGATGAACACAACATAGTGTAGCATGGAGTATACTGACGTGGAAACCTGGTAGGCTTGTTCCCTGATGCTCAACATGATTCATTTGTCTCACTAAGATTTAAATATGTTAATAATCCTCTTCTTGGAAGTATATGATGTTGGCAGTTTATTCACCACGAGTGTTGGAGGGTATTACATGTTTCCTTTCGATCGTTATATCTGGTAATTGTCTCAATATCTAACGTAGAAAAAGAATGTCACGAGTTATATCATCAAATTATCAAGCTTTATACCATGGTATGGCTAATGCTCATCATGGATATTGCTGGCTGTGTTTGTCCAGGTTGCAGTCAGCCAGCGCTGTGGTGCGTGGCTTCCCCGGACGACGGTGGTGGTGAGGTGTGTGGTGGATGGCTTTACTGGTCACGGTGAGGGTGGTGAGGTGGGTGGTGGTGTTGGTGGTGAGTGGAGGGGATGGGGTGGGTGGATGTTGATAATGGAGTGGGGTGTGTGGTAGCCATTTGTGGTGGTGTTGGTGGAATGTGTTGGGGGAGGGGGATGTTAGTGACGAAGAGAGGGTGGATGGCGTTGTTGGTGGTGGAGAGAGTGGTGGTGGTGGTGGCCGGTGGTGGTGAGTGATGGTGGCGTTGATGCTGGCTGTCCAGGGTCATGCCTCTGAACTGACCTACTGTCCTTGTTTACCCAGGTTGTTTGTTCCGTCTATTAACTCGCCTCCTCATCCCCTCCCCTCCCCCTCCCTTCCCCCCTCCCCTCCTCCTCCCCTCCCTCACTCCCCCGCTGTCAGGGATGCCAAAGAGGCTTCCTCTGCCTGACCTGTCTTGTCTTGCCTCTTCCGTTGACAACACTGTTGTAAGTCTTCCTTCCGTTTGTTGCTTGATTTTAAGATCTCATCTTGGCTTCATCTTGAACACCCTCTGTTGCTTCACCCATTTGCAATCCCTTGAGTACGACGGCATAACCTTTGAGTGCGACGCTGCGACCCTTGAGCACGACGGCACGACCCTCGAACACGATGGTACTACCCTTGAGCACGACGATACGACCCTTGAACACGACGATACGACCCTTGAACTCGATGGGCCGACACTTGAACTCGATGGTACGACCCTAGAGTACGATGTTACGGCCCTTGATCACGACGGTGCGACACTTGAAGACGACAGTACGACGCTTGAGCACTATGGTACGAGCTTTGAGCACGACGGTACGACCCTTGGGCATGATGGCCTGAACTTTGCTCAGGACTCTTGAGCGTTAGTTCAAAGGCCACACCCTCATGGAGGTGGAGCCAGGTAGTACTAGCAAAGATCCCTGCTGAGCAGAGCGTCTCGCGTTTGGCATACGACAGGGCAATGTATGGAGACCCTGTACCATGCCAAGAGTCTTTTTGAAGTAGAGGTTGACGAAGACGTAGGCGATATTCACCACATCCACCGAGATGTCCCAGTACTGCCCTGAAGACTTTTGGAATATATAGTTACATGATGCACCAGCAGCCTTCCTGTTGAGCACGTACAGAAGACCGGGAAGAGGGTTCACTCTGGCAGACAGTTTAAGGGATATGGCAGTGGCTTCAGCCTCGTTGTGGTGCTATGGAAAGGAGAGGAACTACTATCTACAGATTTAGTTTTCCAGGGATGGAGTTTTGTGCACCTTCCAGATTCCGTCCCTGGACGTCTAGTCCTACCATGTGACCATATATTATAGATAGTGAGACACTGGGTACGTTTCCAGACACCGTTCCCAACACAGCAGATTGTGGATTCTGCAGTGGGGAGCACAGGTCTAACTCCCGCCCTCAGCGAGCCTCAACACCTGAGCGGGTGTATTACCACACATATCCCAGATGCATGAAGGAGAGAGCTGCTGTGTGACATTCCGACCACTCTGCCAGGTCTGTCTCCTCTACTCTGCTACTACATTAGGGAGGCCTAGAGACTCGCATACGTCGTCCTGTCTCCTATCTCTTTGTTTTTATCTGGTTATACACATCATTGACTTGATAATACCTTGCTCGTCAACGGGAGAACATATTCACAGCCTTTCACCTAACCTCCAGTCCATTCGTGATATTGTCCAGAGGGAAATCATTCCTGAACATCATTTAAAGTTTGGCGTAAGTGGTCATGTGCTCAGATGGATCAGAGGGTACCACCTGTGTCACACGACCAACCAGATGCCTTCTTCAGAGGTGCCCTCAGCGATTCAAACCACCTCACCCTTGGGGACCCCACAGGGAGTGTTCCTCAGCCTGATGCTGTTCAAGGTCCTCGTGCATAAACTTTTCACCAGACTGTGATCTTGATTAGTGATGATGTCATACTGTCTTGTGCTGGTGACGTTTGTCACGGCAGCTACTCACTTGAGAGAGACTTCAAGCTCTGTATGACCAGGTCATGCACTCCGCCACTCAGTGTGACCTTATTATTACACACAACGAAGAAGAAAGTCCCAGTTCATAATGATCATTTGAGGAATGAGAATTTGACCCCCTCATGCTTCACAGTGATGTAACTGTACTTTGCAATCATACACCTACCGAGGCACTGATACTAGAGCCCTTATTAATCTACAGACTTAAGTGTCTGGTCTCAGAGCCAGACTCCTTGGTAGACTAGAACCTCTTCGTACCCTCACAGGCAAGAAGACTGGTACAAGTGTTGATGTTGCCGAGGGACTTTTACCTGTTGGATGTATCATCAGTAATCGCTTAGCATGCCGTCCATTGATTCAGGGTTGACCAGCAACAAGTCCATTCCCTTTATGAGTGAAATAAAGCTGTGAAGCTCATCTTTGGCTGTTCTGCGTCGACTAGGTGGTAGATATGAGAAACGGGCCTGCACCTCCCTCAATCCAAGACTAGATTTATAGGACATAGTGCCGCTTTTAATGCCAGATGTCTCGGACGCATCACACCCGCTCCCAATTTTGCATAACAACCTACAGGTTATTAAGGACCCTTCTGCTATTTGACTGAAGTAACCTGCTATCATCCACCAAATTCTTTAGGTAATTTACAGAACCAGATGACTATTTATACAAGGCGAAGCCATATGAATGTTCACAGTGCCAAAAGACCTTCTCCCAAAGGATTTCTTTAGTGATCACATTAAAATTCATTTGAGAGGAAAACCATATGAATGTTTACAATGCCAAAGACCTTTTAAAGTAGAGGATTAGTAGAGTACAGTCTTTCACGCTAGAAAGAAGCCATATTAATGTTTGGAGTGTTAGGACATTCTCCTATCGGAATGATTTATTGAAGCACATGTCCATTCATACATGTGACAAATCGTATGATCTATGGATGTTCCCAGATCCCTACGACGTACGGGGTATGTAGTGAAGCACAGTATACTTTGGAAGAGGATCCAGAGAATATTCACAGTGACAAAATACTTTCAGCTACAAGATATATTTTGTCCAGCACATAAAAGTACACACAGTTGAGAAGCCATTCACATGGCCACTGAATAACTCTCTTCAAAGCTTCCATTAAAAGCTGCTGCTCTGCTAACAGACGCCTCTTGACACATTGTACTCGCCACTTGCAAGAAATATTGACTGAAGACGTGAAACTGTGGGTTGGTGGTGGGGCAGATCTAGTTATGTACAAGATGGATCATTACTCGTAACTGGCCAGAATTGTCCCTCCGTCATATGTAAAGGCTGCATGACACGATGCTATTAAGGAAGAGTTCTGAACATTATGAAGCTTATCTCTGCTAGATAAGAAGAAAATCCTGCCCTAATATTGAAGCAACAACTTATACAGCAGCCAGTGAACTTATTCATGGGTTCCCGAAGTAAATATGACATCTGCGGTGTCTTCAGGGAGGACACTACGCTATATTTATCATTTTCCTGTGTAAAGTGGTGATGGGTTTATGAAATTCATAATAGTGTATATATTGATGCATTAACTCAGGTTTGAGAAAGAGAGGTACGATATCTAAGACTCCTTGAATGATAAGAACGTTTTTTTTTTCACTTCATCCCCAGAGTTTTGGATTTTGTAAGAATATTAGTGTACAGGGTGCAAGAAGCCTCGACTGAGTATGACTTCTTTCAGTTCTGGTGTATGGGATCACACACTATCTGCATCATGAAAGATGTGTATATACGTACAAAATGAAACTGCTGAAGTGTTGAGCAATGTCATGGGTAGATATTACTCCATGAGACAAGAATAGTAACCAGTGCATTTGTAGTGTTCTAATGTATCAAAAAGAAATGACTGATCACGGAATAGACAGAGTGGTGAGATTTTACATATTCTGCCTCTCTGTTCGTCAGCTTCCCCAGGTACCAAACAAACAAAGCACGAGGGAATAGTTATCTTCCTCAAGTCTAACTTTGAGGATTATGCGATGACCTCTTGTCCCTTGTAATCAAGGACCTGTCTGACGAAGGATGAGAGAAGAGAAGGCAACCCGTCATAGGTAATCTTGCATCTCCAAGTACCTGCCTGAAGAAGGGAAGGATAAGGCTCAGTCGCTGAAGCTGTCTGCCTGGAGAGACTGGGATCAGGTAAATGCAGCCAGGCAAAGTATTGGTTACTTCTGTGTCATTTGTTACCTCTCTGATACAGGTCTCTATGAAGGGTTAGATTAATTCATTCATGAAAGCTTGATGAATGCCAACTTGCCCAGTGTTGAGCCATCTACGATTTAGTGGGTACTACTCTGGGGAAATTTTGGTAAGCCTAAATATGCCTCAGTACCTGCCTGACGGAAGTCTCCTCGAGAAACTATCAAAACTTTCTGGACACCTTCGTGGTGTAGGCTGACGCAGCCCTCAGTCACCGTATCTAAACACCATCTTGCTGCAGGCCGGTTCGGCTCTCAGTCAATAAATCTAAGCTTGGCAACGGATGGGTTCGGCCTGTCTCGTCAGATACCAGCGTGTCGAGAGTTAGTTGGGGTTTTTAGCCCTACAGGAGCGGGAGGCCTGGCATTCCTGAGTCCTGCGTCTGGTCACCAGGTCTGAGTCGAGACAAAACAAGTGGCGGTGCGGCCGACGGGTTCCCCCCCGTCACACAGGAGAGAAGCACAATGGTCGCCTTCTGAACCCAGGAGGATCCTGGATGACGGGAGGGGAGAGGACCTGGGACCAAAAACGAGCTATGTTGCCAGTCGTTGACAGGGGAGAGTCACCTTACGCACGCCAGGGAATTGGGGATGTGTTACTCCACTGGGCAAAATGTGGATTGTGATGTTTATTTTCCGGGGTGTCGAAATGTATCTAAATCCTGGAACATGATAGGGTTATGTGAGGTCAAAGGAACACCTTGTTTGGGAGACTGTCGGAGGCGGTGTTGGATGTACTAGGGTGTTGAGAGCTAGTGTGTGTGTGTGTGTGTGTGTGTGTGTGTGTGTGTGTAGGGGCCAGCACAACACGGGCTCTCACCCCTGACACCAGCACACACCCAGTCGTCAACCAATTTCCCGGGAACGATAGGGAAGACGACTCTAAAAAGGCAGGACAGATAGAGGGGAAACGTTGTGTGAGGGGCAGTGGCACAGGGGGCCGGGCCAGGAGGGCATTAGTGAGATAAAGGCCGGAGCTCAGGGTGACATCCGATAGCCGACCAACCAGCCCAGTCCTCGCTACACTGAACACACACACACACACACACACACACACACAACACACACACACACACACACACACACACACACACGTCTTTACTGACGCCTTCTCTTCGTCCGTCCTACGTCTTGTGGCTGAGATGGAGATTATCATCCGTGAAAATGGATGAGTAATTCATGAGAGACGCTAGTAGTGAGGAGGATAGCTGGTGGGAGGAGGAGGAGGAGGAGGAGGGGAAGAGGAGGATGGTGCGGAGGTAGAGGCGACAGACCCAGAGCAGTACACGTTTTCTGTTTGTGAGGGAGAACTGTTCTAGTGGACACTCTCGGATTCCTTTACCCCCTTTTTTCACCTTTTTCTTTCGTCCACAAGACTACCCTTGTGGTATGTTGCCGTCGTTTTCTTTATGTGTTTGTGGTATGTCTCTGTTCACTGCTTCTTTTTCATCTCGTTATCTCTCGGATATAATTTTCTTTATTCTTTATTTAAATTCAGTCTCTCTGTTTCTTCTTGTTCCTCCTCCACTGTTCATCTGTCTCTCTCCGTCTATGTACTGTACTAGGGACGGGTCAGCACGGGCCTCGTTGCACCGCCTCACAAACGAGCAGAAACTGAAAGATTACGTCCCCGCACCGTAGACTCTCTCTCTCTCTCTCTCTCTCTCTCTCTCTCTCTCTCTCTCTCTCTCTCTCTCTCTCTCTCTCTCTCATTGTGGAGCTCTGTTGATGACACCAGAGTAAGCAAAATGACTAGAAGCTGATTAGAAAGGAGATGCAATCAGACTCACTCCAAATGTACAGAGTAACAGACGTGAATCTGGTGGAATTCAACGAGGATCACTTTGAGCAAATAAGCTATGGAATAAGTAAGAAAAACATCATAGACACAGAATAAAGACCCAACAGAGAAAGAGATATAAAGTCAAACATGTGTAAAAGATTTGGGTGTCATCATAAATGAGAAACTAGAACTCTGAGAACATATTGAGGAGATAGCCTTATCAAGCCAAAAAAAATGAGCGGTATGATACTGAGAACTTTCACAACGACAGACAAAAAAACTATCAGGGAGGAAGTGTTCAATGTATACATAAGAAGTAGAATTGAATACTGCTGCGTCGTACGGTCACATGCAAAACATATGTAAATATGCAAATTGGAAAGAATTCTGGAGCACCTCACAAGCATAATCGAAGGGATGGAAGATATGAAGTTCCAGGAAAGTTAAAAAGAAAAAACTGGACCTCTGTACTTTAGAAGGAAGTGGAGGATATTTGATAACGCATGACAACGAACTGACAGTGAAATAAGGAAATAATTGAAGTTGAAAGACCTTAAACAAGGAAGATAGAGAGTTGTTAAGTCTGCGAGAATACCTTGGAACATACCGAATATATGCCAGGCAAAGATATACGTACACCTGTCGAGGAAGCTCGAATGGCTGTTCAGTATACTACCACAGGAGAAATAAGAAGCATACAATGAACAACTACAGAAACGTATAATAGAAAAGTTATGTGCTCGAAATCATTCCTAGATGAACCTAGAATCGTTGATCGTTTAACATATGACAACAGAAAGGTATAGCATTAATCGTGAAGCAAGACATCCGGTGAGCACTACGCGCAAGCCCAACCATTCTCGTAGAATCTCGTCGTAGGTACTCGGTGGTAGGTAGTCTCTCTCTCTCTCTCTCTCTCTCTCTCTCTCTCTCTCTCTCTCTCTCTCTCTCTCTCTCTCTCTCTCTCTCTCGGCTCTAGGACCGGATGGAATCCCACCCATTATCCTAAAGAAGACAAAAGCCTCAGTAGCAAAACCGATCACGTTGCTGATGAAGTCATGCGCAGGCAGAATGTCATTCACAAAGGTGGCACACGTCACGCCACCACACGAAGATGGACCTAAGCTAATGTTGAGAGAGTGTTGGCCGGTTTGCATTACACCACGCATAGCAAAACCCTTTGAAGGATTGATATAAAGATGTGTGTCAGAACATGTGATCTAAGACAAGCTGCATAAACGAAGGACATGGATTTAGGTCTGGGTAAAGTACGCAACGTTAACCCTAGGCTCGCTGCTGTAGCATTTACGAAACTCTGATTCGAAGGTTTTTGACATAGTATACACGGGATTGTTGTACTTGGAACAGGAAGCGAAACAAAACAATAAATGCGAGAGAGGATGATAGATCAAACAGGTTCTAACTTAACACAGATTGCAGAACTGTAGGAAACGGAAGCATTATAATCTTTCTCCTCGTGCTTCTTCCTAGTGTTGATACAGACATACTCTGTAATCAACTGAGGATGTCAGTTTTCTCAGGAACTATTTATTGGTTAGTAAGCTGTACGCAAAATCTGATTGTTACGATTGAGTCTAGACGAGGGTAATACACCAATAGTTTGTTTTATCAACCTCAGAACCCATCTTTCCTCTCCCTCACCCCTTAATGATTTATAGAATGAGCTCAAACGATTTCATATATGTAAGTATCCATGACCAACCCCCAACATATTTGAAAAGGAACGTACTCATCCACACACACACACACACACACACACACACACACACACACACACACACGACGTCAATTACTGTATTATTGTAACCAATGATCACTTAATATTCAAATGAGTGCATAGTGTATATACCATGTTATTTACTCTGTAAACCTTCGTGTTTACCCTGACACCCCGTCTTTCTAGATGTGCCTCACCCGTGTGCTTCTCCAAAGCGGAGAAATATCCAGCCCACCCAATTAAAATCTTGTATGATTGGTTAACAAGCTACTATCATCTCCCAGTTCTGTAATACTTACAATATTTCAACTGTGTATTTTCAGCCGAATGATTGCTTAATTTCAAAAACCGTTTTCTGTTTATTTCATTTATTAATTGAGGTCTTGCATGTGCGCATATGTGCATAGATTCACGTATACATTACGGGCCTCCGTGGTGTAGAGGTTAGTGTTGCTGACCAATTGTCACCACGGGCCTGTGTTCGACTCCTGGGCGTAGCAGTCGGCCTACACGTAACCCAGGTGCTCATCCTCCCCTCGGGGCTGGTCCAGAGACGGGTACCTGGCTTGAACTAGTGTATGTGTGTGTGTGTGTGTGTGTGTGTGCCACACATACGCCTTCTATACCGTTAATACATATATTCGTACTGCGCTACTTCGTTAAATTTGTTACGTTGGAGTGACATGATAATACCACCTAGAACACGGCCGTACGACCTTTGAGCACGACGGTGGGACGACTCGTCAGCAGGACGTTATGACCCTAGAGCACGACGGTACGGCCACTTGGGCACGACTGTGCGACGCCTGGGTATGATGATCAAGCCATTTCACCAGACAGTTAAGAAAGGGAGGTCAAAGGCCACGCCGTCATACCTAAAGGTCGTACCGTTGCGTTCAAGGATCGTACCGTCGTGCTCAAGGATCGTACCGTCGTGCTCAAGGATCTTACCGTCGTGCTCAAGGGTAGCGCCGTCGTGCTCAAGGGTTTAAAGCCACATTCATCATTATTCATGATGTACAATCTGTGAAGAAGGTTACGCCCTGGGTCACCTGATAGGCTCGCCTCCTTTTCCAATATCCTCAAGAATCTGACCAGTTAAGAAATGCATTCAAAGAATCCCCCACTCGAAAGGCAAAATGCTTCCCACTTGCCTTCCCGACCCGAGATTTATGAGCTGGAAGAGTTTACACTGTGATTTCATTTACGTTTCTTCATTGTTAGGGCATTACAACATACTGCTTCTTCGTTGTATGTACGAGTCTTTGCTTTTAGTGTAGTCTATCCTTATTACATTTTCTTTTAGTGTTTGAATCATTCCCTCCTGGTCCAAGTTTCTTTCTCTTTACTTCATGACAGAATTATTAACAATTAACATTTTACGAAAGTTTAAAAGGATAATTCTTTCTAACTTCTTATCCTAGTATTGTGTAAGATGAGGTTCACAAGGTCAAGGATCCTTCCCAGAACCGTTGGCTGGGTGAGACGAGGCGATGTAGACTATCCTGTAACTCGTATAGATTTCTCAATGTCTACAAAGGAAAGAAAATGATAAATTTATTGAAAAAGAAATACAGAACTGTTTGATTACATTGTTACAAATGTGTGTGTAGGTGCTGTACACACACACACACACACACACACACACACACACACACACAGGCACACGGAACAGAGTGGCGCCTGACAGACTACCCTCCCAGTTTTAAAGGCCACATGTCTCGCTTTTATTGTTGTGTGTTGGCTGGTGACGCACTGCTTGTTCCCCTCCTGTTAGCGTCCTCCTGTGGTGGGTTAGAGTCGTAGTGATGAGTGAGTGTCTACGTCATTCTTATAATGATTAGAGATGAATCACAGTTTATATGTGGCTAAATGTGGGAAGGTGAACTACCTCTGTTTGTGGGTTTATTGTTTAAATCTATAAGATTTTTAGTTTCAGTTTCTTATTGTGTATCTGTCTATCTACTTTATCTGTTTTATCTACTTCTGTCTGTCTGTATGTATTCATCTATCTATATGTTTGTCTGTCTGTCTACCTGTCCATCTATCCATGATTACTCGATTTCCAAATTTCTTATACAAAAATATTTCATAACGAGGTTAGTCCGAGATGGTAGTAGCGAGGGATAGAGATCCTGTCCCACACATGACCAGGGATAGAGATCCTATCCCACACATGACCAGGGATAGAGAGCCTGTCCCACACATGACCAAGGATAGAAAGCCTGTCCCACACATGAGCGGGGATAGAGATCCTGTCCCCCACATGAGCAGGGATAGAGAGCCTGTCCTACACATGACCAGGGATAGAGAGCCTGTCCCACACATGAGCAGGGATAGAGATCCTGTCCCACACATGACCAGGGATAGAGAGCCTGTCCCACATATGACCAGGGATAGAGATCCTGTCCCACACATGACCAGGGATAGAGATCCTGTCCCACACATGACCAGGGATAGAGAGCCTGTCCCACACATGACCAGAGATAGAGAGCCTGTCCCACACATGACCAGGGATAGAGAGCCTGTCCCACACATGACCAGGGATAGAGATCCTGTCCCACACATGACTAGGGATAGAGAGCCTGTCCCACACATGAGCGGGGATAGAGATCCTGTCCCACACTTGAGCGGGGATAGAGAACCTGTCCCACACTTGAGCGGGGATAGAGATCCTGTCCCACACATGAACAGGGATAGAGAGCCTGTCCCACACATGACCAGGGATAGAGAGCCTGTCCTACACATGACCAGGGATAGAGAGCCTGTCCCACACATGAGCGGGGATAGAGAGCCTGTCCCACACATGACTAGGGATAGAGAGCCTCTCCCACACATGACCAGGGATAGAGAGCCTGTCCCACACATGACCAGGGATAGAGAGCCTGTCCTACACATGACCAGGGATAGAGAGCCTGTCCCACACATGTACAGGGATAGAGAGCCTGTCCCACACATGACCAGGGATAGAGAGTCTCTCCCACACATGACCAGGGATAGAGAGTCTCTCCCACACACGAACAATGAATCTCTGAGAACCAGGGTTGCGGGCGATGGTGTAACGTCATCATTCGAACAACACGGAACTCTGTCCCACAGAACCTGGCTAGTTTGAGCGACGTCTGACGGAGGTCGGGAGAGGGGCGGCACACCAGCTGCCCGTAACGTCCCCAGGACATCACTATCAACCAGAGGGTTGCAGCATGCTGGCGCTATCGAGATGGGATCGCTAAACTGATGGTTGTTTGAGGTGGAATGAGGGACAATGGTGTTATCTGCTTGTTTCCCCAGTGGTTCAGTTAGGAGAGACACCCTCTTAGTTTATGTAGAAGGAATGAAACACAGAGGGTTTAGGAAAGTTGCCTGTAATGACGTCTATGAGTTAGAGAGAATCGAATACTCTACGTGGCTTGAGTCGTCGATTGATAATTTTTAATCTGAATGGTTTTTTTCCACGAGTTAGAATAGGATTTCGATGCTATAAGTGCACGATAACATAAGATCTAATACCTTTTTAACCATAGACTGTTAAATGGCATACGAGGGTTGTACACGCATTACGCCTACCGATTGCCGCGGCCAAGAGCCATGAACATAGCGTATGTGATGGTTGAGTTATTCTTAACTCCCGAAGAAGGTGTTGACGGAGCGTACGGGTTGGTGGATGTAGGTTGGACGTTGACGGCCTTAATGACTGACCCCTGGCAGTTAATAGGCCTAAAACACGAACAACTAACAAGCCACCCAGGGCCATTAAGGTCGTCAGTGTCAAGTTATATAACCACCAGCAGACCAAAAAAAAAAAAAAAAGAAAATAAACCCTTCATATCTTTGCCGATAACAGTTATCATTATCATTGTTATAATCCTTATAATTATTATCATTAATATAATAATTATCATTATTACCATTATCATTATTATTATTATTGTTATTATTATTATTATTATTTTATCTAACATTTATTACCTGAACTGTACATGATATCAGAGCAGTATCTGTTTTTCACAACTTGAGTGTACGATAATTACATTGTTAGTCAGGACCCCCCACACGTAGATACCACAATATTGTTAGTTATGACCACACTTATAACCGCTTGTTTACCTCTCTTTTCTCTTTCACTAGCAACTTTACTTCTTCATTCCACGACTTGCTAGCCTTTTTCATATGCCCACCTCCCACTCACCGCATGCCAGACACTCCACTTGCACATACCAGCACTGCTTCCCTAAATATCTCCCAATTCCTCAAGTATTCCCCTTGCATCGTTTACTTTCACCTATTCCCATTCCACATCCAGTCTCTCCTGTAATTTCCTCAGACACGTCAAACACATACATGTCTTCTCACTCATATAGTTTCCTCTTCTCCGAAAACCCTTACAAAGCTTCACACATGTCCCCACCAGGTGATGTTCAGACATCCAGTCACCTGCCCCTCTCAACACACTCTCATCCAAAAGTCTCTCTTTTACACGCCTATCAAATAGTATGCAATCCAGTAATGCCCTCTTACCGTCTTTCCTACTTAACCAAGTATACTCGTGTATATCCGTCTTTTTGAGTCAGGTGTCACAATCACTAGTTCTTTTTCAGCACACTATTCTTATTCATCTTACTGAACCTCACTGAATATATATACCTGTATACCACAGTATTGCTAGTCATTACCACACTTATGTACCACAATACTGTTGGTTCTGACCACACAGATATACCTTATTATTGCTAGTGATCAACGCACTAGATACCACAGATGAAGTTAGGTTGGTAGGGGAAGACATATATGATATTATACACTTTGTCACTATTCTTGGTTAGACCTTTTCAGCATCCTTCCTCGTTGATAGTATTCCATATAGTTCTCAGACCGTCAGCGTCCATAGAGTTTGTTCTGAGGCTTTGTCAACTGGCCTGTTTGTGTATGTGTTTCCTGTTTCACACACGCTCTGGTAATCTTGATACTCGTGGGTAAACGTTTTACCTCGAATGAGGCGAAGTGCTTTTACTTCAACATGATTGTTAACATATGGAACGATTTGACGAGTAGTTGAACGCAGAGCTATAGATACTTTGAGGAGTAGACATGATAGATATTTCTCTTCAAGTCCACAACTGATATTATTAGCGCATCCTTAGTCACACATACAATATGCAGCTTCTTCCCGTTGGATTATATGTACGATATTATTATTATCATTATTGTTATCATTATTATTATTATTATTATTATTATTATTATTATTATTATCATCATCATCATCATTCTCGTTGTTGTGGTTGTTACAATTATCATTAATGCTTCTAGGTAATCATGAACTGTCACTGTATATGTTATGTTTTCAAACCTTATACAATTTCACGGTTTATGGGACGGACTTAAGACAGAAGGTATTCAAGTATCAAGACGCTTCACGACTTACGGGATTGTCTGAAAGCGTAAAGTAGTTGAATCTTGAGAATATTCCACTGCCAATCTTGAGAATATTCCGCTGCTTCTGGTGTGTGCTTATAGCGGCAGCGTCTAAATTTAATTGGCAGCGAGGAGCAATAGTGAGTGTCTCTCGTTAATCTCGCTCTTGACCTTCTGTTACTCTTCTCATTCACGCTGGGCTCTCTCTCTCTCTCTCTCTCTCTCTCTCTCTCTCTCTCTCTCTCTCTCTCTCTCTCTCTCTCTCTCTCTCCAGGTAGGTAGGTAGGTAGGTGGATGGTAGGCAGCCACTTACCAGGGAGGTATATTACCGGTACTACTGTCCGCCAGAAGTAAATGCGAGGGTTGGTGTCGGCTGCGCCGTGAGCCAGCATTTCAGTGGCTGTCCAGTAGCTGCTGTCCTTTATTTCCAGCCTTACCTCCCACTTGGGCTACTGGTTGTCAGTCCACAAACATAGGATCTCTCCATCTCACACACACACACACACACACACACACACGCGCGCCGCTTGAAAACACCCAACACACGAATCATACTTCGAAGCCCAAGATTTTTCTGCGTTTGACAAAATCTCGTCGTAAGTACTCGTAAGTATTTGTAAGTGTCAAGTACACACACACACACACACACCTCTCTCTCTCTCTCTCTCTCTCTCTCTCTCTCTCTCTCTCTCTCTCTCTCTCTCTCTCTCCCTCTCTCTCTCTCTCTCTCTCTCTCTCTCTCTCTCTCTCTCTCTCTCTCTCTCTCTCTCTCTCTCTCTCCCTCTGCTTATGTCACTCTTCTCTCTCATCTTCCTATCCCTCTCTTCTCTTATCTATCCTCTCTCCTTTCTTTCCTCCTCTCCCTGCACCAGACACATTCACCTCTCCGTATCTCACCTCCTCCTTCTATCTCCGTCTCAGTTTCATTACCACTTAACTTCTTAACCAAATTTTTTTCTCTCACTCGTTTACTTGTTTGTTACCTCACTCTCGCATGCCTCGCATCTGCATGTTATTCTCCCATGTATCATGTCGCCCTCCATAGTAGGAAAACAATTGCTTTTCTCTCTTTCTACTTTATATTCTTATTCTTTCCCGATAGTCAACACCCTCACCCTTGACTTTGGACTGAGCCTTAAGGGTCAAATGAAAGGCTAGTGGCGTTGAGGGTGTAGTTAAGATACATTTGACCAATCAGATCAAGCACCAGTGGTGTCAAGGGTGTAGTGAAGATGTCCTACGACGTGACCCTTACGGATCACGTCGTAGGACATCTTCGCTAAGGGTTACGTCAAGGAGCTGTGAAGATGACCTTACTCGAAAGGCTGTGTGGTGTTGAAGATGTAACGAAGATGCCTTTGTGGAGGGTGAAGTGAGTTAAGGTTCGCTGAAGGTATAGTGAAGATGCGCTTGGTAGTGTGTCTCTCCGTTATGAACCTAATGGTGGGAAGCGAGACTTAACTGCATTCTATCGTGAATGTTGGCGTGGCTGGTTCCTCCATGTATTGTGTGACTGACTGACTGACTTCCTTTACATTCACCTCCCCCTCACTTTGACCTTCACACTGAGGAGTTTTTTTTTGGTTCCTGGTTCCTTTCATTTATCTTCTGTTTCACGTGATACCTAACCACCTTCCATCTCGTTTTGGACGTTCCTCCCCATTCCTTCTGTTCCTTCATTGCCCCTTCCATACACACTCTCTCTCTCTCTCTCTCTCTCTCTCTCTCTCTCTCTCTCTCTCTCTCTCTCTCTCTCTCTCTCTCCCCAGCCGCCCTTCCGTCCTCCCCCGTCCGCCAGGCGGGGTGATGCACGGCAGACCTCCGTCTTATCGGGGAGAGGTAATGCCCGGATACCCGTGGCCCCCCTTCCATCACCGCCGCATTAGTCGCTGAATCATACAGTCCCTTCCCACCCGACCTTCCCTGGCTGGCTTGCTGCTCTGAACCCCACACAACCCCACACTAGTCACAACCCTACCCTAGTCACAACCCCACCCCGTCACAACCCCACCCTAGTCACAACCCCATCCCGCCACAACCCCACCCTGATCACAACCCCACCTTGTCACAACCCCAACCCGTCACAACCCCACCCTAGTCACAACCCCACACCGTCACAACCCCACACCGTCACATCCCCACCTCGCCACAACCCCACCCCGCCACAACCCCACCCCGCCACAACCCCACCCCGCCACAACCCCACCCCGTCACATCCCCACCTCGCCACAACCCCAACCCGCCACAACCCCACCCCGCCACAACCCCACCCCGTCACATCCCCACCTCGCCACAACCCCAACCCGCCACAACCCCACCCCACCACAACCCCAACCCTGCTACTCGCCGTTCCCTGGGTGGCTTGCTACCCACAACCTATACAGAGCAACAACAACACCACCACCCCACCGCTTCTCTGTTCCTTGTTCCATTACTCCCTCTCTGGGTCCCCAGCTGGCTTGGTGGTCCCGCATCGTTATCCGGTCCGTGTTTGGTTTATAAGCCCGTGTCTCAGGACGCTCAGGTAGAAGATCCGTTGCCCGGCTCTTTGTTGATCCGTCGCCTTCGATGGTTGATTGATCTGTCCTTTGGGTGGCTATTCCGTCCGTTGGCCGACTGGCTAATTAGTAGTCTCTTGCTTGCCTAATTAGTCTGCCTGCCTGATTTATCAGTACGTTACCTGCTTCTCGTCGAGCGTCTCGTTTTCTACAGCAATACACATCTTCCCATTTTCTGTCTTCTCAAAGTTCCCATCCACCTGGTTTTTATGTAGCCACCAGGTGTTACCGGACTCCACCCGCTCGCAGTTGCACTGTGAGGAGAGATCGCTTTGGTGGAGCTGTATCGCTTGGAGAGCAATCTCGTCAAAAAAAAAAATCTCACTCCTAAGGAGTCTACATTCCCCTGTTACTGGTAGTAACGCAGCTTTGGGATCATGGGGGCTTTAGGAAGAGTACCTGGGAAACAATGAGAATCCTTCAGAGAAATTGGTCTTGAGAAAATTATAGGTAATCATAGATTGGTAAATCGATAATGTAGCTTCAGTAACATCCTTACGGATGTGTTTGCCAATATGTATGGGATCCAGCACCTCTCTATATATCCCATTTGTAAGTCTCACTATCGTGTTTCGTATCCTTTCTTGTCATTAGATCCTTCTTCCAAAAATTCCTTTCTCATGATGTCTTTTTTTACGTGTCCTGTGCGTTTGGGTGCATGACAATCTGCCTCCTCCTTACTTCACTTCTCTTGCTCGAACCGTCATGTTCCCTCGCTAACTTGATCGTCTGTTCCCTCGCACTTGATCACCTCTTCTCTCGCTAACTTGATCGTATGTTCCCTCGCTAACTTGATCGTCTGTTCCCTCGCTAACTTGATCGTCTGTTCCCTCGCTAACTTGATCGTCTCTTCCCTCGCTAACTTGATCGTCTGTTCCCCCGCTAACTTGATCGTCTGTTCCCCCGCTAACTTGATCGTCTGTTCCCCCGCTAACTTAGGGAATCTAGTTAACCTGTAGAAAACGTATCTTAAGTATATAGGAAGCGTATAGAAAACTCAGGGTAAGCACTAAGAAAACATCTGGTAGGATCAGAAAACAGAAAACATTGAGAAAACATTAAGGGAGCAATGCCAAAACGCAAGAAATATTCAGAAAACATATGGAAAATGTTCAGAGAACATAGAAACATTTAGAAAGCATTAGGTTTTTATTAGATATAATGAAAACATGTATAAATGAAAATATTAGAAGACAGAAGAATATTAGCCATAAAAAAGATTAGAAATGTTTAGAAAATGCGTGGGGAAACATTTAGAAAACATAGGAGACTTTTGGAAAACATAAAAAGCTTTATATAAACATAGAAAACTTTATGCAAACGTTTAGAAAACATATAGAAAGCATTTAGAACACTGAGGTAAGTGTGTTATGGAGGAACATAAGGAAGGAACATCGGACCTTATCTAAAATGACTAGAGAGATTCGTTGTTTGTATTTCCTTATATGTTGTTTGTGTCCATAATTTGCCTGCAGAGAACCCTGCCAAGCCTTTTGTTTGCTTATGTTTAGCGCTTGTTTGTTGTTTGAGCCTCTTGGTGCTTCTCACCTTATCGCCCAATTTTCTTTCGATATTTTTTTTTTGTTTTGTTTTCTTATCCATTTGTGTTCTTTTGCCAGAATTTGTTCGTCAGCATATTATGGGCATGTTGCTTAGTGCCTTCTCGCTCCGTGTTAGCATATCAGTAGAATTATTGTTACTGGTTCTTGACATCATATGCAGCATAGCTGGTATGTTAATGACTCGTTGAATACTACACTGTCAGCATATTACAGTTCGTTGGTAGTGCTGTCATTGTCCCACTCCCATGCTGATCGCAGCATGTAACTCCCTTCCCCATGCTGTCAGCTTTTCAATTATGGTTTCCCTGTACAGCATTAAGTATGATATTTAGGCTAACGCTCACTCCCCCTCAGGTCAGCTGTCAGCATACGTTGAGTATAATGCACACACTGTGCAAGCCTGGTTGTTAGCATATCCTGAGCGGCATGTCGAACTGGTTTTTCCGAGCTGGTTTATTTACAGTGTAATGTCTGGCTTTTCATTATATATACACGTACATATAATTCACATGATATACCAGCCCTTGATATAGTATAAGATCTAATATATCCATAAACATTAAATCAATTATGTTGATTTGTAAGAAATAAGTTATTGATGAGGAAATGTTGCGTTACATATGTTGCGTAAGTTACATAAGAACGAAAAATAAGCTGGCGTATTTTTATGAGGGTACAGGAGAAAATGGTAATTATGGCGGACGTGTGGTTCTGAGGAGGTTTAGGCGAGGAGTGAGGCCAGAGTGTGAGGTGAGAGATGAGGGAACTGCTGTGAGGTACTGAGGAGGGTAAGGCGTGGAGTGAGGCCCAAGTGTGTGGTGAGAGATGTGGGAACTGATGAGTAATGAGGCAAGGGGATGTCGGACATCATTATAACCCGCGTCCTGGGGTCGACTCCCGGGGGCCAGACAGTGGATGCTCCTCCACTGGTCTCAGGATGTATGTAAGCGGTTCCAGTTGATTTGATTTGTGCCGGTGTCCCGGGGCAAGTTTACTGCGCACCTAAACATATCGTGAAATGCAAACTAAGTCTAAACTGCATACACATAGCCTGTGGAAGCTATGGCTTCATCGTATCTGCAGATAAAACTTAGGTTTTCAATAAACGAATTGGTAACGGCAGGAGCGGAACATCTAAGTTGACAACTGGTGGAAACCCGATTGACTGTGTCTCCTTTAGATATCATGGTGTCTCAATCCCATGTGCTGCAGCTAGTGTGCAAAACCGAAGTCCGGGTTGATGGTCCCTGAGACCTGTGGTCTGACCTGTAGTAACGGTGGTCTGATGTATGGCCGTGTTGGTCTGACTAGTAATGAGTCTGGTCTTGTTCAGTCGTGCCCAATATGGTACAGGGAGAACACGTCCCAACCAGTGCCATCTCAGATTAAAGGAGGGGGGGGGGGGAAATGAGTAAGAGATTTTCTTAGAGTTAATCAGGGATCCGCAAGTGTTCGTAGACATGACCCCTACAAGGAAGATGGGTTCATAGGAAGAGGTGAAGACGAAAGGAAGAAGAGGAGGAGGTATCGTAACACTCAGTCCTCAAGTGGCAAGTCTTTCACACAGAGACTGTGGGAAGCAGCAGCCAAACGCGTGCCTCTGGTCCGAGCCTTGATAGTAAGGACGCACGCACACAGCTCACGAGGGCAGCCGCCACAATGTTACCTGTAGGTACAGCGAGAGGGCAGGCACACTGCGACGTCGAGAAAAGGATGGTTGGAGTGAGGTGACGCCCGGAGGATAAATGTTGCAGTGCTTTCGATTCCTCTCACGCTAGCGGACGGAGGTGAGAGAAAAACCACACCAGATGATTGAGAAGTCCTCCATGCTAGGACGAATAAAACGCCTTTAGACTTGAGATAGCTGCATCACAAGGAGGATGATTACGGCACCTGTACAACTACCTCAAATTTGGGAAGCAGACTTTGTGATGATTAGATAGGGCTTCCAGGGTCGAGTGGATGATAGTTTTAAGCTCAACATATTTACGGTATTAGGGTTGAATAGTCGTGTTTTGAAACTGAACAGATGGACAACAGTAACACTCAAGAAAAAGATATCGGGAAAACTTCTGTTTTATCACCATCTAATTGAACCAGGTTACTGTTTCCCCAGTCCAAGATATTCCACAGGTCCGAAATGAGAGAGAAAATATGTTCAGTATTAGAGAGAGGATGAATAGTACAAGGAGGAGGGGAAGTGAGTTGAAGATTGTAAAGTACAATGAACAGCATAAAAGTGAGCGGGACGGTAGCAGGATGTCTTAAGAATGGGATAACAGTGGAGGTGTTGATTGGTCACATAGGATTTTCATTGTATGTATGGATCGTGGTCACTGAGGTGCCTGAGGATTGGCGGTTTTACAGTGGTATAAGTTTGTTGAGTGTACCTGGAAAGTTGTATGGAATAGAGGTGATCGACAGAGTGAAGGCATGCGCAGAGCGACGACACACTAGGGGTGTACAGCATGGTGTCAGAAGAGGTAAAGGATGTGTGGATCAGGTGTTTGCTTTGAGGAATTTTTGTAAGAAACACTTACACAAAAATAGAAACATGTATGCGGCATTTATGGGTCTGGAGAAAGCATTTGATAAGGTTGATAGAAATGATTTGTGGAAGGTGTTTCGAATACATGATGTGGGAGGAAAGCTAATAAAAGCAGTGGTTTTTTTTTGGGTTTTTTTTTGTCCAGAGAGTAAGGTGTGTGTGCGAGTAGAAAGAGGAAGGGTGACTGTTTCCAGGTGAACGTTGGTCTGTGGCAAGGGTGTGATGTCACTATGGCTGTTTAATCTGTTCATGGACTGCATGGTGAAGGAACTGAATGCGAGGGTTCTGAGGAGAAAGGTAAGTCTGCAATGTGTCAGGAGGTGGGAGTTTGAGAGGTGAGTGGGTTATCGTTTGGCGGTGACACGGCGCTGGTGGCAGATTCGAACGTTAGAAGCTGTAGAAGCTGGTCTGACTTTGGGAAAAAGTTAAGGTTTGAAGTGAATAAAAGCAGGTTTTTTTTTAGGTTTAGGAGTGCAAAGAGACGGTTTTATTTGGGAAGTGAGTTTGATTGGAGAGAACGTTGAGGAAGTGAAGTGTTTTATATACCTGGGAGTGGACATGGCAGGAGGTGGAGCCATGGGAGGTGAGGTAAGTCATAAGGTGGGCGAGGGAATGAAGCTCCTGGGTGCAGTGAAGAATGTGTAAAAAGAAAGGTCACTGTTTGTAAGGACATCGATAGGCATGATTGATGGCACGGTAAACCTGTCGGCGCTGTATGGATGCGAGGCGTGGTCTCCGAGCGAAAAAGTACGGAGGATTGTGAACAAATAAGATGTGAGAACAATTGCTTGGTCGAGCTAGAAATGATAGGTGTATGAGAAAAGTGTGATAATAAGAAGAAATCGCTGAGAGCTGAAAAGGATGTGATGAAGGGCTTTGGTCATAGGGATAAGATGATTGAGGAGAGGCTGGTAAAGAGTGGTATGTGTTCGAAGTGGAGCGGACACGGAAAATGGGGAAACCAAATTGGAGACATAAGGATCGAGTGAACATGGTTTTGAGTGCTCGAGGTCTGAACATACACGAGGATGTAAAGCATGCGCGGGTTAGACTGAATTGGAGGGATGTGGTATTAAGGGGGAGACGCGTTGTCAGGGGATTGAATCGGTGTATCTGAAGCTATCTGGAGATACCAAGCAAAGGTTCGTAGGGCCTGGTTCTGGATGTGGGGCTGTGGTTTGGGTGCATTAACATGACAGTTAGAGAGTGATTATGGTGGGAGGAGTATTTGGGTCACAGTGTTCTGCAACAGCCACATGATTAACAAAGGATGAAGATAACTACAGAAATCTCCTGCCAGGGTGACCGACTCAGTTCGAGTGTGATTTGTGTTGTAAGGAGGCGCCAGGGGTCACTCGTAAGGACTCTGCATAAGGACTCTTCGTAAGGACTTGAGGAATGTTCTTCTCTCCTTTCGCTATAAAGGCTTCTAAATATAAAGTGTGTGTATGTGTGTGTGTGTGTGTGTGTGTGATCGCTTCGTTTTTCAGGAACAAGTATTGAAGACCTTTCTCAGACAGGTTTTGATTCCTTGTTTCAGCGAGGTATTAAACTCGTGAAGCCACCACACTGCTGGTTTCCTAGTGACGGAGATCCAAACAGTATTAAATTTAGGAAGTGTCATGACACTTTCCCATCGAGGAACGACACTGGCTGGGCTGATCAGTCTGTGGAAGCCTAGTAAGTATAATATGACACTTCCCAGTGAACATAGACTCGTCAGGTCGTGTCACTTACTGTGTTTGTCTTGACACTTCCCTGATATTGCGCACTCGTCAGGTTGAAGTACTTACCGTCCTTGTTCTGTCATTTCCCAAATATCACACACACGTCAGGGGGCGACACCTGACCCATGTGCTCTCCTGACACACTCCCGATACCGCAGGTAGAGCCACGGCAGAGTGGTGCTTCCCACAACATTTCGCTCCGAAATCAACTGGTTCTCGTTCTTTTCGCTCTGAAATAAAGTTCGTGCAGGGTACGAGTAAATTCTGATGTTAGACTTGATCAAAATAAGATACTTCGACTTAAGTTCGATTTTAAATCATTATAGTTTAATTCTTTACATACTGTTTCATCTTTTACTTATACATGGGTTCCGTCCATGGAGGTGTTCTGGGTAAGAGAGTTAGAGCCACTTGCCTGGTCAAGAAGCAACACTTTAACATTTCCACTTGTTAAAGTAGTTGTCTAACTGAACGATACGCTGTTTTAAGTATGTACCTCCTGTGCGTAAATACGTCATTCTTTTAAATTCGTAATATAAGAAAATATAAGCATTCGCGGGTATCAAGCTTCCTGAGCATGCGCAGTCAACGTAGTGTCTATAGTATAGTAGGCTTTTACTTTCACTCTTACGAAGTAACGATTTGTTGAGCAGAAGAGAGCAAGGTTGGGAGGCAGCAGTCAGGGGTAGTGTGTGACGGAGACGGCAGATGTCGCCCGGGTAACACGAAGCAGATACCACGATTACGGTATGTTTACAACCAGGCCAGCCTAGCCCGCCCTGACGCCCCCACGCACGTGCAAACACTGTTACTTCTGGCGGGAAGCGACGTGATTGGTCCCTCTGACGTGCCACGTACGTAAGGCATCATTGATATAACATCATTTACCACCTTGTAAAACATTGACATTTATAGAATAAGAGAAAACGTGTAAATACGGTGTATATGTAAGGAAAGGTGTCGAGTGTCCAGCATGTTTAACCACCTGTTTACAAATCCTGCCTGGTCGCCGGCCAGACGTGAGTTACTTGTTTAACTATGTTCTTAAAAACATGGACGCTCTCTTGCGAGCCGAGGGTTATTCCTCCCCTTCCCTCACATTGTTCGTTTCTGAAACAGGAATTAAAAGTTTCTCTATTATGGGTCATATTTTGCAAGTTACTGTGTTTTCGTTACGATAGCCACCTAAAATGTAACATATAAGAAACTAGATGGATTCAGTCATTCCCTTGTGCTAGTTTTTATGCCTTTTTCCTCTTTCGTTCCTCTTCTCTAATATTTCTCTGCCTTATCTTCATCTTCATATCATCATACAGCTTACATTATTATCATTATTATCATTATCATTATTATTATCATTATTATTGTCGCTTCTTTTTTACTTCTTCCTTCTTTCTTTGGTGTTAATCTTTATTTATTTCCTTGTTTTTTCTTTCTTCATCTTCCTCCTCCTCTTCGTCATCCTGTTTTCCTCCTCCTTCTTGCCTGCCGCCGGCTAGTCCATATTACCATCTCGTCCATATTCGTGTCCATATCTGATTTATATTCCAGTTCTTTTTCGATATTAACATGTCTCGCTCTCTACCTCATTTATCTCGTGTGTCCTCATCTCACCCTTTCACTGCCATACATCTTCCCGCCTCTCTGCTTGCCCCACTACCCCCCTCCACTACCCCTCCCCCCAAAAAAAACCCCTGGAGGGTGGCCGGGACTAAAAGAAATTCCGTCGGACGGGCGCCTGGTGTTCGTACGGGCGGGGATCCACCTCCATGTTTTGACACGAGATGAGCTGCATCACCTCACCCTTTCGGGGTCGTTTTTCATACCGCCCACATCTTCCCTGCCTGCCCGACCCCCCAGATATGCTGATATATATATGTTGTGTGTGTGTGTGTGTGTTATATCATGTATGTATTTCTTGCACCAAAGGGACCTTCATGTATGCTTCGACAAAGCCATACTACCAAGATAGGCTTTTACATTGCTGTGGGTGTGAATTTGCGTGTTTATTTAATGACGTATTTGTGCTGCACTGGAAGGGAGTTCTACACTCATGGGGGCCGCATCTGTGTGTCTGCTGTCCACATGCACAGCGTCGCCATACAGTTAATGCCCTTCATCCTCGACTCTTCGTCTGTGCAAAGTTGTTGCTCGGCTTCCTGTTCTGGCCTCTGGTCCTCCCATCGTTGTGGTTATTATTTTGTGCTACAGGGAAGGAGTTTTGCTCCGTCTCGTCCTTCATATGTATAACACACACACACACACACTCACACACACACCAGCCTATGCCAAGCGTGTGTGTGTGTGTGTGTGTGTGTATATGTCTGTCTGTCTGTCTGTCTGTTCGAATACCGAGGTTGAGCCACCCGCAGTGTCCTGATAGATGGCGGTAGGTCACCTCATGCAGGGAGTCGGCGGGGTGATAGAGAACGTGCAGAAGGTGGTGTGCAAAACTTAGGGTTTGCTGAGACACGGGGTACGAACGCTGACACTGAGGCTAGGCACAGAGTCATGTATTGAAAGAAGGGCAAGCTTGGTTCTCATGTTCACTACCGCGTTTGACGCACATTGCGAACCATCCATAGACTGATGACTGGTATGACTGGTGATTACAGATCGTACGGACTCTCGGTGAAATATGCCAGGGATGTTGGCACATGCATCAGTTGTCTTGCCCATAAGGGCACGGAGTGGGGGCTTGGGCGACCCAAGTGAGGCTTTCAGGCCAGATACACAGATTCGTGTATGGATGAGGGTACCAGTGTGTACACCTAGGTAGGTATATGAGTTCCATACTTCAGTTACGTCACTATAAAGCACAAGAGGGTATTTCTCTTATCTAACAAGTTCATTATGAATGAGGACCCTGGTTGAGGCTCCCGTAGTACTTGAAGGTTCTGTGAGAACCAATGAATATTAAAGGGAAGCTTACAGGGGTATCTAAGTCACAGCTAAGTCACGTAGCAGTAAACAGTACCTTGCACTGTACTGAAGATTAGTCGTAAGAAATCAGAACCAGTAAAGAGGACAAAAAAAAGTCTCTTAAAGTGAAGAAAAGTCCAAAAGAAATTTCTTGATAGATTATAGGGAAACAAACAAAAAATATCGAGGATACTATTACCCTGTTATCAGGTGAAAATGGTGTCTGAACTAGTGACAGTAAAGAAAGGACTTCCTTCAAAACTGTTTTGTAATTCAGTGTTAACCATTGGAAATTCGTTTAAGATAACACAAGCGCAAAACGGATATCCGGGCAGAGAAAATATAAGAATAGATATAGAGATATCTGAAGACCATGTAGTGCTTACATATCCAGTTATATCAAATCCAAATATATCAGTTTGCCCAGATAAGATCTCCCTCAGGTTACTGAAAGATGTTCGCAGGCGAATAGCTTTGTCGGTCATCAAAATATTCAATAAATCACTGCAGAGAGAAAATGCACTTCGAACTACCATTCCTTCAACCTTACTTTGGCTTTACGGAAATATTAGAAACGAAATTGTTGATATCTTAGAAAATAGTGGACTGATAACTATCAACGTAGATATCGATATAAAAAAATCTTGTTTAACGAATTTCATCAAGTACTTTTGGCACATATATAATAACCAGGTCTCCAAAGTACTCACTCTCTGATGCTATGCACTTGGGCTTGCATAAAGACTTCATCATGATACCACGTATGAGATCGCTGTGTGTATTTAAAATTCACAACATAGGAAATCAAGTCCACGAGAGGGTATCAGACTGGTTCTCAAATGGGAAACAAGTGGCGCTAAATGCGGAAGCATCCAATCGGCATCACATGACGGGTGGGGTACCACAAGGCTCATGCCTAGAACCCACACTGTTTATTATATAACTACATCATGAATCTGGATGGTAATTTACCAAGTGACTTAAGATTGATAGCCCACTCAAAGGAAGATTTCCCGAAGATTTAGAGAAATCAAGACAAGTTGATGGAGTAATCAGAGACATTGAGAATAGATTTCAACATGAAAAATGTAAAGTGATCCACTTTTCTTCTGAAAACATAGGTTCCGAATAGGTAATGCTTGTTGTACCATTATTAGAAGTAAAATGAGAAAAAGACTTAGGAGTGAAAACCAGTAATGATCTTCAGTATAGAAGATAGTGCATATCAGTGCCAGCAACAAGCTAGGTTTTATAGATTCAAATAGAAGCTATACAACAAAGGATAGAATACTCAGTCTTTACGACGTCTGGCTAGACTTCACTTGCAATACGCTTTTCAGTTCTGATCATCAGACCTGACGAAACTGATTCTCTCACTCACTCAGACTTAAACCTATTGAAGAAAAACCCAAAGACCTCAGATTAACCTCCATGTGAAAATGGCAAACTACAAGATCCAATAGAATTTTTGAAATACTAAATCATTCCGACAACATAAATTACGAACATTTCTCTATACAGAGATTAAACGACCAGAAGTAACGGCATGAAGATGAAAAGGAAGCAGCAGCAAGACCAATGTGGGCAAAAGTGTCCTTCATCTATAAAGCAGTAAAGCGTTGAAACACCTCCAGACGTCGTAAATGCAAAGACTGTCGGTATCTTCAAATCAAGGCTAGAAAAATACCTGAGTGATGCCTGTAATCGGTGGCCAGTTCTGTTCCAAGAAGATGGATCTAACACTTTATTTTTCAGAGTCCATTTTCCAGTTCACACTTTCCTATATAAGTTCCATGGCAGTATGACTTCCCCCATACTACATTTTTTTTCGTTCGTTACGTCAGTTGAGTTGGAGGGAAAGGTTGGTGGAGAGGTGCCCCCTGCATTGTTTTTATCCTCTTTCTACCACAATGTAGGTTAAATCAGCAAAAAATTCATGAATGATCATGTCATGAACCATCAGGTAATAAACTATTAGGTCATGGACCATCAGGTCATGAACTATCATGTCATGAACCATCAGGTCATGAACTATCATGTCATGAACCATCAGGTCATGAACTGTCATGTCATGAACCATCAGGTCATGAACTGTCATGTCATGAACCATCAGCTCATGAACTATCATGTCATGAACCATCAGGTCATGAACTGTCATGTCATGAACCATCAGGTCATGAACTGTCATATCATGAACCATCAGGTCATGAACTGTCATGTCATGAACCATCAGCTCATGAACTATCATGTCATGAACCATCAGGTCATGAATTGTCATGTCATGAACCATCAGGTCATGAACTATCATGTCATGAACTATCATGTCATGGACCATCAGGTCATGAACTATCACGTCATGAACCATCGGATCATGAACTATAAGGTCATGGACCATCAGGTCATGAACTGTCATGTCATGAACCATCAGATCATGAACTATAAGGTCATGGACCATCAGGTCATGAACTGTCATGTCATGAACCATCAGGTCATGAACTATCATGTCATGAACCATCAGGTCATGAACTATCATGTCATGAACCATCAGATCATGAACTATAAGGTCATGGACCATCAGGTCATGAACTGTCATGTCATGAACCATCAGGTCATGAACTGTCATGTCATGAACCATCAGGTCATGAACTATCATGTCATGAACCATCAGGTCATGAACTATCATGTCATGAACCATCAGGTCATGAACTGTCATGTCATGAACCATCAGATCATGAACTATAAGGTCATGGACCATCAGGTCATGAACTGTCATGTCATGAACCATCAGGTCATGAACTGTCATGTCATGAACCATCAGGTCATGAACTATCATGTCATGAACCATCAGGTCATGAACTATCATGTCATGAACCATCAGTCATGAACTGTCATGTCATGAACCATCAGGTCATGAACTATCATGTCATGAACCATCAGGTCATGAACTATCATGTCATGAACCATCAGGTCATGAACTATCATGTCATGAACCATCAGGTCATGAACTGTCATGTCATGAACCATCAGGTCATGAACTGTCATGTCATGAACCATCAGATCATGAACTATAAGGTCATGGACCATCAGGTCATGAACTGTCATGTCATGAACCATCAGGTCATGAACTGTCATGTCATGAACCATCAGATCATGAACTATAAGGTCATGGACCATCAGGTCATGAACTATCATGTCATGAACCATCAGGTCATGAACTGTCATGTCATGAACCATCAGTCATGAACTGTCATGTCATGAACCATCAGATCATGAACTATAAGGTCATGGACCATCAGGTCATGAACTATCATGTCATGAACCATCAGATCATGAACTATAAGGTCATGGACCATCAGGTCATGAACTATCATGTCATGAACCATCAGGTCATGAACTATCATGTCATGAACCATCAGTCATGAACTGTCATGTCATGAACCATCAGGTCATGAACTATCATGTCATGAACCATCAGGTCATGAACTGTCATGTCATGAACCATCAGGTCATGAACTGTCATGTCATGAACCATCAGGTCATGAACTGTCATGTCATGAACCATCAGGTCATGAACTATCATGTCATGAACTATCATGTCATGAACCATCAGGTCATGAACTATCATGTCATGAACCATCAGGTCATGAACTATCATGTCATGAACCATCAGGTCATGAACTGTCATGTCATGAACCATCAGTCATGAACTGTCATGTCATGAACCATCAGTCATGAACTGTCATGTCATGAACCATCAGGTCATGAACTATCATGTCATGAACTATCATGTCATGAACCATCAGGTCATGAACTGTCATGTCATGAACCATCAGTCATGAACTGTCATGTCATGAACCATCAGTCATGAACTGTCATGTCATGAACCATCAGGTCATGAACTATCATGTCATGAACCATCAGGTCATGAACTGTCATGTCATGAACCATCAGGTCATGAACTATCATGTCATGAACCATCAGGTCATGAACTGTCATGTCATGAACCATCAGGTCATGAACTATCATGTCATGAACCATCAGGTCATGAACTATCATGTCATGAACCATCAGGTCATGAACTGTCATGTCATGAACCATCAGGTCATGAACTATCATGTCATGAACCATCAGGTCATGAACTGTCATGTCATGAACCATCAGGTCATGAACTGTCATGTCATGAACCATCAGGTCATGAACTGTCATGTCATGAACCATCAGGTCATGAACTGTCATGTCATGAACCATCAGGTCATGAACTATCATGTCATGAACTATCATGTCATGAACCATCAGGTCATGAACTGTCATGTCATGAACCATCAGGTCATGAACTGTCATGTCATGAACCATCAGGTCATGAACTGTCATGTCATGAACCATCAGGTCATGAACTGTCATGTCATGAACCATCAGGTCATGAACTGTCATGTCATGAACCATCAGTCATGAACTGTCATGTCATGAACCATCAGGTCATGAACTATCATGTCATGAACCATCAGGTCATGAACTGTCATGTCATGAACCATCAGGTCATGAACTGTCATGTCATGAACCATCAGGTCATGAACTATCATGTCATGAACCATCAGTCATGAACTGTCATGTCATGAACCATCAGGTCATGAACTATCATGTCATGAACTATCATGTCATGAACCATCAGGTCATGAACTGTCATGTCATGAACCATCAGGTCATGAACTGTCATGTCATGAACCATCAGGTCATGAACTATCATGTCATGAACTATCATGTCATGAACTATCATGTCATGAACCATCAGGTCATGAACTGTCATGTCATGAACCATCAGGTCATGAACTATCATGTCATGAACCATCAGTCATGAACTGTCATGTCATGAACCATCAGGTCATGAACTGTCATGTCATGAACCATCAGATCATGAACTATAAGGTCATGGACCATCAGGTCATGAACTGTCATGTCATGAACCATCAGGTCATGAACTATCATGTCATGAACCATCAGGTCATGAACTATCATGTCATGAACCATCAGGTCATGAACTGTCATGTCATGAACCATCAGGTCATGAACTATCATGTCATGAACCATCAGATCATGAACTATAAGGTCATGGACCATCAGGTCATGAACTGTCATGTCATGAACCATCAGGTCATGAACTATCATGTCATGAACCATCAGTCATGAACTGTCATGTCATGAACCATCAGGTCATGAACTGTCATGTCATGAACCATCAGGTCATGAACTGTCATGTCATGAACCATCAGGTCATGAACTATCATGTCATGAACCATCAGGTCATGAACTATCATGTCATGAAAAGGATTTCGTATTTGTTGTGGGGGAGCATAGGACAGTTGCTCTCGTTGCTTTGCCCCTTGATCACGAAAGTACGACCCTTGAGCACAACGGTACGACCCTTGACTACGCTGGTGCGACCCTTGGGTATGGTGCTCAAACCCTTGACCTGACCCTGAGAGAGGAGTCCGGTAGTTTGTGTTGGATGGTATGATGTTCGGTATGTCCCTCTTGCATGGTAAAGGGAATAGGAGAGGAAAGGGGAGTGGCCTCATTTGCCTTTGTGGGAGGGGAGGAGTGAGGGAGTATGAGAAATCTCTGGCGTCTGTTTGTGAGGGAGAGTTGTGTCTGAGTGGGAGTGTGGGGAAGGAAGGGGAGAAGGGTGAAAGATCTTTGTTGTATAGGATGAGTGAGAGCACACTGGGAAGGATAGGGGTAAAGTGAGAGGGTTGGGAAGGGTTGGAGTGCAGAGGGAGAGTGAGAGGGGACAGTGGCTGTGATGGGAGACTGTAGGTTATGGGAGTAAAATCGGAGGAGTGAGAGTACAGTGGGAGAGACAGAAGACGGTGGATGGAATGGTGGAAAGTGGGAGGGTGGGGGGGGGGGGGGTACAGTGGTAGACTGAGATTACAGTAGGAAGGTTGAGACTACAGTGGATGGAGTTGGAGTGCAACAGGAAGAGAAGAAGTACAGAGGGAGGGGAAGGATTACAGTGGAAGGGTAGGACATGGGAGTACATCGGAGAAACAGGTAACAGGAGACCTAATGGTTCAAGATGGAGTTAACTGCTAAGATTAGGCCAACCATGATAATGGAAACAGGATAGTAAAACAGACAGGATCTCCCCCACCTCTCCCTCTGGCTCAACTGCCGGCAGGATGAGAACAAAACATTAAGTATGGAGGGTGACGGAGACGCCTGAATACCAAGGGCATTTTATAGGAAAATATGGACTGGAAAATATAGGTTTCACACCTGTTTGAGAATCACAGAACAGGAGTTGAACCTGAGAAAGAGAGAGAGAGAGAGAGGGATACAAGACCAAAATAGAAGATGAAGGTAGAGGATAAAGGATAACTGATAAGCAAAATCATGTATCTACATCACATATCACTGAAGTGTTTGTTTAGCTCTTATTTGAGGGTATCAATGGTCTTTGCATTTACAATGTGTGGAGGGAATTTGTTCCAGTGGTGTATTACCGTGCAAGTGAAAGATCTGTTGCCTTCGATGCAGTTCCATTTCCTTTTCCTTTTATCTTCATATCGTCATTTCTGTTAGTGAAAATCTGTCTTAAGTAAAGAAAGCTTTTTTTTGCGTTCGAAATTGTTTTATCATTCTGATATCTACCGTTTGAACTCCTCGGAGTTTGCGCTTTTTTAAGGAAGACCAATTACTTCTCTGAGTCTTTCCTTATGAGGCTTATTTCTGGGTGTAGGCCTTAGTCTGGTTGCTCTTCTTTGAATTTCTTCTAGAGTTCTTCATCTTGGATCAGGTTTGGTGACCAGAATTATGCCATGTATTCCAGGTAAGGTCTGACCAGGGCATTATAAAAGGCGAGTGTTGTATCCCTTGTTTTGTCGATAAAATTTGCATCTATGAATTTTTGCCTCCGGTTGTTTTTACTGTATACAACTAGGCATTGTTTACTATATTTACGGTCATTACTGATGATCACTTTAAGGTGCCTTTCTTCCTTAAATCTGATGATGATTTGCCAAGCATTTCGTATCCCTGAACCATATCTTTGTCGCAAAAATGCATTAAAGTACTTTGCATGTTTGTCTACGTTGAAATCCAATTGCCATTTCTCTGGTCATTCCATCGCCTTGTCTGTATCCCTTCGAATCATCATTTAGTCTTCATTTTAACTATGCTACGTTTTCTGATTCTTTGTCGATGGTAAACTTTGAAGTTCTACCGGTGAGTCCTGTCTGTATATCGATGATATAGACTGAGATTTCTTCACTGAATAGCTACGTCTCTTCCTTGTTTATCAACTGGCTGTTCTGTGTCTTCTATCTCATTCTCGTATCTCTCTCTCTCTAAGGTACACTTTGTTTACTAGGGATAGGGGAAACAAAAAGGTCGGTGGTGTTCTTGCTCTTTGTTAAGACTCATTTAAACCCGTTATGAGAAAATGTTCCAGCTGTTGAGAATGTTGGCTTCATCTTTATAGAAATCGATGATGAACGTCATCGGAAAATACCGGTAGCATCCGATAAGGTTCCTCAAACAGAGGATACAAGTTAATACAAGATCTGTCGCCTGCCAGTGACGGGGTTGAACGTCTACAACCTCAAACTGACACACACAACCTGATGGACTGAGCTATAGGTGGTAAATGAATTTTGATGTCGATAACTGCCAAGATGGATTCTGTTAAACTGGTAAAAAGTCTCGGGCGTAATATTCTCTGGTGACCTAAATCCAGATAACAGTGCATAGCAGTGAAAAGAGTGAACAAGATTCTTGGATTCAAAGATAGAGCCTTCGAATTTAAGTCCAAAGGAATCGTCCTTACTCTTTACAGTTGCCATGTTGAATGCTGTGTTCAGTTTTGGTCACCCTACCTAAGAAAGAAAAAAAGTAGAGTGGAGAGAGTCCAGCGTCGGGCTACCAAGATGATTCACGGGCAGAGAAGCAAATCCTAAAAGACCGGATTAAACGACTTGAAACTGTTTGACTCAAAAAAGAGAGGGTTCAAAGGTGATCTAATACTTGTATTCAAAAATTACCAAAGGCTTTGATAATCTTGATCTATTAAGTTACTTAAGACTTGATTCGTCTAATTTCATTTGTAGTAATGGAGACAAACTCGGGCAAACGTTTTACCTCAAATGAAGCGAAGTACTTTTTCATCAGCGGGATTGTTAACATGTGGAATGATTTACCAGAGTGGTTGAGAGCAGTACTTCAGATACGTATAAGAGACTTGATAGATATTTCGCTCCCATGTCCACGACTTACATTATTGTGCCTCCTTTAGTCACAATGACAATGTGCAGGTTATTACCTGTATACCTTCTAACTTTTACCACAGTAATGTGTGAGTTCCTGATATCCTCCACCATCACAAGCAGCCTCCAACTGACCCAGTGGTCTGTTGTTGTTGGACTTCCTTTGTTTTCCTTCGTATGATGAAACGTACGGGTCCCAAGACTGAGCCTTGTGGTACCCCACTCGTCACGTGAAGCCAGTCGGACGCTTCACCGTTTAATAACACACTTTGTTTCGTATCGGAGATCCGGTCCACTGACTATCAGCATTTGTTTTTACTTAGCAGTCTTTAAAGTCTTGGATCTTGATATATGGAGTCCCAGCTTTTATAAACACGCAAGAATTCGATCACATTCATTTACCTTTTTTTTTCTATCTCTGTATTGATGGTCGGTTATCATCCTATAGAAAGTTGACGATTTTGTCGTTCATTGTTCCAAACACTTTTCTTTGAATCGAGGTTAGGCTGATGGGATGCTGATTCGAAGTATACTTTTTATGTCCTTTGAAAATTGGTTCTTTCCCTTCCTGTAAAGATTTCCGCAAAATTTTGATGATCGGAAAAGCTATTTGCCAGCTAACTTCTTTCAGTATCCTGGGATAGATAAAGTTTGTGCCATCTGACGTGTTTGGATGTAACTGATCTTGATACCTGAATACTCCCTTACACTCAGTCTCTGTTATGTCCCATTTTTCAATTTCTCTGGACAGATCAACGTTTTGTGTCCGTCGTACATTAGACGAATTTGCGATGGTAAAACTGCATGAGATTAATACTGTAAAAGGGAAACTGTTTCTTCAGTTGTCGGTTTATTCTTACTTTTAAGGTACGTAAAAAAATTTTAGGTTCCCTTTTCATCGTGAGAAATTATTTTCAAAGTTTGTCCAGCTGGTTCTGATTTTCTTTTTATACTCTCTTTATACTCCAATGCATATTTCGTTTTTTTTTTTTCCACGTTTAACTGAAACATATGCGTTTCCATCGTTACCCAGCCTGGTTCCCCCATACATAGGTCCTTCTCACAGTTCTGGAAAGACTGAGCCTCTTAAGGGAAATTATTATGTTCTTGAACTTTATATCTGGTCAGTTGGATCCAGGTTCAATCGCTTGATCTTATTTATTTTGTGTTACCTGCGTCGCGGCGCAGTTTGTCGTGCTCTGGAAATCTAGAATCGGACATGATCACGTTGCTTTCTTTGAGCACGAAGGCAGTTAACAGTGAACTGTATAAGATTATCACTGCTGTGTCCTGGCTTTTCACCGACCTTACAGGTGTTACGTACGTCTCTGTGAACATCATTAGATCTAATACATCATCGCCTCTCGTTGGATCTCAGATCATATGATCAAAAAAGAAGTCTTGCCATACCCTCCCACTTCATGATGAGGCTAGTAAAACCTTACCACGATTCTCTGTTATCAAATATGGATTTGATTTCATCATACGAAGCTTTATCGTTCCTGTATCTTACTGGAGGGCTGCGCACCGCCCCAGAAATGATATTTGGACTTCTTATTCATCAGATCAATATACAGCGAATCGTATGTGTCGACATTAATATCTCCCATTTGTTCTTGCCTGTACACTTCATGAACGTATGACAAAATGCCACCAACAGATCTGTGGAGCCTGTTTTAGAGAGAAGCATTGTAACCTGGGATGGCTCATTCTAGAGGTACGTTCATACACATTGAGCGAAGCTATTACTATGATATCAGGCTTTTCCGACTGAGCCTACGACGTCAATTCGTTGTCATCGCAAGGTTATACATCCACCAGTGTGGTAATACGGATGGGAGGGGATGGGAGACAGTAGGAGGGAGGGAAGACAGCGGGTGGACTGGTGAAACAGTGAAAGGGGTGGAGTAAATTGAGAGGGATGGGAGCACAGTGGAAGGGTGAGTGACACTCGGGGGGGGATAGAATATAAAGGAATGGGCAGAAGACAGTGGGAGGAGTAGGAGGACAATGATAAGGGTAGGGATACAGTAAGAATTGTGTGGGAGTACAGAGGGAGGGACGTAAACACGGTGGGAAAAGTGTGATTTCAGCTGGGACGGGACTGCGTCGGGTGGAATGGGGTACAACAGTTGAGAGGTGCTGGTCTGTGGGAGAAAGGGAAGAGGTAGGGAGGGTGGATGCCCATCCTACCTCCTCCATAAATCTCTGTTGGTGGATGTCACTCAGTCTAAAGTGTTGCCACATTTGGTTGGGTTTCTCGTCACTTGATTTGAAAGAATAAATCGATTAGTCTGTTAACCTCAAGGTCACAAATCCAATTAGCGCTGTTGTTCGTAACATCTACATTCATCGGTTCTTTATCATCGACTGAAAATTGAAATGTCTTGTGCAAACTATTATCATTTTCTACATTATTTAGGATGTATACACGACCCCAGAAATGATTCTAGACGTATTGTCTATCTATTCGTGATACAGTGAGTTGTTCATAGTGACATCAGTGTTACATATCCTAGTTACATTTAGTGTCGTACCTGGAGCGTGAGGCCTCCTGCTTGCCTCGTGCAGACGATCTCTCCTGGGAAATTTGCATCCTGGTACCATTGTCTCTGTTGCTACGTGATCAGTTGAAGTATCTATTGAGGTTTCTGTTATCCCTCTCATATCAGGCTATTCTGATAGACCTTAAAGATATTAGTTCGTTAGGTTTCAGATTAAGACATCAGTCGATGATAAAGAAAAGGTAGATAGATCCTTACTCGGAGAGTCACGGCGTATGTGTCACAAGATGCTGAGGTCAGACCTTTAGTACTGAGGTCAGTTATTTTCAGGTCTGCTGGGTCCGCACCTGACCTACCAGGTGTGGTCTTAACTGACCTTTCTGACAGCTGACATTTTTGGTGGCTGATATGACCTTTCTTGCCTTCATCTTAGGATGATATGACCTTTCTTACCGTCATCTTGGGATGATATGACCTTTCTTACCTTCATCTTGGGATGATGTGGCCTTTCTTGCCTTCATCTTAGGATGATATGACCTTTCTTACCTTCATCTTGGGATGATGTGACCTTTCTTGCCTTCATCTTAGGATGATATGACCTTTCTTACCTTCATCTTGGGATGATGTGACCTTTCTTACCTTCATTTTGGGAAATGTCCAGACTCGTTCGACAGGTTCATCTCTAGCATACACGCACTTGATACCACTAAAATTACCTCATAAACCTATGTCATCAACTTCCTTGCACCTACAGTTGCCCTCCACTCCACAACAGACACCTATCATTCTCCTCGAAAGTACAGATCCTACTTCGTAGCTGGTAAGTACTTATACGACCGCTAACTTCCTTCAGCCTCCCCTCATATACCTTGCAGGAAGTGCCCAGTGCTTCCCTAGGATCTCTTCTGACCCACCCAGAGCGGCGTCGTTTCATTAAGCCCGGAAAACAGCAAAACTGTCTTCTTCAGTGTCTCTGTGTCGTGTACCTTACGTATTAACTCCTCCTGCTGGGATGGAAGACAGTGGGAGTACTGTGGGAAGGGCGGGAGTAAAGTACAAGAGGCCGAAGACAGTGGAAGGGCCACTTGACAGTGGGAAGAGAATGGAGTACAGTGGCAGGAACGGGAGACAGTGGGTCTCACTGGAGGCAACGGGTGAGTTCAGTAGTTAATTACAGAGGAGGCCTGCGTCAGCGTCTCCTAGAGGAACTCTCCCACGGGGACCCTTACAGGTACTCCATCAGGAACTCCCACTGCAAATCTCATTGTAGCTCCTCAGCGACGCCCAGAAGGAACTCCTACCACAGATCTCACAGGAGTTCCCACAGAAGAACGCCCCCAGGAACTCTCTGAGAAACTCACTTACGAAATATCACATAAAGTCTCATAGAAACTCAAGGGATTTCAGCAGGAACTTCTACAGACATTAACAGGAGAACGCTCATGAGCTTGGCGTGACCTTTCACATCACCAAACAGAATTCTCCAGTTCTTTCGGCAGATCTCCAGGGTACCTCAGACTGTAGACTGTTCGATCCCCTGAACTGTCATAGCCTCATGGGAAGCGTAATGTTGGAACCCACAAGAGCCAGAGCTCTCCTGGAAAGGTAACTGGGAAGTCGACAAGAGCTCCTTTCCAGAAAACGGGAATCAGTGTAATGGGGGAAGTTCAGAGTAATTAAAGATGAGTGGTAGGGACGTTTGGAAAATAGCTGGTTGGTTCGTGTGGTGATGGGTGGTGGGGCGGTGAGAAAAGTGGCATGCAGGGTGGGTGGCGGGTTGGTGTGGTGATGGGTGGCAGGATGGAGTGGTGAGGAAGGTAGAGCGAGGGTGCGTGGTAGGCGGCGTGATGATGGGTGGCAGGGCAGTGTGGTGATGGGCGGTATAGCGGTTAGGATGGTAGAGTGCGGGGAGGGTAGCTGAAGGTGTATGATGATGGGTGGCAGGGCGGTGTGATGATGGGTGGCAGGGCGGCGTGATGATGGACGATGGGTCAGCATGGTGATGGGCGGCGGAGCGGTCAGGAGGGGAGGGTGGCGGGGCGGTGTGCTGATGGGTGGCAGGGGGGTGAGGCTGGTGGAGCGCGGGGTGGGTGGTAAGGCAGGAGATTATTTTATTAGCCAGCTGCGAGGCTGAGGCAGACCATCTGGCGTGATAGAGGGAGGGAGGAGCAGTGGGCGGCTGGGCGGGCAACACCCTCTGGGCGACTAGGCGGGCGACACCCTGTGGGCGGTTGGGCGGGCGACACCCTCTGGGCGGTTGGGTGGGCGACACCCTCCGGGCGGCTGGGCGGCCGATAGGTTGAGGTGTGGATGGCAAGTAGTAGGTAGGTGGAGGGTGTGGGGCGACTGGATGGGTAGTGTCCTGTGGGTGGAGGAATGTGGATGGCTGGGTGGGTGGAGGGGTTTGGGTAGCCGGCACCTCGTGGGTGAAGGGTGAGTGTGGCTGGATGAATGGTGGGGTGTGTCTGGTTGCGAGGATGGCAGACGTTGGGTGGCAAGGAAGGTGGCACAGTGTGGGTGGAGGTCATGGATGGGCGGTGGGGTGGCACATGGTGTTGGCTGGGGGCGCAGATAACAGAGGACCTGATGGTCCTAGACGAGGCTATCTGCTGGAGGACAGTAGTGTCCTGAGGCCATAATACTATTTGTGGTAGAGACAAGATAGTAAAGCAGAAGGCACCTTCCAACCCACCACTCCCTCCGGCTCAACAGCCGGCAGGAAAAAAAAAAAATCAGAAGGAACAGCAAGTAGAAAGGAAAGATTATCCTGACACGGGAATTTTATAGGAGAATGTGAACGGAAAAAAGGAGGAAACAAAAGTTAGATTTTGAAATATTCGGATTGAATTTCCATTTTCTTTCTTCTTGAAACAATCATCTCCTTTCTTTTTTGTAGTTCACTGCAGTGCTTCAGGACGTTGCATCCTCTGTCTAGTGTGAAGAAACTATGTACTTTACGTTGCCGAAAATATTTAACATTTTGAAAATCCTGTTAGATCTTAGTGTCTGCGTTTTCCTGAATGACGTTACGGGCCCGAAGATTGAGCCTTGTGGTACTCCACTTGTCACGTGAAATCAGTCAGACGCTCCCTCGTTTAATACCACTCGTTGTTTTCTCATCTATGTGCTAGTCTGCACTCCACGTGCAGCATCAATTTCACAAGACGGTCTATCACGTGGGAGGATCACATGCCATTGGTCACTGGGAGGGTGGCACATCAATGGATGGGTGGGTGGGATGATGCCATACGGTGGGTGGAGGAGTATAGGTGGATGAGAGGGTGTGACACAGTGGGAGGTGGGGCGTGAATGGCTTAGAGGCTGACACACTGTGGGTGGAGAGTGTGGATGGCTGGGAGGCTGACACACTGTGGATGGAGAGTGTGGATGGCTGGGAGGCTAACACACAGTGGGTGGAGAGTGTGGATTGCTGGGAGGGTGGCACTCGGTGGGTGGAAGGTGGAAGTGGATAGGAGGATGGCACATAGTGTGTGGCTGGGAGAGTGGGAGGATAGGTTGCTGCAGATGGACTGGGTGGTGTTGTGTGGGAAGGTTAGCATCTGGGATGAACTGAGGTGCGAGGACTGGTCGCTGTGGCTGGACTGGGTGGTGGTGGGCGAGGGAGTAGTACATGACCCTGGACTTCGTGTTGTTGCTGGTGGTGGATGGCAAGCTGGCCACATACAGGGGCGGTGGTCCTGGGTAGTTAACAGGGTTACGTGGCGGACGGATTGATGTGGTTGACCGGAGTAAGGTTGTAAAAGGGAACCTGGTAGTGGGGTGTTAGTCATGTGTGGGCGGTGGGTGGCACGATGGCGTGTGTGTGGTGAAGGCGGGGCGGCAGGGTAATGGGTGTCAGAGTGGCGCTGGTGTGGTTACTATTATTGTATATGTATGTCACTCATGTATATCACGAGTTCTGTCTGTGTCTCGCTGCTATCGTGTAGTGCAAGGACGACTTATCGTTACTAGTTTAATGTTACGAGGAGGAAGATTTCTATGTTCGTGTTGCCCCGCCTCTAAAGATATATATATATATATATATATATATATATATATATATATATATATATATATATATATATATATATATATATATATATTCTTTTTTTATATTTATTATACTTTGTCGCTGTCTCCCGCGTTAACGAGGTAGCGCAAGGAAACAGACGAAAGAATAGGCCCAGCCCACCCGCACATGTATATGCATACACGCCCACACACGCACATATACATACTTATATATTTCAACGTATACATACATAAACATATGCATACATACACATGTACATATTCATACTTGCTGCCTTCATCCATTCTCGTCGCCACCCCGCCACACATGAAATGGCACCCCTTCCCCTTCCCCCTGCGCGCGCGAGAGGTAGCGCTAGGAAAAGACAACGAAGGCCACATTCGTTCGCACTCAGTCTCTGTCATGTGCAATGCACCGAAACCACAGCTCCCTTTCTGCATCCAGGCCCCACAAAACTTTCTATGGTTTACCCCAGTCGCTTCACATGCCCTGGTTCAATCCATTGACAGCACGTCAACCCCGGTATACCACATCGATCCAATTCCCTCTATTCCTTGCACGCCTTTCATCCTCCTGCCTGCTCGAGGTTACGCCACGAGTGAATAATCACCTTTGGCGAGGCTATATTTGTGGGTGTTCAGATGACTTTATTTAACATGTAATTTTCCTATACATGCAGCACTACATGTTGAATTAAGTTATCTTAGCACCCACGAATATAGCCTCTCCATCAGGTGCAAACTATTCATAAAGTTTTTTAAATGCCAACACCAACACATGAACTCCGTCTCTCCTCTGCCATTCCCGACTACACGCTGTGAAGAATCATAGGCAGTGGGAGAGGTGGCATAGATGGGCTGGAGGTGGATGGTGTGCGAGGTGGAGTGGGCTGGGTGTGGAAGGTGGGCGAGGTGGGGTGGGGTGGGTGGGGAAGGTGGCTGGCGTGGGGTTGGGTGAGCGAGGTGGGGTGGGGTGGGTGTAGAAGGTGGGCAAGGTGGCTGGCGTGGGGTTGGGTGGGTGAGGTGGGGTGGGTGGGCAATGTGGTTGGCGTGGGGTTGGGTGGGCGTGGAAGGTGGACAAGGTGGCTGGCGTGGGGTTGGGTGGGCGTGGAAGGTGGCTGGCGTGGGGTTGGGTGGGCGTGGAAGGTAGCGTGGGCCTGGGTGGGCGATAGGGTGAGAGAAGCAAGGTATGGGAGCCAGGCACCATAATGGTGGCAGTGTAAACACTCTTATCGACGGAGTCGACCAATCCCATTTGTCGCCAGGCCCGCCATGTTATTGCTGCTGCTGCTGCTGTGTGTGTGTGTGTGTGTGTGTGTGTGTGTGTGTGTGTGTGTGTGTGTGTCAAAACATACATCAGTAACCCTCTACACAAAAAAATAATATGTTGTCCTTCATACACTATACTACTATGTTCATCTCCCTCCTCCTTCCCTCCCCTCCCTCTTCAACTCCCTTACTCACTCCCCTCCCTTCCCCAACCCTTCCCTCCCCCTCCTCCCCTCCCTTCTACGCATGGCCTCTTATCGCCTGGTGTTTCTGGCCTGACATTTTCAGTTTCATTGCCCGAGATAAGGTCCCCCGGCGTCAACTCTATAACCATTTCCGCTCCCTTAAACCCCCCTGGCTGTTGGACCCGGGTGATGGTGGGCCCCCTGGGGGGTGGGGGTGGGGGGGTACCTTTTCCACTTGATTTAAGAAACATTTTGTAGCGTGGAGCCGTCGGCTGAGCCGTGGCCACCGGAAGCAGGGAGCGGCGGGTGACCTGTGTGGTGGCCGGAGAGGGACGCCCTTGTTCGTCTTGAGGCTTCAACTTTTTTTCACGTCTCTTTAAAGAAAAAAAAAAAGAAATAGAATTTAGGATGTATTGAGAAAAGAGGCATATAGATATAAACAGCTGATGTTTCATTACGTCTTAGTCAAAGAATTAGAAAGGATAAAACATATATAGTAGGAAAGATACGTACCCAAGAGATTCCATTTCGTAAAGGGAAGAGTCAGTATGGTGCCAAGGAATAACTGCAGCAGGGGGAGTGTGTATCACTTTGCAGTACAGGATCTAAACCATGTGGCGTTACTTAGACTTTTTGATGCAGTTCCGGGTTCCTTGTTGCTGCTGCTCCTGGTTTGTTTAAGGCCGATTGTTTGATATCCAGCAGGCGATCAGTGGGTGATCTGACCATACGAGGTGGCGAGGTGGGGGAGTGAAGGCTACAGGAAGAATGTTGAATAGAGACGTGGGAGAGTGTGGAATGGTGTGGTGGGAAGGTAATAGTGTGGGACGGTAGGGGTGGGAGAGTAAAGGCTGATGAAAGAGTGCGAGATGGTGGGGTGCGAGAGTAGATGCTTATGGAAGAGTGTGGAACAGAGGGATGGACGAGTAAGTGCTAATGGAAGAGCGTGGGTCCGTGAGATGAGAGAATTGGTATATGATTATACAAATCTTATTTGTCCCACAGACAAAGCCCTTCAGTGATAGCATGGGAGGAGGTTACATGGCTGGGGGCAGTTGATACAATACATCGACGGTGGAGGGTGACATGTGGGCCCGGGTGTGCCCAGGGACCCAGAGTTTGTGTGGACAAACATTACATTATATTGGGAAACACTGAAAGCACACAGGCTTAAAAGGAGGCTACGGGTACAACGAAGATACGGTGCATAAATCACTAAATACAATTTTATACTGATGTATACACACGGTATATGATAGGATATGATATCTTTATAGCTAAGGATATGGCTGACTTTGGATATATTGCCCAAAGATCTTCAAAAAGGTGGGTCACTGGTCACAGAGATCTCGAGACAGTAGGTCTCGAGGTGTGAAAACTCTGATCTCAGGACATTCGCTTAAATAATTGTTCAAGTGTGTGTGTGGTCATCTGGTACAGAACAGCGCCGACACTGGGAATGTTCAGCGTCAGCGTTTCTCGCGACTTGCCACGTGTACCGTGCCAGGTGTGCTGTGGTAGCCGCAGTATCACGTTGTCTAGTACAGGTCCTTTGAGTTGCACGATAATGTTTCTTAAACGAGAAGGGATCACAGGACATAACAACACCGCTACCAGGCCTTTCACTGTCTCTCAAGAGGTCGTCCTCCACATGTGCAACTGCGATGAGATCGGCACATACTATGCGTGGGTGGTACACTTGTCTCTGTCTAGTGGGTGGTAAACTTGCCCCAATCCCCTGGGTGATATACTTGCCCTGATCCCCTGAGGTTGTACTTGTCTCCATCCTTTAGGTGGTACGCTCGTCCCAGTCCCCTGGATGATATACTTGTCTCCATCCCCTGGGTGGCAAACCCTGTGGATGGGTGAACCGCTGACTGGCTCACGGGCGGCAAGCAACTATCGGTGTTGAACGGGGATTCATCCGGCTGGCCCAGTGTGGCCAACGGGCTGCTGCGAGGCTTAGTTTAAGGCTTCACACATTTAAGTTCACCTGGCGAGAGGTCGAGCAAAGTTCTGGCATTCCTTATCGTCCGTCAGTTGTCGTCCGACGTCCGTTGTCGTCCTTCAGTCGTCCGTTGTCGTCCGTCTCGTCTGAAACTTCTTGACCAGTTTGCGCCAGACTTGGCAGGAATGGTGCTTGGTTGGCCTCTTCTCAAAACTATCTCCGGCGACCACAACCGCTTCATCCAAGATGGCCGCTGTTGCTGCAATAGTCATTTGTACTGATAGCCGTAACTTGTTCGCGCTAAGGCAGAATTAACTCAGACTTTACCAATAGCAAAAAAAAAAAAAAAAAAAAAAAAAAAATGCCAGCTGTTCGACATATGTCGTAGGTTTTTCTGTGGCATTTACAGTTTAATATATTTTTACTCTTAATGAAGAAGAAAAAGCTGACTTGACTCAAGAAATGATCGCCTAACAGTTTTATTTTCTCAAGAGACCAGCAGGGCCGATATGAAACCAAGTTGGCAGGGGGCACTCCCTCCGTGGGTCACTCTCTTTCAAGCGTGGGTCTGGCAACCTTGACCACCATCCAAAAATATCCTCAAGTGGCCACAACGTCTTTGGCTTGTGGTTCCTTCGCTTCAGATGCGGAGTAAAACTCGATGGTTCGCCCACGTTACGGGTCTCATTGTGAAATTCTTAGTTTTGACTAATTTTCTTTTTTTGCAAAAGTCTCGTATTTTGGCGATAGGAAATCGCCTCATAATCTAACCTTTACTCATTATCTGTGTCGCTGTTCTTGAGACAGGACTCAGCTCTGATGACCAGACTGAAGCAGAGATAAAGAAAAACTACAACGAATAGGGAAATAAACACTTTGAAGAAAGAGTCAGATATCTGAATCTATCTGATTATGGGCTGCTCCGAGAAGATTTTCAAAAAGGATTTCAAAATGCTTCATCATGTCGATACATTAACCCATGGTAACGTCATCATATCGGGTAAAGATGCAGTTGACCATAAGTAAGGGGATGGAGTTAAGAGAAGAAGATGACATACAAATCTAAGCATTTATTTATCAGTGGAGTTATAACATTTTGGAATGTGTTATCGCCTGATTTCATCACGGGGAAGACTATCAGTATATGTAAATCGCAGCGAGACTATCGCTTGTCAACTTTTTTTTTTCAATATCAAGACACGTTTTCGAGTTTCCTTGATCCTCGCGGCACACCAGATCAAATATTTGCCAATAATCTGCAGTTGTTACCCGTTATCCGATGAAAGGAAGGAAAACGAGAATTTTTCAACACGTGAAAAATATAGTAAAACAGATTTAGCGTTTTGATGATCACATACATATTCGAGTCATTTAAGAAATATTTCACATTCCAAACATTAAACAATCTTCATACTTTATCAAGGTCTCAACTTCCCATAGTCAAGGAAACGAAATGCTGAATGCGAGTGTTCGAACTAATCAACACTTGCCTTTGCTTACCGCTTCATTATCTCTCAGTTACAGTACATGATTAGTACAACGGCATAGTTACAGAAGAAACCTTGAAAGAACAGATATTGCCGCTGTGTGGTATGACAGAGTAGTATGTGGTTTTTATATCACTAATAAGGAATGTACCACAGCAGGCGAGGGACATTGTCTCCTAACACGGGCAACAGAACGCTGAGCAAGTCGATTAGTTAGACGAAAGTTACCATCAGTCTATAAGTCTGTTCAAGAATGACTATTACATACCACGTACTTCATCTACTAAAATTTTTTTTCGGATTCGGAACAGATGCTTCTTTCCCGAAGTCTCCCCTGGAAGAGAGTAGGCCAAAAATACGTTTTCTATTCCTCCTTTCCTATGAAATTCCTATGTCACTACGTAGATCATCAACACTACATGATGTTCCTTCATAGTCACTGTACTACCGGCTGATGTGGGGATAACCCTTCTCTTTTACTGTCCTGTTACCTTTATACATTACAACTTGCGATATTCCATGTATCCTCCGGCGGATAAGTTTGTTGTAAACAATCATATTTTCTCTGTATTTCCCACGTACAACAGTGTATTCTGTAGGTGGTATATTCTCCCTCAGCTTCTCGTTGGTGTCCTCAGCCCCCATCCTCTGGGCAGCGAGCTCGCCACCATCGCTTTGCTTTGGATGTTCTTCGCCTCTTATTGCTCGAAGGTTCGAAAGCTGGGTGCTTTCATGTCTTTTTCATCTTCATCTTTTAGCGAAAGAAAGAAATCCTACGGGGCAATAAGAAGGTTTCCCACGGTCGCTAAGGGTTACTATCGTGCGTGGCAATCTTGGGATGAGAGTTCGTGGTATTTCTTTTATGGCACTTGGAGAGTCCGCACGATTACATGTTCGTGGGCTTTCGTGTCGAAATGTGTTCGTGTCCGTGACGAACACGGGCGGTTGCCGCGTCAGAGCCTTGCGCCAGCGACACTCAAGAACATCTTCCACCACGAGAACTGCGTCTATGAGTGGGTGGCCACCCACTTCCTGCTTTCTGTGTACCCTCGACCGACACAGAGCCTAGACGTCTACCATCATGTGTGACGCCATGACCTGCTCTGTGTTCATCTGTTTAGGCTTAGCGCGGTTTTCTTTTTTCCTAATACCGTTTCTTTTTTTCTAAACATCGCGATGAGGTTCGTGTATCAAAAGGACCGTTGTGTGTGTGTGTGTGTGTGTGTGTGTGTGTGTGTGTGTGTGTGTGTAAATAAAGAACAGTCTACTGATACTAAATTCAATCAGCCATTCAGCTGAAAAATATATCGTCGCAGAATTACATAAGAGGGCGGGAGATCATAACAGTCACTAGTTGATTAATCACAGTAAGTGCTTAGCTAAGATCAAGGTTAGATAAGCACATGAGCGAGATCTCTCCACTTTGTACTGAAAATTTTACAGAACAGATTGTATGGTTTATGCTTTATACATTTACTGGTGATTCGTTGAGCATCACGTGATATGAAATTACAAACTAGTTAAATAGCAGTAGCGTTGTGTTGATATACTTTTTATATTTGGCGGTGAACATCAAATGATGCTGAGTTTTTACATATGGGTTGAATTACGGTAATACTGTGATGACATATGCGTTTGATGGTGAACATTAGGGGATGAATATTTTGACGTTGTTTGCGTTCTAGTAATACGGTAGTTGACATGCACATAACTAGGGAAGAAACTAAGTCATTTGTTTCCTTGGCTGTGCACTTGTTCATGGATTGTTTGACATTCACATTCGTAGATACAGGACAGTTCTTGTACCTGTATGAACGCTGAGTTATACAAAGAGATTGTGTGTGTGTGTGTGTATTTGATTATCATCTGCGATTACCTTATCTATCTATCTGTCTATCTATCTATCTATCTATCTATCTATATATATATATATATATATATATATATATATATATATATATATATATATATATATATATGCACACGTACATGAAGCCCAACCTAACCCGTTTTCCGACCAGCTCGAACACCTGAGCTGGGTATAAGCCAACCGCCATGCCTAAGATTCGACTCCATGAGGGTCTGACCCCGAGCTGGCCCGTGATGAGTCATGGTCAGTAACGCAAACCAATGATTACTAATCGTGATTATGCGTAACATGTTACCCCGTATCGTAACCTTATATATATATATATATATATATATATATATATATATATATATATATATATATATATATATATATATATATCTTTTTTTCTCTCAAACTAGTCGCCATTTCCCGCATTAGCAAGGTAGCGTTAAGAACAGAGGACTGGACCTCTGAGGGAATATCCTCACCTGGCCCCCTTCTCTGTTCCTTCTTTTGGAAAATAAAAAAAAAAAAACAAGAGGGGAGGATTTCCAGCCCCCCCCTCCCCTTTTAGTCGCCTTCTACAACACGCAGGGAATACGTGGGAAGTATTCTTTCTCCCCTATCCCCAGAGATATGGATATATATATATATATATATATATATATATATATATATATATATATATATATATATATATATATATATATATTTGGAAAGGATCACAATTTTGCGCGTGATCAAGATATTCCTATGAGTCCACGGGGAAAATGAAACACGAAAAGTTCCCAAGTGCACTTTCGTGTAATAATCACATCATCAGGGGAGACAAAAGAGAGGAATATAACAGTCAGTTGATAGACATCGAAGAGACGAAGCTAGGACGCCATTTGGTAAACATTATATATATATATATATATATATATATATATATATATATATATATATATATATATATATATATATATATATATATATATATTATCCCTGGGGATAGGGGTTTAAGAATACTTCCCACGTATTCCCTGCGTGTCGTAGAAGGCGACTAAAAGGGGAGGGAGCGGGGGGCTGGAATTCCTCCCCTCTCGTTTTTTTTTTTTTAAATTTTCCAAAAGAAGGAACAGAGGGGGGCCAGGTGAGGATATTCCAAAAAAGGCCCAGTCCTCTGTTCTTAGCGCTACCTCGCTAATGCGGGAAATGGCGAATAGTTTAAAAAAAAAAGAAAAAAAAAAAAAAATATATATATATATATATATATATATATATATATATATATATATATATATATATATATATATATATATATATAGGAGGTCAAGAGAAAGGTGCAAGAGGTGAAAAAAAGGGCAAATGAGAGTTGGGGTGAGAGACTATCAGTAAATTTTAGGGAGAATAAAAAGATGTTCTGGAAGGAGGTAAATAGGGTGCGTAAGACAAGGGAGCAAATGGGAACTTCAGTGAAGGGCGTAAATGGGGAGGTGATAACAAGTAGTGGTGATGTGAGAAGGAGATGGAATGAGTATTTTGAAGGTTTGTTGAATGTGTCTGATGACAGAGTGGCAGATATAGGGTGTTTTGGTCGAGGTGGTGTGCAAAGTGAGAGGGTTAGGGAAAATGATTTGGTAAACAGAGAAGAGGTAGTAAAAGCTTTGCGGAAGATGAAAGCCGGCAAGGCAGCAGGATTGGATGGTATTGCAGTGGAATTTATTAAAAAAGGGGGTGACTGTATTGTTGACTGGTTGGTAAGGTTATTTAATGTATGTATGACTCATGGTGAGGTGCCTGAGGATTGGCGGAATGCGTGCATAGTGCCATTGTACAAAGGCAAAGGGGATAAGAGTGAGTGCTCAAATTACAGAGGTATAAGTTTGTTGAGTATTCCTGGTAAATTATATGGGAGGGTATTGATTGAGAGGGTGAAGGCATGTACAGAGCATCAGATTGGGGAAGAGCAGTGCGGTTTCAGAAGTGGTAGAGGATGTGTGGATCAGGTGTTTGCTTTGAAGAATGTATGTGAGAAATACTTAGAAAAGCAAATGGATTTGTATGTAGCATTTATGGATCTGGAGAAGGCATATGATAGAGTTGATAGAGATGCTCTGTGGAAGGTATTAAGAATATATGGTGTGGGAGGCAAGTTGTTAGAAGCAGTGAAAAGTTTTTATCGAGGATGTAAGGCATGTGTACGTGTAGGAAGAGAGGAAAGTGATTGGTTCTCAGTGAATGTAGGTTTGCGGCAGGGGTGTGTGATGTCTCCATGGTTGTTTAATTTGTTTATGGATGGGGTTGTTAGGGAGGTAAATGCAAGAGTCCTGGAAAGAGGGGCAAGTATGAAGTCTGTTGGGGATGAGAGAGCTTGGGAAGTGAGTCAGTTGTTGTTCGCTGATGATACAGCGCTGGTGGCTGATTCATGTGAGAAACTGCAGAAGCTGGTGACTGAGTTTGGTAAAGTGTGTGGAAGAAGAAAGTTAAGAGTAAATGTGAATAAGAGCAAGGTTATTAGGTACAGTAGGGTTGAGGGTCAAGTCAATTGGGAGGTGAGTTTGAATGGAGAAAAACTGGAGGAAGTGAAGTGTTTTAGATATCTGGGAGTGGATCTGTCAGCGGATGGAACCATGGAAGCGGAAGTGGATCATAGGGTGGGGGAGGGGGCGAAAATTTTGGGAGCCTTGAAAAATGTGTGGAAGTCGAGAACATTATCTCGGAAAGCAAAAATGGGTATGTTTGAAGGAATAGTGGTTCCAACAATGCTGTATGGTTGCGAGGCGTGGGCTATGGATAGAGTTGTGCGCAGGAGGATGGATGTGCTGGAAATGAGATGTTTGAGGACAATGTGTGGTGTGAGGTGGTTTGATCGAGTAAGTAACGTAAGGGTAAGAGAGATGTGTGGAAATAAAAAGAGCGTGGTTGAGAGAGCAGAAGAGGGTGTTTTGAAATGGTTTGGGCACATGGAGAGAATGAGTGAGGAAAGATTGACCAAGAGGATATATGTGTCGGAGGTGGAGGGAACGAGGAGAAGAGGGAGACCAAATTGGAGGTGGAAAGATGGAGTGAAAAAGATTTTGTGTGATCGGGGCCTGAACATGCAGGAGGGTGAAAGGAGGGCAAGGAATAGAGTGAAATGGAGCGATGTGGTATACAGGGGTTGACGTGCTGTCAGTGGATTGAATCAAGGCATGTGAAGCGTCTGGGGTAAACCATGGAAAGCTGTGTAGGTATGTATATTTGCGTGTGTGGACGTGTGTATGTACATGTGTATGGGGGGGGGGGGGGGTTGGGCCATTTCTTTCGTCTGTTTCCTTGCGCTACCTCGCAAACGCGGGAGACAGCGACAAAGTATAAAAAAAAAAAAAAAAAAAAAAATATATATGTATATATATATGCGTACAAACACGTACATATACCTATATATGCATATACACACATGTACATATTCATACTCGCTTGCCTTCATCCATTCTCGGCGCCACCCCGCCCCACGGGAAACAGCATCACCACCCCCTGCGTCAGGAAACAGACGAAGAAAAGCCACGTCCGTTCATTCTCGAGCTGTCATGTGTAATGCAGCGAAACCACATCTCATTATCCACATCCAGCCCCCAGTGACCTTTCCAAGGTTTACTCCCGACGTTGCGCATGCCCTTGTTCAGTCCACTGATGGCACTTTGGCCCCGGTATACCACATAGTTTTCATTCACTCTATTCGGTGCACACCTTTCAACCTCCTGCATGTTCAGGCCCCGATCGCTCAAAATCTTTTTCACTCCATCCTTCCACCTCCAATTTGGTCTCCCGCTTCTTGTTCCCTCCACTTCCGACACGTATATCCTCTTTGTCAACCTTTCCTCACTCATTCTCCCCATATGTCCAAACCATTTCAATACACCCTCTTCTGCTCTCTCAACCACTCTTTTTATTACCACACATCTTACCTTCCCTTTCAATACTTACTCATCTCACACCACATATTGTCTTCTAGCATTTCATTCGAACACATCCACCCTTCTCCGCACAAATCTATCCATAGCTCGTGCCTCGCAACCACATAATATTGGTGGAACTACTATTCCTTCAAATACTTCATCGCTTCCAGAACCTTCGCCCCCTACCCTATGACTCATTTCCACTTCCATGGTTCCAATTGCTGCCAAGTCTACTCCCAGATATCTAAAACACTTCACTTCCTCCAAAATTTCTCCACTCAGACTTACATCCCAATTAACTTGTCCCTCAACTCTGCTGAATGTAGTAACCTTGCTCTTATTCATTTTCATTTTGACTATCTTCTTTCACACTTCCAATCTCAGTCACCAACTTCTGCAATTTCTCACTCAAATCAGCCACCAGTGCTGTATCATCGGCGAATAACTGACTCCCTTCCCAGGCCCTCTCATCCCCAAAAGACAGCATACTCGCCCATCTCTCCAAGAATCTTACACTTACCTCCACCATCCCATCCATAAACAAATTAAACAACCATGGTGACATCACACACCCATGCCGAAGACCGACCTTCACTTGGAACCAATCACTCTCCTTTCTTCTTATTCGTACACACATCTTACACCCTTGATGGAAACTTCTCACTGCATCTAGCAGCTTACCACCCCACCATATATTCTAATCCACAAAGCGTGTCTATCAACCCTATCATATGCCTTCTCCAGATCCATAAATGCCACATACAAGCCATCTGTTTTTCTAAGTATTTCTCTCACATTCTACAAAGCAAACACCGGATCTATATACCCTCTACACTTCTGAAACCGCACTTCTCCTCCCCAGTCTTATGCTCTGCATGCCTTCACCCTCTCAGTAAATACCCTCTCATACAATTCATCAGGTGCACTCAACAAATTTATGCCTCTGTAGTTTGAACACTCACCTTTATCCTCTTTGCCCTTATACCTTGGTATTATACATACATTCCGCACTTCCTCAGCCACTTCACCATGATCCATACATATATTGAATATCCTTACCAACCAGTCAACAACACAGTCACCCCCTTTCTTAAATTCAACAGCAATACTATCCAAACCCGCCGCCTTTCTGCATTTCATCTTCTTCAAGGCTTTCACCACCCCATCTTTCTTCACCAAAAGACTCTCCATGACTCTTACTTCGCATACCACCTCCGACCAAAACACAAACACATTTAACAATCTTTCAAAATATTCACTCCATCTCCTCCTTGCTTCCTCACAACCTATTATCACTTTTCTCTTTGCCCCCTTCACAGATGATCCCATTTGCTCTCTTATCTTTCACTCATTATTTACCTCCTACCAAAACATCTTTTTATTCTCATCAAAGTTAATGATACTTTTTCACACCAACTTTCATTTTCCCTCTTTTTCAACCCCTGCATCTTCCTTTTGACCTCCTGTTGCTTTATCTTATACACTTCCCAATCATTTGCACTCCTTCCCTGTAAGTACCACCCAAACACCTATCGTTTCTCATTCACGACCAACTTTACCCTTTCATCCCGCCACTCACTACCCTTTCTAATCTGCCTACCTTCCACCTTTTGCATGCCACATACATCTCTTGCACATGCCATCACCACTTACCCAAATACTTCCCATTTCTAACAACACTCCCCTCACTTTATTCGTTCTCACCCTTTCCCATTCTACACTCAATCTATCCTGAAAATTCTTTATTGAGAACTCCTTTCCAAGCTCGCTTACTCTCACCACTCTCTTCTTCCCGAAATTGTCTTCCCTTTTTCGAAAACCTTTACAAATTTTCATCTTCTCCACAAGAGAGTGATCGGACATCCCACCAACTGCCTCTCTTAAAACGTATACAACCAAAAGCCTCTCTTTTACACGCCTATCAATTGATACGTAACTTCATGAATTAGTTATTCCCAATCCCCAGTCTTTTTTTTCAGAACACAACTCCACAAGCTCTTCACCATTTCCACTCATAACATTGAATACCCCATGCGCACCAATTATACCCTCAACTGCCACATTACTTGCCTTCGCATTTAAATCACTCATCACAAATACCCGATCTCGTGCACCAAAACTGCTGAAACACTCACTCATCTGCTCTCAAACACTTTTCCTCTTGTGATCTTTCTTCCCATGACCAAGTGCATAAGCACCTATTATCACCCATCCCTCGCCATACACTTTCAGTTTTACCCACTTCCTTACACTCTATCACATACTCCCACAAGTCCTGCTTTAGCAGTAGTGCTACCCCTTCCTTAGCTTTTGTCCCCTCACGAACCCCTGACTTTACTCCCAAGACATTTCCAAGACATGTGTGGCAGAAGTTGAGAAAACGAGGAGAAGGGTTACGCCAAATTGGAGGTGGAAGGATTAGACTGAAAAAGTTTTGAAGCAATCGATGGCTGAATATGCAGTAGGGTGAAAGGTGTGCACGGGATAAAGTGCGTTGGAACGATGTGGTATTTCTGTCAATGGATTGAACCAGGGCATGTGAAGCGGCCAGGATAAATCATGGAAAGGTATGTAAGGCCTGTCTGTGGATAGGGAGCCGTGGTTTCGGTGCATTGCACAAGACAGCCAGAGAATGGATGTGTGCGAATGCACCCTTTCTTCGTCTTTCTTTGAGACGTGGCGATCAGGTATGAAAGAAAGGTTATATATATATATATATATATATATATATATATATATATATATATATATATATATATATATATATATATATATATATATATATATATATATATCATGTGCTTACTCCTATGTAAGTCTGCACATAGACAAATCCCATTCTAAGTCAGGGATGTGTGTGTGTCAGTGTTTGGACGGTTGAGTATGAGTGATGCGTGTTTGTATGTTTGTATGTTTATAGATGTTGGTGTCTGTTTTTGCGTCTTGTTAATGAGAGAGACGAGAGATGCCGACAGAGAGATAACGCACCAGCCTCTCCATACAGCTTCCTTACGCCAGTAATACATCTTGATGTAGAAGCAGTGGTTAATTTCTTGCTGCCTGGATCAATCTTTTGGATACCCTGCTTCGTACTGCCTCCCACTCCCTCGGACCATGGTACGCCTTTTCCCCACCTCACCTTAAACCATTACCCAGCCACCCTCCACCCCACACCAGTACTATTATACGAACGCTCTGTATTCGTCAGTGATCCGTATCCTTCTTAAAATACATCTCCCTCAGTCCTCTAGTGGGAGGTGAGAGAGAGAGAGAGAGAGAGAGAGAGAGAGAGAGAGAGAGAGAGAGAGAGAGAGAGAGAGAGAGAGAGAGCCAGGCAGGGCCCGCCGCCACGCAGGGCAGGCTGAGCAAGGGGTGAGTCACCAGGCACCTACCTCCGCTCGCCCTGTTTATACACTCCTTCAGGGAGGCACTTCGAGTGGCCATGAAAATTCCACAAGCATATTTGGTGGGATGTGTGTGTGTGTGTGTGTGTGTGTGTGTGTGTGTGTGTGTGTGTAGCTGGTGAGCTTTCTTTCTCTCCCTCTCCAACCACCGTGTCTTTAAGGTACTCCACTTGTCATGTTTCATTTATCCATTACCAGTGATCACCGTTAATGGAACCAGTGTCGATTTCGTTGGTAGAACCAGTGTCGACAGTGGTAATGGTGCCAGTGTTGGCAGTGTTAGTGGTGCCAGTGTCGACAGTGTTAGTGGTGCCAGTGTAGATAGTGGTAGTGGTGCCAGTGTCGACAGTGTTTGTTGTGCCAGTGTCGACAGTGGTAGTGGTGCCAGTGTCGACAGTGGTAGTGGTGCCAGTGTCGACAGTGTTAGTGGTGCCAGTGTTGGCAGTGTTAGTAGTGCCAGTGTCGACAGTGTTAGTGGTGCCAGTGTTGGCAGTGTTAGTAGTGCCAGTGTCGACAGTGTTAGTGGTGCTAGTGTCGACAGTGCCAGTGTCGACAGTGTTAGTGGTGCCAGTGTTGGCAGTGTTAGTGGTGCCAGTGTCGACAGTGGTAGTGGTGCCAGTGTCGACAGTGTTAGTGGTGTCAGTGTCGACAGTGGTAGTGGTGCCAGTGTCGACAGTGTTAGTGGTGCCAGTGTTGGCAGTGTTAGTGGTGCCAGTGTTGGCAGTGTTAATGGTGCCAGTGTCGACAGTGTTAGTGGTGCCAGTGTCGACAGTGGTAGTGGTGCCAGTGTCGACAGTGTTAATGGCGCTAGTGTCGACAGTGGTAGTGGTGCCAGTGTCGACAGTGTTAATGGTGCCAGTGTCGACAGTGTTAGTGGTACCAATGTCGACAGTAATAGTGGTGCCAGTGTCGACAGTGTTAGTGGTGCCAGTGTCGACAGTGGTAGTGGTGCCAGTGTCAACAGTGTTAATGGTGCTAGTGTCGACAGTGTTAGTGGTACCAGTGTCGACAGTAATAGTGGTGCCAGTGTCGACAGTGGTAGTGGTGCCAGTGTCGACAGTGTTAGTGGTACCAGTGTCGACAGTAATAGTGGTGCCAGTGTCGACAGTGGTAGTGGTGCCAATGTCGACAGTGTTAGCGGTACCACTGTCGACAGTAATAGTGGTGCCAGTGTCGACAGTGGTAGTGGTGCCAATGTCGACAGTGTTAGCGGTACCACTGTCGACAGTAATAGTGGTGCCAGTGTCGACAGTGGTAGTGGTGCCAGTGTCGACAATGTTAATGGTGCCAGTGTTGGCAATGTTTATTGCAAGTGACAGAGAGTTGAATATATATACAGAGGGATGGGGGGTGTCAACCTTCCTCAGGTACTTTGAGGTGAAGTGCAGCAATATCTAAATGCATTCTGACCTCTGGGTGCAAAATGTGATGAGTTGTAGGCAAACGCAAATTAGAAACGAAAATCTATTATTATGCAAAGTCGTTGTGGCTGAATATCATCCTCGTCCGCTTAATTCATCAGATCAGAGCGGGTGAGGTCTTCCCATCTCTCGTGTTTCCATGTGGCAGCGCGTCAGGCGTAGCCATGCGTCAGGCCTCCTGACGCTGGTGCCCCTTGAGGCCTGCAGACGCGGCAGGAGGACGTCATAGGGGGCACTGAGGACCGTCGGCCGTGTTGCTGTGTGTGTGTGTGTGTGTGTGTGTGTGTTCTTGACCTATGAATCATAACCTTATAGCAAAGGGACGAATCATTAATGAATATCTTCCCCCAGGAGATAACCTTGGGGCAATGTCCTATGAAGATAGTTCACAATCAAGGTACAACATTAAGACGGGATCTTCTCTCAAGTGATTTATATAACAACTGTTTCTTAACAAGCTGTAGTGGACGTAAAGACTCGGTTGCTTTCATCGCTCTCAGCCCGACCACTGGCAGCAGGAGCCCCTGCACAGCTACGGCCAGCAACTTCACTGGCGGCCGTACGACGATTGCCATGACTCTGTGTGTGACCTGAATCTTGACCCTGTTACCTCTACGCTGCCCACAAAAATTAACCCACACTATGATGGTAACTGAATGACTGTACACTGTGGTCACATCCGGTAAGCTGTGTAGAAAACACATACACACACACACACACACACGCACACACACACACACACACACACACACACACACACACACACACACACACACTTGGGTACCTGTCTTAGGCTGGTGTGTGTGTGTGTGTGTGTGCATACATATGAGTAAAGAGATGATACATATATACAGTGTTAAAGATTGGACAACATGAGTGTAAAACTCTCTCCCAATAACACAAATACTAATCACACACACACACACACACACACACACACACACACACACAAAAAAAAAAAAAAAAAAAATCCGTGGTGCAGTGGTTAGCAATACTGACCATAATTCAGCACAGGCCCAACCAGGATCGAGCCTGATGGGAATGAATCCCGCTAATGGCATTTGGCCCACGCCTAACCCAGGTGTTCATCCTCCCATCGGGGGCTGGTTGATAAATGGCTGGGGATGAAGAAATTCTACCTTCGTATTCCTTGCATGTCGTTGATGGCGGCTAAAGGGGGCGGGGGCAGGGGACTGGAAACCCTCTCCTCCTTGTATTTCAATTTGTAAAAGAGAAGCAGATGGAGGAGCCAAGCGGCAAGTGCTCTCCCTCCTCGAAGGCTCAGACTGGAATGTCTTAAAGTGTGTGGATGTAACCAAGATGAGAAGAAAGGAGGGTTAGGCATTATGTTTGAGGGAAGAATCCTGGATGTTCTGGCTCTGAGTGAAACAAAGCTCAAGGGTAATGGGGAAGAATGTTGTGGAGATGTCTTTGGAGTAAAGTTAGGGGTTGGTCAGAGAGCAAGAGCCAAGGAAGGGGTAGCACTCCTGCTGAAGCAGTTGTTGTGGGAGTATGTGAAGAGTGTAAGGACGTGAGCTCGAGACTGATGTAGGTAAAAGTGAAAATGGATGGCGAGGGATTAGTGATTAGTGATTCATCAGTGCTTATGCACCTTGCCATGAGTCAGAAGATTTGGTGCAAGAGACCAGGTATTAGAGATGGGTGGTTTAAATGCTAAGATGAGTAATGTGGAAGTTGAGGGTATGATTTGGGGGCATGTAGTATTCTGTAGTTGTGTGCTAGAAAAAAGGACTGGTGATTGGGATTGCCTGGTTCAAAAAGACAAACATACACAATTATACGTATATGAGCAGAAAGGATGATCTGCGGACATTATTGGATTACATGGTAACTGATGGGCGTGTCAAAGAGGGACTTTTAGATGAAAGGGGCAGCTTGTGGGATGTCAGATCATCACCTTGTGGAGACGAGGGTGAAGATTCGTAGAAGTTTTTGGAAAAGAGGAAACATTATGGGTGAAAAGAAAGTGGTGAGAGTAAGTGAGCTTAGAAGAGAGAAATGTGTGAATTACCCAGGGTTTGAGTATAGAATAGCAAAAGATGAGAGTAAACGAAGCTTGGGGAGTGGATGAGAAATAGGATATATTAAGGGCAACAGTGCTGGCATGTGCAAGAGAAGTGGGTGGCATGCATAATGGCATGCATAAGGTGGGAGGTGGGCAGAATAGAAAAGGTAGTGAGTGGTAGGATGAAGAAAGAGGTTGCTAGTAAAAGAGGAGAGAGGTATATGGGCGGTACGTACGGAGGAGTACAAATGATTGGGAGAAATGTAAAAGAAAACGACAGGAGGTCAAGAAGAAGTGGCAGGGGTTGAAAAATGGGCAAATGAGAGTTGGATGAGGGATTATCAGTAAACCTTACTGAGAATGAGTTGTTCTGGAAGGAGGTTAATGGTGTAGTAAATTAATAAAACAAATGGAAACATTAGTGAAGAGGGCAAATGGGGAAATGGTAACAGGTAAGTGATGAAGTGAGGAGATGAAGTGAGTTTTTGAAGGACTGCTGAATGTGTTTGATGAAAGGGTGCCAGATTTAGGGTGTTGGGTCGGGTTGGTATTCAAAGTGAGAGAATCATGGAGAGTGGTTTGGTGAAGAGAGAAAGGGTGATAAAAGCCTTACGTAAGATGAAATATGGCAAGACAGCTGGAGTAGATGGTATTGCTGTTGAATTTCTTAAGCAAGTGGGTGACTGTGATGTTGATTTGTTACTTAGGAGATTCATTGTATGTACGGATCATAGTGAGTTCCCTGAGGATTAGCGGAATGCATGTAAAATGCCCTGCAGAGGTATATGTTTAATGAGCGTACTTGGTAAGTTGTGTTGGAAAGTAATGGTTGAGAGGGTGAAGACATGTACAGAGCATCAGACTGGGGAAGAACAGTATGGTTTCAGAAGTGATTGAGGATGTGTGGATCAGATATTTGCTGTAAAGAATGTGTGTGAAAAATAGAGAAACAGAAGGATTTACATGTGGCATTTATGGATTCAGGGAAAACATACATAAGATATTGTTGATAGAGATGCTTTGTAGAAGGTCTTAGGATATATGGTGTAAGAGAAGAGCTATTAGAGGTAGTGAGAAGTTTTTATCAAGGGTGTAAGACTTATGTACGATTGGGAAGAGAGGAGAGTGTGTAACTGTAAGTGAATGTTGGGCTGCAGCAGAGTTGAGTGATGTCACTATGGCTGTTTGATTTGTTTATGGATGGGTAGGTGAGAGAGGAATTGCGAGTTTTGGAGAGAGGGGCGAGTATGCATTCCGTAAGGGCTGACGGTGCTTGAGAAGTAAGTTGCTATTTGCTGATGATACAGCACTGATGGCAGATTCGAGTGAGAAATCGGAGAAGTTGTCACAGGGTTTGGAAGAATGTATGAAAGGAGGAAGTTATTAGGTTTAGTAGGGTTGAGGACAGGTTAGTTGGGATGTGTGATTGAATGGAGAAAAATTGGAGGAAATGAAATGTTTTAGATACCTGGGAGTGGACATAGCGGCGAATGGAAGAACCATGGAAACGGAAATGAATCATTTCGGTGAGCAAGGGGGTGAAGGTTATGAAAATATGTGGGAAGAGAGGGCGTTGTCTGCGAAGACAAAATTGGATTTGTCTGAAGATATAGTTGTCCCATCAATGATATATGGATGGACCATAGATGAGGATATAAAAACGAGAGTGGATGTGCTGGAAATGAAGTATTTCATAACAGTATGTGGTGTGAGGGAGTATCATCCAGTAGGTAATAAAAGGTAAGACCGAGGTTTGGAAATAAAAAGTTTGTGGTTGGTAAAGCTGAAGATGGTGTGCTGAAATCGTTCGGACATATGGAGGGAATGGGCGAGGAGAGGTTAACAAAGAGGATATATGTGTCAGAAGTGGAGGGAACAAGGAGGAGCTTTAGACCTAATTAGAGATGGAAAGATGGAGAGAAAAAAAATTTGAGTGATCGGGGCTTAAGCATGCAGGAGGGAGAAAGGCATGCTTAGGACAGAGTGTAGACGTGCTGTCAATGGACTGAACCAGGGCATGTGAAGCGGTTGGGGTAAACCGTGGAAAGGTATGTGGGGCCTGGACGTGGATAGGAAGCTGTGGTTTTCGGAACATTACACATGACAGAGAATGGATTAGAGGGAATGCGGCCTTTCTTCGTCTGTTCCTGGCTCTGCCTTGCTAATATGGGGAACGGCAATCATATATGGAAAAAGTATATATATATATATATATATATATATATATATATATATATATATATATATATATATATATATATATATATATATATATATGTATATATATATATATATATATATATATATATATATATATATATATATATATAGATAGATAGATAGATAGATAGATAGATATGAGTAGACATGATGCATGTATACAGGGTAAGGCGGCGGGGCCAACACGAGTGTAAAACCCTCATCGTTAGACAAAAAATAGTAATCGCACACACCCACACACACACACACACACACACACACACACACACACACACACACTCACGTGAAATTTAGTAAAAATAGTTTAATGCCAGTCCAGTGTTTTGAACATTAAACAGTTAGGTATTACAAATATAAAACAGGCATAAGATGTAGAAAGATAAACTTTAATACGCTACTGGACGCTGAATAATGTAGCAGATTCATACATGGTGATGAAAAAGAGATCAACAAAGTTGTAAGTAACACTTGGAGTGTTCTCGCTGCATCTGCTGACGCCAAAGGTATCATCAGTTCGTACCCGTATTCCTGGCCTCTGCTTCACTTGAGCGTAGAGAGAGAAACTCGGTACTTTTCTTCATATCACTTCATACCGACCTCGTCTCTCCCGCCTTAGCGAGGTATACACTCACGACCCGAGGCCCTGGACGAGCAGAACCCTTCATTTTGCTCGTTCGTCTGTTCCAACGTCAAGAAGAGGTGAGGGGGAAAAAAAAAAAAAAGAGAGAGAGAGAATAATTCCCCTAAACGATAGCTTCGCATAGTCCATTTGCAGCGGGCATGACGAAAGGTGCCACAATATGCGGGGTGAGGTCCTGGAACCTGAGCTGGGCCTTATCTCTGGCAGAATACAGAGATGGTGAGCTCTAATTGTCTAGTGGTGTTGGCCGTGTTATTGTTTACATCTGGGCCCGGCCTCGCTGTGAGGGGGGCTTTGTCTCCGCCGCCCATAATCCAGGCTCATAAATGGCTAAATACTGAGGTTTGTTAAGCATATATGGAGGTCCTCAGAGTGGCTGGGCAGCCCCGAACGGCGGTTTTTCGCTAATTGTTCGAAATGCGGTGGAGATAATGGCAGTATCTTGGATTCTATAGGATACGGGATCGTTCACTGATGTGGCTGTGAATTTTTTGTTCCCTTAATTTCTTTCCTTGGTTCCCCTGTTCATTATAAGAGAGGAGTATAGGTGTGATGAAGGACATGGCTATTACCCTCAACAATGGCACCGCATGACGTCATTGACCTCGCGCGTCAGAGGTCAAGGAATTCGTTTATTGCGATTTGTTTGTAAACAAAAAAACACACTCGACATATACACCCATCCACGTGTGCTCATCTACTCCCACACGCACATACGTACACAGACATACACACACACGCACACGGTGCCCTGTAGTGTAGTGGTTAGCGTTACTGACCATGAGTCAACACAGGCCCGTTAGGGGTCGGGCCCTCATGGGTTCGAATACTGGGCCCGGCAGTCTGACAACACTCTACCCAGATGTTCATTCAGCCCTCGAGACTGGTCGATAAGTGAGTTTTAGTTTTAGAATATTTATTGTCCAGATATAATACATAGACAAAGCATTTCAGTGGGAGTATGTGTGAAGGGCACGTATCTAGGGGTAGGTGAAGGCCAGTATAGAGCGCACAGTGGGTGCAGTACATGGACATGGGAGGGTGACAGGTGGGCCCTAGTGGGGCCCAGGGACCCAAATGGTCCCCCTCTCGCCATTGTGGAAGGGTCTGCCAAATCTACTGTGAAGGAGCTGGAACATGGGTACCTTTCACTACAGATAGAGAAGACTGGTTAGAAAATGAGACAATCGGTTGAATAAACAGTGTCAGACAACAGAGGAGGTAAATGCAGGTCAGTAACCAGCTGGTATTTGAGAGGTATAAGGAAGCAAGGAAGAAATACGAGATAATAAAGGGAGGACGAGAGATACTTTGAAACCGTATTCTAGAAAAGAGACTAGATTATCTTACGTATTTCCAAAGGTCCATCAGAGGTATATTGTCATTGGCGTTGCAGTTAATCAAGAGAAAGGACTCAGGTCAAGTTTGTCATGTATGGAAAGGTGAGGAGGGCAGGATTGTGTTTTCTCAGACGACTAGATAAATGATTGACGCCATACCATACAGAGGTTGTTCAAGATGCTGGATGTTAACAACATGCGCAGTACCAGTGTCTCCTGCCTGTTGTGTTCTGTGACAGACGACCCATCTGTTGAAGAGAGATTCCTGTGACCTCCTCTCGTTACATTTCGATGGATAGAAAATTAACTGAGAGGAAAGAAAAGATAGGATGTCTGTCCTCAAGACTGGGTCAGTCACTTCTTGCCCTCAACAGGTTCGGTCCTGGCACCATCGCCCTTTATCTACATAAGTAAGTTGCCGGAAGGACTGGAATTAGTCCGAGTAGACTCAGAATACTGAGGATGAGACACAGTGAAAGAAGACGTCGATACGATTATTCTCAGACAAGAAATGAGGAGCAGGAGTCAGTGTGTGGGAGGGATCTTGAGGTCGACGTTGCACCCAATCTGTTCCAGAGCTGCATCTCAGGAGATTATTCCAGGACGCAACCTGTCTGCTGGCAAATATTAGAAATGCCTTTAACTTCGTGGTTGTGGAAATGTTCAGCAAACTGTTCACAGTGCATAGTAGGACAAAACCACTAATTTGGACCCGCTAGACGATTTTGGCTGGCTGCTTCTCACAGTCTCTATGTTGAGTTGAGTCACTCGAGGAGTAGGTGCCGTGATACCTCCTCCTCTTTGGTACAGCTGAGCTGTGGAATTCTCTTCCCTCTCTTACCTTTGCCTCTTCACATAACCATTCTTCCATTAAGAGTCAAGTCTGCAGACACCTGCCGAGTCCTGGTTAATTTCCACCTTCTTTCCCTTCAACTTGTTTCCTTTTACTCGAGATGGCCTTGAGTGGGGCATGTTTTGTTTGTGGCTTGTTGCTCACTGCATATATATGTATAAAAAGATCATCATTAATTTTTGACGACTACAGTAGTCGTTAAGAAACAAGAGAGAAGATTCAGAGGAGGGTAACAGAGATGAAATACCAGAATTAAGAGAGCTGAGTTACTCTGAGATGTTAGAAGTTCATTAATTTGTCCAACATAAGAGATGACAGAAGTGCGCATGATCACAACCACGTCGACGCCAAACACTCCTTCCCAAGATGCAATGTTAGACCAAACAGACGCGCCACATCAAGAAACTAAGCAAGAAACTTGTTAGAAGACACACACAACGAAGTCCGCTTATAATAGCATGAGACTACGTAGTGGCTAAGTGGAATTAAGTGACGATATGACGAATGCTGATGATATACTTGACACTGAAAAGTTATTATAAGTTCTTGATTACACTAATTCATGATCTTGTGGGTATCGCCAATCATACGCAAAGCACACACACACACACACACACACACACACACACACACACACACACACACACACACACACAACATACGCACACACACAACGCACGCACACACACAACGCACGCACACACACAACGCACGCGCACACACACACACACACACACACACACACACACGCACACACACACACGCACACACACACACGCACACACACACACACGCACACACACACGCACACACACAACACACGCACACACACAACACACGCACACACACAACGCACGCATACACACAACGCACGCGCACACACACACACACACACACACACACACACACACACACACACACACACAACGCTCGCACACACACACACACACACACACACACACACACACACACACACACACACACACACACACAGGTGGTGGCCAGGCACCTGGAGGACTAGCTGACACTTGACTCAAGGGCAATATAAATACCCTTAGGAACCCATTCAAATGACTACATTCACAAGCTGGTGAACACTCATGTTCACATCAGTGTGACCCAGGTGCTGGATACCACATAATGTGACCCAGGTGCTGGATACCGCATAATGTGACTCAGGTGCTGGATACCACATAATGTGACCCAGGTGCTGGATACCACATAATGTGACCCAGGTGCTGGATACCACATAATGTGACCCAGTGCTGGATACCACATAATGTGACCCAGGTGCTGGATACCACATGATGTGACCCAATTGCTGGATACCACATAATGTGACCCAGGTGTTGGATACCACATAATGTAACCCAGGTGCTGGATACCACATAATGTGACCCAGTGCTGGATACCACATAATGTGACCCAGTGCTGGATACCACATAATGTGACCTAAGTGCTGGATACCACATAATGTGACCCAATTGCTGGATACCACATAATGTGACCCAGGTGCTGGATACCATATAATGTGACCCAGTGCTGGATACCACATAATGTGACCCAGGTGCTGGATACCATATAATGTGACCCAGTGCTGGATACCACATAATGTGACCCAGTGCTGGATACCACATAATGTGACCCAGGTGTTGGATACCACATAATGTGACCCAGGTGCTGGATACCACATAATGTGACCTACTGCTGGATACCACATATTGTGACCCAGGGGCTGGATACCACATAATGTGACCCAGGTGGTGGATACCACATAATGTGACCCAGGGGCTGGATACCACATAATGTGACCCAGGTGCTGGATACCACATAATGTAACCCAGGTGCTGGACACCACACAGTGTGACCCAGGTGCTGGATACCACATAATGTGACCCAGGTGCTGGATACCACATAATGTGACCCAGGTGCTGGATACCACATAATGTGACCCAGTTGCTGGATACCACATAATGTGACCCAGTGCTGGATACCACATAATGTGACCCAGTGTTGCATGCCACATAATGTGACCCATTGTTTCATACCACATAATGTGACCCAGATGCTGGATACCACATAATGTGACCCAGGTGCTGGATACCACATAATGTGACCCAGTGCTGGATACCACATAATGTGACCCAGTGCTGGATATCACATAATGTGACCCAGTGCTGGATACCACATAATGTGACCCAGGTGCTGGATACCACATAATGTGACCCAGTTTTGGATACTACATAATGTGACCCGATTTGTAACTTGCACGTCATGAGTTCGGATCAAAATATAGCGTTTCGTTATTACACTTTTTTTTTCAGATTTCGTTATTTTAGCAAGAAAATCTACTGGTTAGAATAACAAACAGAATATTTGAGTTACTCTGACTGTTGAATCTTGCTAAATTTTGCTCACCTGTATTTTAACATTATTTCTTACTTCATTATTGATATCGGCTAAGATAAGGGGCTAGTGTTTAGATTTATATCAAGCATATGCTGTAAGGAAGGTCAAACATAGAAATTGAATTTGATAGTGTATATCAGTGCATTCACAAGTGCACACACGCACAGAAGGAACTCCAAGTGGTTTGTTTGTATTTGGATTGGCAGAAAGCATTTGACACTGTGCCGCGTGGGAAGCTGATTTTGAGGTTGGATCACCAGGCAGGAATGGAGGGGAGAGGTGTCTTCGACTGGGAGGAAGATTGATCTTTGGGGGAAGGAAGCAAAGGACGCACGTCAGATGAGCCATCTTAACATAGATCGAGGTCTCCAGTGGAGTGTCGCAGGGTACTGTTCTGGTACTGTTGCTCTTTGGCATTTAGTGATTTGCCCGAAGGTGTGGCCTCCTTCCTGAAGATTTTTGCAGGTGACGCAAAGGTCATAAAGGAAGTGAAAACGAAGAGGATTGTATCAGTTTACCTGGGGACCAAAATATACTGCGTTGTTGGTCTGATACATATTGATAAGATTCAACCCGAGTACACGTAAGCTAGTAAGATAAGGGCATAGCGAAAGAGAGCTTGAACAGGTACGTTACCTAGCAGGAAATAAGATGTAGGAATCTGTGTGTGAGAGGAACTTGTGAGTTGTCATCGTCTTTAACCTATCGTCAGAGTCCCACGCTAGAAGAATAGTAGGGGAAATGAACTCTCTGTTGGTAAATATTAGGATAACATTCAAGTGTATGGACAAGGAGGTATTCAACAACGTGTTTACATTCTACTTAAGGCCAAAACTAGAACAAGTTTGTTCACCGCACGTTCAGAAGCAGAGAACTAATAGAGAAGGTCTAGAGGAGGGCAACAAATATGATACCGGAATTAAGAGAACCAAGTTATAGGGAAAGGCTAAAGGTCTTGAATATGCCCGTCATTGAAGAGAGAAGATTGAAGGGTGACCTGATCGCAACCTTTAAGAAGTAGACAGCTCTTTGAGAGGTGTAAGGGACAGAGCAACTAGACATATGGAACAAAAGAAGAAACGTTTTAGGAAGGAGGTAGAGAAGTACTTTTAAAGTGAGAGTTGTGTATGAATGGAACACACTGAATGGGGATATAGTATAAGCGTACAGGATGCAAAGTATATGATAGCAAAGATGTTTCAAGATATGAGTTTCCACTAATGTAAAATCACCTCCCCGTACATTACTTTTTATCATTATAATCACCCCAGGACCATTCAGTTAGAAAAGTCCTGGTGTTCCCCAAGACTTTTCTCAGGGCTCCAGCAGCCCAAGGCTGGGATACTTCGAGTATTAAGGAAATGTACAAAGATTCCCTTGGAGTGAGAAGTTCCTCGACAAGACTGTACTCCCAGTGGTTACAAAGGTGACTTTCACTCCCGGTGTAACCTCAAGCAGGGGAAGTCCGGTAACACACACTCTGTATAGTACAAGTAGGTAAAACACACACACACACACACACACACACACACACACACACCTTAAGAAGTAGTTTCAGAGTAGTGGGTGATTGAGTTAAGCTAGCGGACGAAACTGTGAATAAAAACCGTAAACAAAAGCTTAGAAACTTGCTAATGGTAGAAAAGGTTCAAGAGATGGCATCCACTTAGCGTAGAGCTCCGTCCCTGTACTGGACCAGTAGGTAATTACACACACACACACACACACACACACACACACACACACACACACACACACACACACACACACATGCTGTATAAACGAAGGCGTGGCTTCTCGCTGTCCCTTGGGATATTAACTATATCCTCCCTTCTCAAGCATCTATCTGTGCATGAAGATGTAGCAAGATGTCTCTCAATTTAACGTAAACTATTCTTACAATTCAGTCTATTGATGATTAATGCATTAAGTTAATTCATTCATTATTTATTTATCGTGGTACGTAAAAATGAGGATGCTAACTGCAGAATATGCAAGTCTCTCCTCCCCACTTCCCATAGAGATAACAGCTCTCGTGAGCTTATCTGAGGCTTTTACACAAGATATCAGAAATGATCTCTTTTATAATCCTCGAATGTGCTGTGTTATGATCCCCTCCTCGGTAAAAATTATTTGATTTAGATTAAAACTGATCAAAAAGGTGACCGTTGGGTTAAACATCACTTATAGAATATGATTTGATTAAATCGGCCGTTAAATTTAGCACATTACATTCTACGGCAGTGCATTAAATGCTGTGAGAATTATAATGACAAAAATGAACAGTAGCGTAGCGTTAGAAAATGCATCAGTTCTGGGTTGGCTTTCTGGTAGGCTAGGCTAGGTGTGGCTGGCGGGGGCCGCTGTGTGTAATGGCTGAAGCAAATCATAAATCTTGGTTGTTTATTATCACTGGCCAGTGATGGAGCGGTGATGGACACAACCCCGAGGTTTAATAATTCCGACTCGAACCCTGCGGGACCCAGCCAGATACTGGGCCACACAAGGGCTAATTTATGGGGCAAGCCAAGCGGCCTGGATCCTTCTGGTGGAGCGAGCGAACCATCCCGTCGACTTTGTTCTGTTTACATTGGCCTGCGAAGGGGTGGGGGTGGAGTTAACCCGCAGGTAAGGGTCACACGCCCGTTGGCAGAGGCAGCCACTCTCGATCTTAAAGACCTCCAGTGATTTAGCTGTGGGACGCTTGCGGTCTGGCCATTCTGGATGAAGAAAGTAAAAAAAAAGAGGAAGCTTCATTGGTTATTATAATATTTCTTTCATTTTGGATAATGGCGTGACGGAATTATCTGAGTGGCGGGTTTTATGGGCGGAGGTGTTTGGGTGGGGGGGACCTGGGAGAGGGTGGGTGGGTGAGGAGGGGTGTGGGGGGGTGTTAGCTAGATAAGTTTTCTTCTTGTTTTTCTTTTTTTCTTAATGGGTGCAATGACCGCCGGCTCTCCCACAGTGACCGCCGGTTCTCCCACAGTGACCGCCGGTTCTCCCACAGTGACCGCCGGTTCTCCCACAGTGACCGCCGGCTCTCCCACAGTGACCGCCGGTTCTCCCACAGTGACCGCCGGTTCTCCCACAGCGACCGCCGGTTCTCCCACAGCGACCGCCGGTTCTCCCACAGTGACCGCCGGCTCTCCCACAGTGACCGCCGGTTCTCCCACAGTGACCGGCGGCTCTGCCACAGTGGCCGATGGCATCTCCCACAGTGATCGGTGCCTCTCCCACAGTGACCGGCGCCTCTCCCACAGTGACCGGCGCCTCTCTCACAGTGACCGGCGCCTCTCCCACAGTGGCCGGCGCCTCTCCCACTTATTCATGGATATTTGTTTTTAGGTGTGTTGTGAACCTGTCTGTGTATGGATGTGTTTGCTTGTTTATTTGTTCTGCTGCCTTCCCTGCAACCCCCCCCCCCCCCTCCCGCTCGCTCGGTGTCTCTCTCTCTCTCTCTCTCTCTCTCTCTCTCTCTCTCTCTCTCTCTCTCTCTCACCAGAATAAGATCTAAGAGCCAATATCATTAAGACTTATCACTCAGTGTGGTACTTGAAACATCAGCGTGCATTGGTTCTTAATTTTTCTATCTTTTTTTGTGCTCTAATCAAGAACAGATTTACATATTGTTATGGAGATCATATGTGTTGTTCGTTTCTTCCATAACTGTGGCTTCAGTCATGGATGTTAAGCGCTCACTGAGTTCCATAGATGCACAGACCACGGTGACCCAAGGTGTAAGCGAGATGGTCTGGCTTGAACACTGCTGGAAAAGATACAGTCCCCTAGAAATGGGCTGGAATGAAAGATTATAAAGGGGTGAAAAGGAACGGAGAAATAAGAGAAGAAATGTACTGAGGGTTTCGAAGGAGAGGGATACCTTGCCTTGTTTTTGAAAGGTTCGAGTCGTAACTCCTTGGGAAAAAAAATAATGAGAGAGGAAAAGGCTTCCAAAGCTTGGCAGCGTGAGGAAAGAAATAGATATAATGGCCTGCCCTTGAATTGCCCATGGCCACATAGTAAACATGCGACGCAGTGGTTGACCAACGGCACACTGTGGTCTGGCACACAGTCCTCGAAGACATAAGCCAAGGTAATATCTGTAGAAGAGAGAAAATTAGCAAACAGTGTGGCATAGGGAGGATGGATCAGGTTTTGTAGTCAGGCTTGGAGAAAGGGGGCAAAGAATCGGCTGGCGTCAGACTCCACTTTATGAGAAAAGTATGAAGAGGTAGAACCTCCCTCAGTGTGAGGATGAATCAGTCTTTTACGTAATTGGAGAAGCTGCTCAGAGAAGAATTTTCGGCTCCTCATTAACACTGAAAAGTATTTTTCTGTCTGTGTCTGTGTCTGTATGATGTCGGTGGTGGATCCACAGAACTAACAAAGGAGATGGACTGGCAGTGCTCTGAGAAGCTTCGTAAAGAGAAAGACACACAAGAATGAGGACAGTCGTGGGCGAGTGCGGTGTGTCCCCCACTATATATGCACGATGAATACCTTGGCGACCAAGACTCGCTAAGATCAGGCAGATAATGTATCAGTTACTGGTCGTGTGGGAGTCCTAGTTTAGGAATCATCATCAAGGCAGTTAGGGTGAAGCAAGACAGAGGGTGAGGAAAGACCCAAGGCGAGGTAAAACCCAGTGAGTCAAGGCTTAAGGTAAGGTAAGATCCAGAGTGGGGCAAGACACAATGTAAAACAAGCCATAGAGTGAAGCAAGATCCGTTGTAAAGCAAGATTAGTGGTAAGGCAAGAAGGACGAATAAAGACCTAAGATGAGGCAAGATAGGTAGTGATTCAAGACCTAGGGTAAGGCAAGACCTAGAGTGTGGCAAGAACCAGGGAGAGGCAAGACACAGAGGGAGGCAAGAACCAGGGAGAGGCAAGACACAGAGCGAGGCAAGAACCAGGGAGAGGCAAGACACAGAGCGAGGCAAGAACCCGGTTGAGGCAAGACACAGAGTGTGGCATGAAAAGTCTATTTGTGGTGACTTTCATCAACGCTGGTTGAATAAGATGGACTAGTGGCATAAGACTAGTTATTTGGTAACTTTCAGCCTTGAAAGAAGGCTAGAAATGACCACGATGAGTTTGTTCCCGGCTCCATTGGCTGACATGGCCAAGTTTTTTGAAAAAAATTAATGCTAATAGTAATAAGAATGACCACATCACAAATTTGGTTGATGTACAGTACGTGGTTTGGGAAAAAAAAAAAAAAAGACATCTTTGTGCCAAATATCATGAGCGCTGCTGGACATTTGGTCAGGCAGTGGTATGAAAATAGTTTTTTAACGAACTCTTACCTCTATGGAACAGGAAAAATAGTTCAAATACAATTAGTTTGCATTATATGGGTGTTGTAGAAGTTTCTGTATTCAGTTGATTGAGACAATAAGAACACCAGTTTTAGATGTAGGTTATTTGCGATGTTTGATCTGTTCCCATAAAATCCTTTAAAAGACTTAAGATGATAGATAAGTGAAAAAAGTTTCCAGTCAAGCGGCCGTGAATCAAAGAACGGCGTAAAGCATTGATAGTTGGGAAGAGGAAGAAGAAACTTAGAATAAACAGGTCCGATACACCAGTTTCCTTTACTGTGTAACGTTAGAGTAAGATTCGTTGTGTCATATACTCAACGGAGAGACTGGGTAAACATCTGCTATACGTTAAGTAGAGACAAGAACGTCGCCAGAGGAGAGAACAGTATTCGTTCCAAGGAAACTTAATAAACTTCATGTTATTAAGTTAGTCCAGTCGGTGCCGCTACCGTGCCTATAGAGGAGGAAGTACGGGGAGATACCGTGAATATAGAGAAGTCTATATGGCATATCAATCTGGCTTTAAATTTTAAGGTTGTGATCAGGTCACTCCTCATTCTTCTGTCTTTCAAGGTGGGCAAATTTGTGGCTTCTAGCATTTTCTTGTCACTCGGCTGTCTTAATTCTGGTACCATCTTTTTTGTACGTCCTCTGGACCTTTTCTGTCTTTGTGCCTCTGTGGGAGCCTTGACCAACCTTAACAACGATATTCTAATTTTGGCCTTACGTACGGATATGATAAGCCTACTCAATATTTCCTTATCCGTGAACTAGAACGTAATTCTGCTATTTGCCAGCAGACAATTTGCGTCTCACTCAGTCCTCTTCTAAGGCGAGACTCTGGCGACAGATTAGGCAAGATGTTGACCCCCGAGTCCCTCTCACGCACGGATACCTGAAGTTTATATCCTGTTGTCTTGTGTCTAATCCATTTATATGCATGTAATGTATGTTTGCTTGTATTTGTATGGATGTTTATGTAAGTGTGTATGTCCATATGTATGTATGTCTTTGAATGTATGTGAATAAACAGATCAGGAAATGAGTAACGGCTTATTGAATATGTATATAGGTAACCATTTGATTGAAAATACACAGATGAGGTATTACAAATATTACAAAACTGGAAGGTCATGACTGTTATTAGTTACCTGGTTATAAAAGTGCGTAGGGTCAAAGTGAGATGGATGTTTCCACACTTTAGAGAAGCACATGGCTGAGGTACATCTAGGTAAACAATATGGCAGATATACAGGGATGTTTACAGAGGAAATAGTATAGTGTATACATGATGCACTTGGTTGAATATCATGTGACGAATAGTTGCAGTAATACAATAGCTGATAAAAAATAGCCAGATGAACACAACACTAAGCTGCTCGTTTGCATAGGTGTGCACTTGCTCATGTATGTATGTATGTATATATATCCAAATCTTTATCTTATCAATCTGTCAATCGTTTTTCTTGGTGTTTTGTATCACGACCTTTGCGCTCAATTTCTTGTACTTTGAGTCTCGAATTCAGTTTGAGCTGCATGACTTGAGCTATGTGTACAATGACTTGTTTTCACCGCTGTGTTGGGATTTGCCCATTGCTCTTTGAACCCTCTGTGTTCAGCATCGTATCTACAAAGGAATACAGAAGAAATCAAAGAACAGCAGACCACTAGGGCCTTTCGATGCTGTTTGTAATAGTGGAAGATATCAGAAACTTACAGATTACTGTTGTAAAAGTTAGATGGTATAGAGATAATTGATAGAGAATATATTATTTTTATTTATTATCATACTTTGTCGCTGTCTCCCGCGTTTGCGAGGTAGCGCAAGGAAACAGACGAAAGAAATGGCCCAACCCCCCCCCCCCCATACACATGTATATACATACGTCCACACACGCAAATATACATACCTACACAGCCTTCCACGGTTCACCCCAGACGCTCCACATGCCCTGCCTCAATCCACTGACAGCACGTCAACCCCGGTATACCACATCGCTCCAACTCACTCTATTCCTTGCCCTCCTTTCACCCTCCTGCATGTTCAGGCCCCGATCACACAAAATCTTTTTCACTCCATCTTTCCACCTCCAATTTGGTCTCCCTCTTCTCCTTGTTCCCTCCACCTCCGACACATATATCCTCTTGGTCAATCTTTCCTCACTCATCCTCTCCATGTGCACAAACCACTTCAAAACACCCTCTTCTGCTCTCTCAACCACGCTCTTTTTATTTCCACACATCTCTCTTACCCTTACGTTACTCACTCGATCAAACCACCTCACACCACACATTGTCCTCAAACATCTCATTTCCAGCACATCCATCCTCCTGCGCACAACTCTATCCATAGCCCACGCCTCGCAACCATACAACATTGTTGGAACCACTATTCCTTCAAACATACCCATTTTTGCTTTCCGAGACAATGTTCTCGACTTCCACACATTCTTCAAGGCCCCCAGGATTTTCGCCCCCTCCCCCACCCTATGATCCACTTCCGTTTCCATGGTTCCATCCGCTGCCAGATCCACTCCCAGATATCTAAAACACCTTCACTTCCTCCAGTTTTTCTCCATTCAAACTCACCTCCCAATTGACTTGACCCTCAACCCTACTGTACCTAATAACCTTGCTCTTATTCACATTTACTCTTAACTTTCTTCTTCCACACACTTTTCCGAACTCAGTCACCAGCTTCTGCAGTTTCTCACATGAATCAGCCACCAGCGCTGTATCATCAGCGAACAACAACTGACTCACTTCCCAAGCTCTCTCATCCCCAACAGACTTCATACTTGCCCCTCTTTCCAAAACTCTTGCATTTACCTCCCTAACAACCCCATCCATAAACAAATTAAACAACCATGGAGACATCACACACCCCTGCCGCAAACCTACATTCACTGAGAACCAATCACTTTCCTCTCTTCCTACACGTACACATGCCTTACATCCTCGATAAAAAACTTTTCACTGCTTCTAACAACTTTCCTCCCACACCATATATTCTTAGTACCTTCCACAGAGCATAGAGATAGAGAATAACCTGCATATTATCATTATGACTAAGGAATTGCAAGTAATGTAAGTCGTGGACTTGAAGCGAAGTATTTATCAAGTGTATTCTTAAACGTATCTGAAGTACTGCTTTCAACCACTCTAACTGGCAAATCGTTTCGTATGTTAACAATCATGTTGAAGTAAAAGCACTCCTCCTCATTCGAGGTAATTCGTTTACCCACGAGTTTGTATCCATTACTACGCATAAAATCAGACTAATCAAGTCTTAAGTGATAGTTCAAGGTAATCAAAGATTTTGATCATTTTGAATACTTATGTTAGAACATCACTGATCCTTCTCTTTTCTAAGCTAAATAGATTCAAGTCGTTAAATCTGCTCTCGTAGGATTTGTTTCTCAGTCCGGGAATCATCTTGGTAACCCGATGGTGTGACTAAAACTGAACACAATAATCAAGATGTGGGCGAACCAAAGAACTGTGAGGAGTACAGATGATTTCACTGGACTTGTATTCGAAGACACCTAATTATTTGTTAAAGAATTTTGTTCACTCTTTTCACTGCTTCTGTTCACTACTTGGTTTTAGATATTGTTACGCCCAAGTCCTCTTTTGTTCTTTTGAGATTCTGTGGCTTGAACCTCGAATTTTGAACCTACTGAGTCATAGGTTTAATGTCTTTTTACTGAGCTTCGTGTCAGAACCTAGTGTTTCTTCCCTGTGTTGTGAATCTTCGTTTTCTGATTCTCTTGGTATGACCCTCTTGTTTTGAGTCTTATCTTTCGACCCTTGTGAGTCATATGGTTGAACCCTTGAAAACTTTTGTAGCCTTTGTACTTTTGAGTGTTATGAAGCACATTTTCTGAGCTGTACATTGAACCTTGTATTTTGTGTCGTATATTCAAAGCCTTGTTATGAATCATGTTCTCACTTCTGTACTCTTGTGTTCCACTCTTGTGCTCTTGAGTCTGACATTTTAACCTATTTGCTTCGAACGTTATGTTTTAACCCTCAAGTTTTAAGCCTTTCGTTCTAACATATGTATTTTGTCTCGTCTGTTTTATGTTGTATGTTTTAACGCTTGTGTTCCTTGAGTATTGTAGTCATGATGGTTTACACAGGAATCCTTGCATTTTGATTCCTGGATTTTAGCACATGTAATTCTTGTATCGTAATATTCTTGAAGCTTTATTTTATTTTGCGTACTTTAAGACTGTGATTTTAGTTCTGTATTTGGATATTTGTTTAAGAATCTTTTGTTCTGCGTGTTGGGTTCATTTGTCTTATAAACTCGGGGGTTTAAAACGTGTTTTATTACTCTGGTTACATATTGCTTACTGGATAGGGTTGTGTTCAGTCCAGCTTATACGTGAGTTGGTGTATTCCACTTGGAGCGACTCGGAATACACCCGCTCTGCCACGGCTGCACGTGGCTGTCACCTCGCGGTCAATTCTTGGAGGTGAGTCACTGGAGGCGCCAGCCAGGAGTCCCTCCACCAGCCAGCCGGTACCTGCCCGCCGAAGGATAAGAGAGATTCCTTCTTCCTCCTGCAGGACTCACTCACTCTACAAGAATCCCGGACTCTTCCTCCTCCTCCTCCTCCTCCTCCTCCTCCTCCTCCTCCTCCTCCTAGCTTTTCTTCATCCTCCACCCCTCCACCTCTGGTCCTCCTACCTCCTCCCCAGGAAACCCCCTCTTCAACGTACCCTCCCCACCAGTACTGGTAGGTGGGGCGAGGGGAGTTCCGGCACCGCCCCACACCCACCTCAACGCACCGCAGCCCCGCCTCACAACCTGGCCTGTCCTCTCCTTCCCCACCACCACACCACATACCCCACCTCTCCCACACCGTTCACCCACTCATCAAACCATTCATCCACCACATCAAACCACTCATCCACCGCATCAAACCACTCATCCACCCTACCACACCACCCATCCGCCCCATGACACTTTTATCCTCCCAACCGCACCATTCATCCCACCCCGCCACACCCATCCACCCTCCAACACCACTAATCCACCTACCCACGTCGCTCATCCACTCCACCAAACCACTCACCTACCCCACGCTACCATTCATCCACCTCACCTTACCACTCATCTACCTCACGTTACATCTCATCCACTCCGCCACACTCCTCATCCACCTCACCCTACCACTCATCCACCCCACCACACCCCTCATCCACCTCATGTTACCACTCATCCATCCCACCACACCCCTCATCCACTCCACGTTACCACTCATCCACCCCACTGCACCCCTTATCCACTCCACGTTACCACTCATCCACCCCATCAACCCCTCATCCACCCCACCCCATCCACCCCACCTTACCGCTTATCCACCCCATCACACCCCTTATCCACCCCACCTTACCACTCATCCACCCCACTTTACCCATGCCCCCCATCATACCACTCATCCACCCTACCACACCAGTTATGCAACCCTCCACCCCGCTCATCCAAACCAACCTCATCCCTCATCCACCATACTAATTATGCAACACCCCACGCTATTCATCCACCCCAACCCCGCCAATCCCTCATACCACCAAGCTAATCCCCACAAATACCACACCCATCACGCCCCTCCCCACAGCTCCCACCCCCACACCTTCCACGCCCCTCCCCACGCCTCCCACGCCCCTCCTCACTCCCACCACGTCCCTTCCCACACCTCCCACGTCCTTACCCATACCTCCCACGCCCCCTACTCACACCTCCCACACTCCCACCACGTCCTTTCCCACACCTCCCACGTCCTTACCCATACCTCCCACGCCCCCTACCCACACCTCCCACCTCTCCCCCTACCCAACGCTCCCCTACCCGACCTCTACCATGCAGCGAGGAGCCTTAAAGACGCCCCACGTGGCGTAGATAACTGATAAGAGATAAGAGCTTGACACCGGCAGCTAACCTGCACTCCTGCCCTCCCTCATCGTACGACCGGAGGGAGGGGCAAGGAGGGAAGGTAACGATGAGGGAAGGGCAATGGGGAGGAAGGGAAGGTAAGGGTGAGGTAGGGACAGGTAGGGAGGGAAGGAGGATGGATGTTAAGAGGGAGGGAAAGTGTGGGGGAGGGTAAGGAGGGAAGGCAAGGTTGTGGTAGGAGCAGGGATTGAGTGGAGGGTAGTGAACATTGGTCAGCAAAAAGGGCTGGCCAGCATCAAGGGCTGGCCTACATCAAGGACTGGCAAGCATTAAGGGCTGGCCAGCATCAAGGACTGGCAAGCATTAAGGGCTGGCCAGCATCAAGGGCTGGCCTGCATCAAGGACTGGCAAGCATCAAGGACTGGCTAGCATCAAGGGGTAGTGAAGACTGAAAGCCGGCCAGTATTACGAGCTAACCTGTAGTTAGGAATAACCATGATCCATGCCAGAACAGCATTAAGGGCTGACCACTATTAAGGCCCTGCAGGAATTAAGACCTAGCTAGAAGTTAAGGCTGACCAGCATTATAGACTGGACAGTATTAAGGACTGGATTTCATCAAGGACTGGACATGATGAAGGACTGGACAGTATTAACGACTGGATTTCATCAAGGACTGGACATGATGAAGGACTGGACAGTATTAACGACTGGACTATATTAACACTGGACGGTATGAAGGATTGGACAGCTTTAAGCATTGGACAAAAGTAAGAACTGGACAGTATGACGAGACAGAGAGTATGAAGCATTGAACAGTGGTAAAATATAGTCAATATTAAGATTCTGAGAGTATTAAGGATTAGACAATATTACTTTATGGACAGTGTCCTGGATTGGACAAAATCAAGATCTGGACAGTACTAAGGATTGGGCAGCATTAAGAACTGGACACTACTAAGGACTAGAGAGCAATTAAGCATTTGATAGTCTAAAATGACTGGGCAGTATATACAAGGAACATAGACGACATCTACCAATATTTGCACCTTTTCAAAACTACATTGTTAAAGATATCTTGTCCATTATTATCTTTTTTCTTTATCGAACATTTATCTAAATGTTAGAATTTATATCCCATTATATTATCTCTGTGTGTGAACTCTGCAACCACGTGACCTCATGCCCGTGACGTCACAACGGGACATCCCTGGTGCCGCCATATTGATTTCTATTGTAAACAAACCCCATTTGGCAGCCAGCTATTTCCTTCGATTGCACGTTCTCTTTTTTCTTTCCGTTTTCCTCGCCGTGGTGTGTCAGGTAGCTACTAGTTAAGGGGTTCTTCAAAGTCCTGCTATTAACTGTTGTCCTCACGTCATGGAAATACGTTGAAGGATGCATATAGAAAACAGAGTTGACACAGAATGTCATTTCTCTGGAACGAAATGCCCGCCTCGCACGTCCTCTGTGAACAGACAGCTCGTCTCGCACGTCCTCTGTGGAACAGAGCTCGTCTCGCACGTCCTCTGTGAACAGACAGCTCGTCTCGCACGTCCTCTGTGAAACAGAGCTCGTCTCGCACGTCCTCTGTGAAACAGACAGCTCGTCTCGTACGTCCTCGCACGAATTCTGTGGAACAGACTTGTGGGATGCCATCTCTTGAACCATATCTACTTATACATTCATCATACTTATGTATAGTGTCCAACATTTATGATTTCCCCATTCGGTATATTCCATTCATCCACTATAATTTAAAGTCTTAAAGGTTGTAAGCAGGTCACACCTATTCTTTCTCCCATGGCAGCCTTTACCTGAACTTAGCTCGCTTGATTCCGTTACCAACTTTGTTGCTCTTCTCTGGACTTTCTCGATTTGCTCTTCGTGCCTCTTCATGAACGATGACCAAACTTGGGAAGTGCGTTCTATTTTGGCCTAATGCTAGTGTGTGAATAGCTAGCTTGCTGGGTATTTCCTTACCTTTATATCTGAATGTTATTCCATCATTTGCCAGCAGACAGTTTGTTTCCTTTACCATTCTCATGATGTGCTCCTCAGGCGACGGGTTAGGAAACGATATCAACTCCCAAGACCCTCTCATGCACCTGATCCCTGCAGCATATTTCCTGTTGGAAAATATTCCTATACTTAGGTCTTCTTTCATTGTGTCCTACCCTCATTACTTTACATCTGTTAGAGGTAGAATTTCGTCAGCTACGTATCAGACCAATAGTGGAGTATGTGATGCAGTCTTCCTCGTTTCTTACTTCCCTTATAACATTGGCATCATCCGCAAACATAGTCGTGTGGATGTCAACTCTTCTGGTGAGTTATTTGTGCAGATCAAGAAGAGCATCTGTCCCAGGACAGATCCTGCGCAACGCCACTAGTGGTAACATCAACCCATTTTGGGAAAGCTTACCTGACATGCGTCCTTTATTCCCTTTCACTAAATGATCATCCATCCAAGGATTCTACCCTTTTTCTTGCCTGGAGATCCAGTACTTTTACAATCTTCCTTATTGGTACAGTATTAGATGCTTTCTAGCAGCCCACATATAACAATCTTTCCAATCTTCTCTTTCGTCTAAGAATGAGCTCACTCTCTCGTAGAAATCCAAGCAATGTGTTACATACGACCTCCTCCTCCTCCTCCTCCTCCTGACACCATGTTGTCCCCCACTTGGGTAGTTTTTCCTCCGCCGGATGTCATCCAATTGCTTTATGATTATCATCTCCAATACCCTACAGACCACACTCACCAGAGAGACTAGTCTGTAGTTCCCGCTCCTCCTCCCAGTCTTCTTTCTTGTACACGGGTATGAAGTTTGCTCTCCTGCACTCCCTCGGCACTATACCCTTTTGCAGTGATAACTTGAAAAACATTTCAAGTGGTCTTTCAAGTGTACCTCCACACATCCTCGGATATTTCTCAGAACCATGAGCTTAGTATGGGTCAAAGACCCTCTGGTGGTCTGTCTTCTCCAGTACCTCCATCCCGTTGCTGTTGGGAGTTACATAGACTAGATGCACAGACCACACAGGCCCAAGGTCCAATCGAGGTGGTCTGGCCTTAAGAAAATAAATTAGTCTCCATAAAGTTAGTTGAGGAAAAGGATAGCAATGCAAATGGAGCTCTAGTGTCTTTCATTGCCAAAAGTCTATTGAACTTGACATTCTGATCCTCGCATATCTTGACACCGTTCTCCATAACTCTAACTCTTCCCTCTGAATCTCTTGACCTCATCAGCTGCTTTTCATATGATAATTAATTCCTGATGAAATTGTGGAAAAGATTCAGATATTTCCTGCCTTGTCCACAGTGTTCTTTTCATTTCTGTTCCTCCTTTCTTATCCTGATACAGTCGTTTCTTGCACTCTTATACCTTAAAAATGCGAATTTCCTTCACTTTGTATTGAATCACTTCGATCTTTTTCTCATCCTCACCTCTGTATTTGACGCTACAGTCACTCATCTTCGCACTCCATTGTAAATTTCACATAACGTTTCACCACGATGTCCTGGATCCTGGCTGCTGAACACTATTCCCAGTCTGTGTTACTATGGAATTTAATGTGTTCTGTGAAATTCATATGGTTAGATCTTCCATATGTCTGGTCTCATTACTGCTCTTTTTTACATCCTCATTTACCACATAAATTCACCGAAGCTTTACATTGATCACCTTCTCCAGTTAGTGTATCATGTATGATATTGTCGACGACTGGGCTGGTGTGTGTGAAGATAAGGACTGGTAAAGATGGTGTATCATTCACCATTGTGTATTCACTGGCATGTTGGTATAGGAATATTTTTTCTCTTAGAAGTGAATGTTTTGCTGCTTCCTGCATCATCCTTCACTTTTATCGTTGTATATTCATTTTGGATCGTTATGATTCCTTGAAGGATTATATATATTATGAGCACCACTGCGCCCTGCCCTCCTTCAGGGGCAGAAGCATTGCATGAGCTAACTTGGGAGAGAAACACCCTAGTCGAGCGAAAATTAATGGGAAAGGGTTACGTAGGCATATTGGGGAGGACTGTAATGTAGACATAATGGGGAGGAGTGATGTGGACGCTGGGTAGATGACGCAGACTTCATGGGAAAGGAATGATGTATGTATACAGGAGGAGAGTAATGTAAGGCTGCTGGGAGAGATCAGTGCAAAACGTCGTCTTGAAAATTTCATTTTCGGTCCAGGTCATGGCCTGAGATCTGCTTTTCTTCACATCATCGAAAATAAAGACGTTATGTGAGGCGAAGACCACAGGTGTCACTCTCGCCTCCCCGGGAGCCTCGGGGGTGGCTCCGGTCCTCCTCGGAGCCCCAGGGGTGCCTCTAGATCCCCCTTCAGAGCCCCGCGGGGTACCTCTGGTCCACCTTGAAGCCTAAGGGTGGGTATGGTCCCCCTCGAAGCCTCAGGATGGTTCACGTGCCCCCACAGATTCCTAGGTATAACTCTGGTCCACCTTGGAACCTCAGGGGTGAGTTTGGTCGCCCTCAGAGCCCCAGGAGTGGCTCGGGTCCCCTCCTCAACCATTATCCCCTCCCTCCGTACCCTCGACCCCACAAACCTCCCACTCCCCAGTTACCACCCCACTCCCCAACACCACTCCACTCCACCTACACGCGCCCATCACCTGTCATCTGTGAACCAACACGGCGCTGCACTAGCCCTCTGTGTCTTTTTCTCCTCTTTCACTCAACATCGCCATCGTCTTTAACTTTTTTTTTTCTCTTGGTTCACTTTAGAATTTTTCTTCGTACATTATTTTGTCTTCGTCTACCCTATTATAAAAATCCTTCATCCTTCGATACGACTTCCGTTTTTTGTTTCTGTTCTCTCTCTCTCTCTCTCTCTCTCTCTCTCTCTCTCTCTCTCTCTCTCTCTCTCTCTCTCTCTCTCTCTCTCTCTCTCTCTCTCTCCCGTTGCACCCATTAACCTCCCTCACCCCCACCCTATCCCATGGCCGCCCCCCCTCCTACGGACGTCATGGGGGGTTGGGGGGATGGTCTCGTGGCCCTAACAGTTAACACCCAGCGAGACACGTGGCAGATAAGACCGAAAGCGGAAGAAAATGAGCTCGGGGGTGTCCTTCTCACGGAGCCTTGCCTTATTAGTCATCTGAGTCACTTGATCGCTTCGTGAGCCCACGAAAGGTTAACGAAATCGTCCCCACGGCCAGAGCGTTCGCGTCAGTGAGCGTCTCGGTCACAGTGATTGCCTTCACTCAGGGAGGATCTTATGATAGGGTTCTTATCAGGCAGAGATTTCCGTCCGTCAGACACAACCGGTTTCGAAAGAAAACGGAGCGTGTGGCGCCCCCTCCGGGCACCCAGACACAAGGGTCAGGAGGAGGGGGGGGGGGGAGGATAAGGCTAGGGTGAGGGGAGGAGGATACGGTGGGGGATGAGGGGAGGAGGATACGGTGGGGATGAGGGGAGATTCATGGTTCTTAATGAAGGGGAAACACGTGCTCGATAGCCTTAACGATAATACGCACTTTAAGAATTACTCAAACATTTTGGCTTCATTGTGTAAACTCCTTAGCGGGAGAGGATTGGCCCTCCTGGCTTGTGTCTGTCTTCTGAGGAACGGTTGTTGGAGCAGATGACAACCAGTATAAGAAGTTATACCTGGTGACATTACTTTTTCTACATGTGTATTTGCCTGCCCGGAAGCATATGTGTATGTAGGTGTCCGGGTAATTACGTGTCTTTTCTGTGCGAGGTAGGAGCGATACAGCAACACTAGCCAGTCTCTGGACGGATCACATACACACTCCTGGTCACTGCCAACTTCTCTCTCTCTCTAAGGAGGATTCCATTGACCTCCACGTTGATGATACTCTATGTCGTATTTGTACTTATCCAACAGGTTCGGATACTTATCCAACAGGTTTGGATACTACTGCTCCTGTGTATGTCATCATTGAGACTAACGGTTATGATCGGAAGCCTTTATGGGGAAGGAATGTTACAACCTTGATCAATTATTAAATTACTTATCATGGTTACTCAACCCTCCCTCGACATTTCGACCCTTGAACACGACGGTTCGACCCTAGGGTGTGATAACCTGGCCTTTGACCTAAGTTTTAACAAATTTAAAGATCAGATCACAGGCCTCACCATCATACTCTAACATCGTGACGACTTGCTTAAGGAGTTACATGAGGAATGAAGTCATTGTGAGTGTGGAAGTTTACACCCAGGGAGTGGCTTTTAAAACGCTTGACAGGGATGAGGTTCCGTTGGTTCACAGCCTAACTGTCCTGGACTGTGACTGCTGAAGCAACATGAACGCCTTACCAAGTGTCCATATGATGAGATTCACCCACGATAACACAAGTTATTACTCGTAAGTTCATCACGATACCAGCGATGTTATCAAGGAGAACTTTTGGTCGAGATAACATGGGTGAAATGCTTCTTGGAGTACTAAGTAGGGAACGGTCTTTCACTACACATTTAATAGAGATACACATTAGTTTTTCACGATCGCGATATTTTTCATCAGTATCAGTTATTATTTTCATCAGATGTTGTTGGTCAAGATTTGCAGAGCCTTAGCGAGGCAAGAACCTCTTGGTTGAGATGGATTATCCCCGTTCTTTCACCTTCTCATCAACCTTCTACACAAATGATTGCTTTTTCGAATCCTGCTGCCGCCAGGCGCTTATTGTATGTTCTATGGAAGTGCGCGTTCATTGCACTGTAATCGTGTGTGTGTGTGTGTGTGTGTACACATTCATACTTGCTTGCCGTTAGCGAGGTAGTGCCAGTAACAGGAGAATGGCCGCATTCGCTCACATCCTCTGAAACTACCATATTTAATGCACCGAAACCACAGCTTCCTATCCACAACCAGACCCCACACACCTTTTCATGGTTTACCCCGGCCGCTTCAATACCCTAGTTCAGTCCGTTGACAGCACGTCGACCCCTGTATACCACATCGTTCCACTTCACCCTATCCCGTGCACGATTTTCACGTTCCTACATGCTCAGGCCCCAATCACTCAAATTATTTTTCACTCCATCCTTCCATCTCCAATTCGGTATCTCCCTTCTCCTTGTCTCTTCCACTTCTGACACATGCATAATTTTTTTTTTATCACCACTCCTCACTGATATTATACATATGCCTAAACCATTTCAACACGCACTTTTCAGCTCTCTTTTTACCTACACTTCTCTCTTCCCCTTTCATTACTTACTCGATCAAGCCACCTCACACCACATTTCATTTTCATCACATTCACCCTCCTCCGCACATCCTCAGCTGTACCTCATGCCTTGCATCCATACTATATTGTTGGGACTACTTTGTCTTCAAGCAAACCCATTTTCGTCCTTCAAGATAACGACCTCTCTTTTCAGATATTCTTCAATGCTTCCAGAACCTTCGCCCCCCCCCCTCACCCTTCTGCTTCCATGGCACCATATGCACCCCAGCTAAACTATCCCTTTATCTTGCAAATCCTGATAGCCTTGCTCTTAATCACATTTACTTTCAACTTCCCTCCTTCACACATTTTTCCAAACTCAGTCACCAACTTTTGCAGTTTCTCATTCGAATATGTCACTAGTGCCGTCTCATAAGCAAATAACAACCGACTCGCCTCCCAGGCCTCCTCACCTCTACAGACTGCATACTCGCCCCTCTCACCAAGACTCTTGTATTAACCTCCCTCACCACCCCATCCATAAACAAAGTAAAGAGCCATAGTGACTTTACATACCATTACCGTAGACTAGTCTTCGCTTTAAGCCACTCGGTCTCCTCTCCTCCTACTCGTACACACCCCGTAGACCCTTGGAAAAACTTCTCAAAACTTTAAGCATCTTTCCTCACATATATCTCCCAATCATTTGCACTCCTTCCCTATAAACTCCGTCCATATATCTCTCTCTTGTCTTTCACTAACAACTTTACTTCCACATCCCACCATTCGCTACCCTTTTCAACCTGCCCACCTCCCATTTTACACATGCCACATTCATCACTCGTATATGCCAGCACTGCTTCTTTAAATACCTCCTAATCCTCGCTCAATCACTTCATTGAATCTTACATTTTGCCATTCTACACTGAATATCTCCGGGTATCTCGTCACGCAAATCTCTTTTCCAAGTTCACTTATTTTCACCACTCTCTTCTGGACCATAACGTTTATCTATTCTTAAAACTTCTACAAAATCTTCACCCACGCCACCACCAGGTAATGATCAGACATCCCACCAGCAACCCCTCTCAGCACATTCAGCATCAAAACGTCTCTCTTTTGCACGCCTAGCAATTGATAAATAACCCAATGATGTCTTTTGATCATCTTTCCTACTTGCATACGTACTATATACTTGTGTATGTCCCTCATTTTTTAACCAGACATTCCCAATCACCAGTCCTTTTTCAGCAGACAACTCTCCTCAAGCTGTCCACCATTTCCATTCTCAGTAATGAATACCCAATGCTCCCCAGTCATACCCGCAGCTGCCACAATACTCGCCTTCGCGTTTAAATCACCCACTACTAACAACAACCATCCTTCTTCACCAGCGACCACAACTACAGCAAACCACAACCCTCGCCTTCCAACACCAGTGACCACAAACCTCATCGTCCTGCACCAGCGACCACAACCACAACAACCACAACACTCTTGCTCCTGCACCAGCGACCACAACAACCACAACACTCTTGCTCCTGCACCAGCGACCACAACAACCACAACACTCTTCCTCCTGCACCAGTGACCACAACCACAGTTCACCTACCTCAGTTAACAGTTAACAGAACATATTTTTATGTACATGACGAGTCTGTAGTCTGTCTTATCAGTCACCTTTACTGGTTCCTATTGAGCAGAGTTCGTGTTCATGTTTAACTGGATCACCCGTCAACCCTCTACTTTCCTCTGCAATGCTTCCATCCAACGTATGTTCGGTGAAAGACCTCAGTGGTATAGAGGTCAGCGTTATCGCCGGGGGTCGAGCGTATAGGTTCGAATCTTGGTCGCGGCAGTCGCTCCCGAGTCACCCCATCTGTTCATCCACCCCTTCGAGTTGGTCGTTGAATTGGGTACCTGACTTTGGCTAAGGTATATATATATATATATATATATATATATATATATATATATATATATATTATTTATTTATTATTTTTATTCTATTTTGCTTTGTCGTTGTCTCCCGCGTTAGCGAGGTAGCGCAAGGAAACAGACGAAAGAATGGCCCAACCCACCCACATACACATGTATATACATACACGTCCACACACGCAAATATGCATACCTATACATCTCAACGTATACATATATATACACACACAGACATATACATATATACGCATGTACATAATTCATACTGTCTGCCCTTCTTAATTCCCATCGCCACCCCGCCACACATGAAATAACCCCCCCCCCCCCCTCCCCCCTCATGTGTGCGAGGTAGCGCTAGGAAAAGACAATAAAGGCCACATTCGTTCACACTCAGTCTCTAGCTGTCATGTAAGAATGCACCGAAACCACAGCATATATATATATATATATATATATATATATATATATATATATATATATATATATATATATCGTAAATGAGATAGCCTTGATTAAGGCATTCAGTTGCCTGTGCCGTTTCAGCTAACACAAATGAATGCAAATATGTTGTGAATGTATGAAGAATGTATGAGTGTAGAATGATTGACGTTAAAGAGAAGAGGCGACAGGAAGAAGTGTCTGTTGATGTGTGTTCATGTATGTGTGTATATGTGTGCAGTGTAGGATTATGTGTCTGTATGTGATTACTATTTATGATTACAGTGTGTGAGTTACAGGGAAAGAGTTTTACACCTCATGTTGTCGTGTCTTTTAATCTGGTGTATAGGCATCATGTCTTTACACACACACACACACACACACACACACACACACACACGTGCGCATCTGTGGTGTAGTGGTTAGCGTTACTGAGTCGGCAAGGGCTAGCCAGGGGTCGGGCCTGCATGGGTTCGAATCTTGAGCGTGTCATTCGGCCTTCACCCGGCTCAGCTATTCATCCCCACCTCGTGGCGACTCAGTATGTAGGTACCTGCCTTAGGCTAGGATGTGTGTATGTACATGTATGGGAGAAAAGACGTAATACACATTTACAGGGTTAAGAAAATGAGCAACACGGGTGTAAAACTATCTACCCGTAACACAAATAGTAATCACACACACACACACACAAACACTCACTCACTCTCGATGCCATGAAAGTAACTTGTGATTAATGACAGAAGCACCAGCTCTTGCATGAATATCTTGGCAGTACTGGATATAACCTCGTGGGCAAACGTTTCATCTCGAATGAGGCGGAGTACTTTATCTTCAACATGATTGTTAACATATGGAACGATTTACTAATTACAGTATTTGACAGCAGTACCATAGGTACGTTTGAGTAATCAGCATACACTTGATAATTTTCTTCATATGGGCGACTCACAGTATTTGCGCCTCCATAGCTATACGATAACCTCACAGATTTGCTTATGAAATATCCGTGTCTTTCTACTCGCACCACATCAATATGAGTGTTTCTGTTCTCCAGAAACCGCCTCGTTGCATTCAGCCTGCATCTTCAGATTAGAAAACGAAGAGTCCAGTTAGGTACTAATAGAAACCGACCAGTGGTTTAGATAACTCAGTACCTTTTTTTGTATATACATGTATATATAAATTCGACTTGAGAACACTGGACGTAAATCAGATCATGGAGAGGCGAGAGAAGCTCTCCTTACCCCTGGTTTCTGGCACAACATATTTGGTATTCTCTGTGTATCTTCGGCCCTGAGGACGGCACATGTGATATCCAAACAATACCCAGGAAAGCTAAATAAGGAAACCAAGATGTTTACGCAAGTCCTTGTGATTCTCTTCCTTATTTATATATATATATATATATATATATATATATATATATATATATATATATATATATATATATATATATATATCTTTTTCTTTTCTTTCAAACTATTCGCCATTTCCCGCATTAGCGAGGTAGCGTTAAGAACAGAGGCCTGGGCCTTTGAGGGAATACCCTCACCTGGCCCAGTTCTCTGTTCCTTCTTTTGGAAAATTAAAAAAAAAATGAGAGGGGAGGATTTCCAGCCCCCCGCTCCCTCCCCTTTTAGTCGCCTTCTACGACACGCAGGGAATACGTGGGAAGTATTCTTTCTCCCCTATCCCCAGGGATATATATATATATATATATATATATATATATATATATATATATATATATATATATATATATATATGCAATAGGTCACAGCGGTGCGCGTGATCTAGTAATTGCTGATGACCACGAGGAAATTGAAACACAGTAAGTTCCCAAGTGCACTTTCGCGTAATGATCACATCATCAGAGGAGATACAAGAATGAGACAGAAGACGTAGAAAAGTCAGATGATATACAGGGAAGAGACGTAGCTAAGACGCCATTGGTAAGCAAAACGCTTGTTTACCAGTGGCGTCTTAGCTACGTCTCTTCGTTGTATCAACTGACTGTTCTGCGTCTTCTGTCTTATTCTTGTATCTTCCCTGATGATGTGATCATGACACGAAAGTGCACTTGGGAACTTACTGTGTTTCATTTTCTTCGTGGTTATTAGCATATATATATATATATATATATATATATATATATATATATATATATATATATATATATATATATATACATGATGATCTGCGGCGGGGTTGTGTGATGTCACCATGGTTATTTGATATATTTATGGGGTTGTGGGAGTCTTGGAGAGAAGGAAAGTATGCATGCTGTAGAAAGCGTGTCAGTTGTTGTTTGCCGATGATGCAGCATTGGTGGCAGATTCGAGTGAGAAATTGCAGATGTTGGTGATCGAGTTTGGAAGAGTGCGTGAAAGGCGAAAATTGAGGTAAATTTTGATATAGTATGATTGAGGGTCAAATTAGCGTTAGCACAGTTTGAATGGATAAAAATTGAAGGAAGTGAAGTGTTTTAGATACCTGGAAATCTACATGAATGGAACCATGGGAGCTGAAGCGAGCCATAGTGTGGGCGAGAGATCGAAGTTTCTGGGAGCAATGAAGAATGTGTAAAGAGGTCGTTGTCTGGGAGGGCAAAAATAGGTACGTTTGAAGGTATAGTAGTTCCAAAAATGTTATATGGATGCGAGGCATGGGCTGTAGATCAGGATTTGCGAACGAGTGTGGAAGTGTTGGAAATGAAATGTTTAAGAACATTATGTGGTATGAGGTGGTTTGATAGAGTACGTAATAAAGGGTAAGAGGCGAGGTAATAAAAAGATTGTGGGTGAGAGAGCTGAAGAGGGTGTGCTGAAATGGTTTAGAAATATGGAGAGAATGAGTACGGAGACATCAACTACGAGAATATATGTGTTAGAAGTGGAGGGAACAAGGAGAAGGGGTACCAGATTAGAGATGGATGGATGGATTAAAAAAGATGTTGGGTGATTGGAGCCTGATCATGCAGGAGGGTGCAAAGAGTACACGGGATAGAGTTAATTGGAACGAAGTGGTATAAAGGGGTCGACGTGCTGTCAGTGGACTAAACCAGGGCATGTGAAGCGGCCGGAGAAACCAGGGAAAGGTCTATGGGCCTGGTTGTGCATAGAGAGCAGTGGTTTCAGTGCTCTGCATTGCACATGACAACTAGAGAATGGATGTGAGCGAATGCGGCCTTTCTTCGTCTGTTCCTTAGGCTATCTCAGAAACATGGGAAACGGCGATCAAGTATGAGAGAGAGAGAGAGAGAGAGAGAGAGAGAGAGAGAGAGAGAGAGAGAGAGAGAGAGAGAGAGAGAGAATGGTTTGCAGTTGTTGTAGATATCGGGTTGTATCTTCCGTGTGTGTGTGTGTGTGTGTGTGTGTCCAGTCCCTCTAATTATCCTCACATTGCTCTCGCTTTGATAATCTAAAAACTTGTCTAAACTCTCCTTTATTCTTAATTTCTTAAACACAGAAATTCATTTGCATCTTTTAGAACATCAACATGGCTGTCGCGATTCAGGATCTGCTAGTGATCTTCTCTCTTGTGTGTTCCAACCTTTGATGAATCTTTTGCTGAGGACTTGGACACCTCGTAGATAATCGTGTAGCACAAGTATTTGCTTCACATTTCTCTGCTGCATAAATTTCTGTCCTGTCGTTCCATTGTGGTAGTGGTTGATGAAGCAGCGTCTTCCTCTTACCCTTATCAGCAGTGGTGTCCCTCAAGGTTCTGTCCTATCACCTCCCCACTTTCTCCTGTCCATAAATCATCTCTCTTCAGGATCCTCCTTTATTCAATCCTATACCTATGAATCCACTGAACACATTCCAACGCGCTTTCCTTCCCGTCTTCACTCCGATACTCCTTTTTCTTTTTAGTGCAATGAACATATTTCCTCTCTTAATGCGAACCTGAGCTGTATTCCCGAGGAGGAAACAGTAACTTGATTACATTCAACAGTTCCAAAACGCAGTTTCTACTTGTCTATGTATAAACCTCATTCTTTTCCTACTATTTGATTTCAGTCATCTTGATTAATCCCTGCAATAACATAAACACGTTATTGCATGAGATTTTATATACATGACACAATGATTTTCCCTGCGAACCGAACAATATTTCCACATCTACATGAGCGCCATGTTCTCAGAATGGAGTACTGCTCACACATCTGCGGTGGCTCTTACACCTTTCTCGAAATCATAATGGAACGTTAAGCCTTCCACTTTATCAACTCTTCAGCTTCGGTTTCTCTGTATCTGTGCCTCTTTATCCACCATACTGTTGCTTCCCGCTCTCTTCTCTAGATGTCATCATCCTCGCTGCTTTCATGAGTTGCTGATAGTGTACCATCACCCATGAACTGGATCCATGACTCGCGTCTTTCTGTAGCTTCCCATATCTTCTGTGAGAGGACCAGCCACACGAGGACTGACCGTTATGACACCTTGTTTGTCATGTTATTTCAGACGGCACGGGTAGCCGAGGTCTTAATCAAGACCATCCCATTAACGCTATGGAATCCTCTTCTGTCTTTTGTATTTGCAGTTTCGAGAACCTTTTCTCCTTTCTGAGTCGAGTCTTAAAAGCAAAGACATACAGAAAAAAAGGCGTCAAATTAATCCCTTCTGCATCCATGTTGTAACCTGTGCTATGTAAGCCACTATGAAGAAATAATAGCCGATGGAGGAGTGTTCCTGCGAGGCTTTTCAGTCTTCGTTGTCTCAGTTCTGCGCCTTATGAGAGCGACCAGAAATCTGTGACTGCGGGAGAAGAGCGATGAAGGGTAAAGGAGGGTTAGAGTGGTCTGGGAATGTTCGCTGGGTAAAGTCCAGGGTTTCGTGAGAAGAGAATGGGAAAGGGAAGGATGGTATGAATTATGAGAAGGAGCGAGCTGTGTGACTTGTGAAAATGTGCGAGGTTGTGAGTTCAACCCAAAATGTGAATTAAAAGTGAACTTAGTGGTGGCAGCTGACTGTTAACACCTGCGCAGTAGGAAGTGAAGAAATAACAAATGCATTTTGACAGGAGCATAGCGCGCGTTTTTTTTTTTTTTTTTTTTCGCAAGGGATCGAATCGCAGTGTTAACGATGCGAGTGTAAGGATGGACGATGTGGCAGTTGAGGGTGTGGTCTGATCGGGGTCATACGATCCCTTGTATAAATGAAGATAGGGAAAGCTTGTCGAGTTTTGTGCTGAAAGAAGAACGGTGATCGGGAATAAGTGGTGTAAGATGAGGCACTTGAACACTTACATGAGTGGACTATATCGTGGGTCCGAGGGTCGAAGGACGTTGATGAACTGACCTGAAACTGATAGGTGTGCACTGATAGGTGTGCAATGGAGGGAGCTGGATGTGGACTGTTTGACCATTATTTGGTGGAGGAGAGAGAGAGAGAGAGAGAGAGAGAGAGAGAGAGAGAGAGAGAGAGAGAGAGAGAGAGAGAGAGAGCAAATGAGTTGAGAGAAAGAGGAGATGAGGTGTGAAAGAAATCGTTAGAGTGAGAAAGTTATGGCGAATTACATGAAGCAGAGAGTGAGAGATGAAAGCCTAGTTCAAGAGGAATTAAAGTGAGCCTTCGGAAGTGGTAGGATCTGCAGCCGAGTTTCTCTAGATGTCGACGGTAGCTGATTGGTAAGTCAGGCTATATTGATACGTACACTCGGCTAAAGGAGTTCGCGAGCACTTCCCTTGTGTCTCTGTGTCAACTGAGCTGGTAACACTGTATGGGGGGGGGAGGAGTAAGGGTACATGGAACACAGTAGAGTGACGTGAGCCGTTACATAGATGGCCACTAATGTGGCAGTCAGATTGCTCGTGCAGGCAGGTCTGATGGTATGTTTTGAGCAAATGATAACAGTCGGCATGTAAACAGAAAAAGAAAAAAATACTCAAGAATTTTAATGATCATGAAAGTCGTAGTGTTGCTGATGTCTGACAGCAGCTGTGAGCCATCACGTGATAATTATGTTGGATGACATTTTATCAGCCAGTGTCTACTGTGTGAGACCTTGCAGGGTTCTGTATACCACACAGCAGCTATGTCCAGCAGTCGTGAAACCTTGCATATTACGCGAATGGTTGATGAGTGACCAAAGGAAGAGTAAATAGATATAGATTGGCGAACTGAGTTACGGTCATTAGAAATTTCTACACTGGAACACAAAGGAAAGCATAACATCACCGTCAAATAGTATTCTCCAAACTAACGTTACAACAGTGATGTTATACAGTGACTACAGTGGAATATGCCACATTAACGCCATCTGAACAACCCTTGAATGCATGGTTTGCGGGAGTGGAGGGAGGGTGGAAGGGACGCTGAATAGCAGGAGGGAGGGAAAGGGGAGGGAGCGGCATGATTGGCGGTGTTTTAAGTTTTCACACAGATGATGTGAGGACGGGTTAGCACATTGGCAAGAATAATTTCATATCCTGTGTTGGCCTGCACGGTCTGAGGTGTGCTGACTGGGAAATTGAAATGCACTTAGAGGTTTGGACAGGGAGGGGTTGGGGTCGTCCAGGGGGGTAGGGGGGTGGATCAATGAGTGTCCAGAGGTCACAAGACATGACAATCTGCCTGTAAATTTTGCATGTTCTCAACTGAGTTTTTTTTTTTTTCTATCATTAAGCTATATGGTGTACACAATCCTCCATGATGGACTTCCACGGTAAACACTTGCTCATAAAGCGTCATGTAACATAATACGTGATGATGACAGACGCTGTACGATAACTGCAGTTCTTGGCAGACCCCGATATATTACGTTAATTCATTAACATTTATGGGTTTTTCACATGCCTGATCGTTATCATCATTTACACAAAACGTACCACTAGACCTGTCTGCAATAACAATTTGAATATTTTATAAATGACCATCTATTTAACAATTCACGTCACTGCAATATGTTGTACGGATCATTGTCACACTTACCCCATACAGGGGGTAGGCTGCCAGCTCAGCTGACATAAACACACGAGACTCGTGCTCGCGAACTCCTTTGGCTCAGTGTACGTATAACCCATATTTTACGTATATATCTATGGGTTTTTGAGGACTGGCGGAGCATTAGTGTAGTGCCTTCGTATAAAGACGCTGGAAGCAGAGAGGAGTGTTTCAGTTACAAGATGTACACGTCCGTGGAGTATACGTGGCAAATTGTCAATAAGTGTGGTGTTTGAGAAGCTGGCGTCATGCGGGAGCATTCGTGGTTTCGAAACAGGTAAGGGTTTAGGGATCAGGCATCTGCCTTGAAGACTGTTTTTGAGAAATAGTATGAGAAAAGGAGCGAGTTATGTAAGGCGTTTATTAACTTGTGTATGAACTTACTGATGGCCTTGTTGAAGATACGACGAAGATATAAGTGAGAATTTTACTCAAGGTAGTCGACAGTTTTTTACCGGGAGGGTAATGCTTGTACGCATGTACCAGGAGAGGAGATTGAGTGACTCCCTGTGAATCTGGATTTGCTACAAGGATAAGTGATGGTGAAATGACAGTTTAATCATTTTATGGATAGTAAGGTAGATGTGAGGACGTTAGAACAAGGGGCAAGTGTGTAGTATGCTGGAAGTGCAGGAACGTGGGATATGGATCATTTGCTGCTTGTGGACGACGCGGCTCGTGTTGAAGACTCTAAGCTCCAGAGGCTGACGAGGGAGTTGACGAAAGTGTGCAAAGCAGGGAAGCTGAAAGTTGATGTGAACAAAAGTAAAGGTATGAAATGCAACAGGGAGACGAAACAGGAAAGATTAAATGTGGGTTTGATCGGGGAAGATTTGGAGGAGGTAAACGCTTTAGCTACCTGGAAGTGGAAATAACAGTGCATGGAACCATACTAGTTGAGGAGAGTCACAGTGCAGAATTAGGTAAGGCCCTTTAACTTTTATGGAGTGTCTGGGGGGAAAGGTTAGTGTGGGGGAGCAAAGTTGCGTATGTTTGAAGGTATAGAAGTCCCGACAGTACAGTTTGGATTAGACCTGGAATGTAAAGAGAAAGACGGTGTATGTGCTGAAAATGAAACGCCTGAGGAGTATTATGTGGCTTATGATGAATTGGTCATGAAAGAAATGACATCAGTAAAAACCAGTTTGTAGTAACCAACGTAATCTGAGAGAGCCAACCAGGTTCTATTGCAGTAGCAGTGGTATATGAAGAGTAGTGAGGTAGCGCCGGGAGCAGACGAGGGCTGGCCTCATATGCTCACATCCACTCTCTCGCTCTCGTGTTTAATGCACCGAAACCAGAGCTCCCTATCCACATTTCAGCCTTACAGACCTCTTCGTGGTTTCCCCTGACCACTTCGTATTCCCTGATTCAGCCCACTGACATGATGTCGCCCCTTGTATACTACATCCCCCTTGTTCGTACTATCCCGTCCGTACCTGCAATCAATCAGTCAACGCACCTTTCACTCCATCCGTGTGTGTGTGTGTGTGTGTGTGTGGCGAATACTACTGATACTTAAATGTCAGACTGTTGGGCATGGACGCACTATACCTACGTGACCCGCGTTAAGTTATCAGCCATGGTAATAGCAGTGGTTTAGTAACAGATGTGTGTAATGAAACTGAATATGTACTGGGGAACCATATCTCTCAGTGCAAGTAGAAGGAAAGTTAGTCTGATTGTTACAGTTCTCTGTGGCATAAATGTTGATCATTCGATAGTTTAGTCAGCTGGTCACCAAGGTCACCAAGTAGACTTTACTGGTTGGGTCACTGATGAAATTTTGAAGAATTAGAACATCGGCAAAAGTAGCCATCAGAAATCTGATCGTCTCATATGGATATCACGATGCTGTTTAGAATATTAAATATTTTATATAAAAAGTTACGTCTGGTTTCATGGCGTCGTATGGTCATAGATAACACCCCAGGTCAGAGTAGTGAGTGTGGCCTTACCTGGCCTCAGTTGACACAGCTGTTGAGGTCATGATGGAAGGAAGAATCTCCCATCTCCCCACTCCCGTGTATTCTCCCCGGCCCCGCCTCCCTCTCCCTCCCATACAAAGACTAATATTGGCTAATCCCGACACGTGTTTGAGAGCGCGCGCGCGAGAGAGAGACGTACACCTCAATGTATGTAAAATTTACGGAAGATGATTATCATACATTATAAGTATCAAGATATCTCACAGTATTGCACTGTTGTGCACTGGATTTAACAACGTGTTATGAAGGTTCTTCATTACACTACGTACGAGAGAAAGATAATGATGATTAATCAAATGGCGTGTCATTAACTACACAACACCTAATATGGATTTATTCGCCAGTAGAGCCAAACCTCAAACTTTCTTGGCGCCACTTGAGGGAATATTTTATTGCTCGTGCATCCAAGACAAACAATGAAGGCTTGGCGTATGATGGCGAACCACAAGACAATAACAGCCAGCCAGCCAGCCAGCCAGCCACACACACACGTCAGCTACGGTGTCGTATTTCTATTGTTTTGTAACGCACGTGTCCAGGAGGCAGCGACCAATCGTGGGGCGGCGCCACTCCCAGACTCCTCCCCTTATTTATATCCACCAGTCACAAATTGCCTTTCATAAATATCTCGCTGTGGCTTTTCCTTTTCCTGATATCTGATTAACAAACTATCTGTTAGTGACCAGTGATCCAATCATGGGAGTATATGACCCATTATCTCTGAAAATTGACACCATACATCAGGGGAGAACAGACTATGTGTTATCAGGCGACTGCATTAACTCCGCCGTCTGGGCCCAACCATTACCGAGGCCAGGCTTTCGGACACATTCTGACGTTTATTTTGCACCGTTTTCTGTCGCATCCTTTCAATGAAAAACGTTGTTTAAAAGATTGTAGATTAGTCTTTATTTTATACTATCATCACTATACGGCCATGGAGGAGAATGATTTGAGTTTCACAAAATTCCACTCGGCTTGCGAATTTATCGTCCGAGTTGGCGGTGTTCTGACGCGCGCCCCTGGTGGCGGAGGACATTAACGACAAATGTCAAACATTTTAGCGTTCCCGCCACCTACAGATTTATATGGCTCGGGCTGTTTATATCTTTATGTTCAAGCTGACTGGTAGCTTGTATCTGTGGGTGGTATGGCCTAGAAGCGGCGCCGAGTGAGAAGTTATTAATGGGGTTAGTGGATGATGTGGTTCTCGTGACGTAGAAGTGGAATGGGTTTGTGGAATGAACCACATTCAAGGGAAATTGGGGATGGGTGGCGTGAGGTGAATAGACACTGAGGAGTGGATTACTACGGGAGGAAGTTGATGGTTGGGGTGGGCCGTATGGAGTGGCTATGGAGGCTTGGCTATATTAGTATACGTTGCGATAATAGGCGTGTTGTGGGGAGTGTTTAGTAGAGGGTAAATGGGTGTTATGGGAGGAATGTTGGGGTGAGGGGGGGTAATAAGGAGACGAATGATTGGCATAGGGGTATGTGGAGGGTGTTGAGGGAATAATTGGTGTGGTGGGGAAGTGGGAGGGGTAAGGTGATGTGGAATGAATGATGAGTGGAAGGGAATGAATGGAGTGCGTTAGGTAATCTGGATTTGTATGTGGTGCTAGGGGCTGGCTGTCATGGGTTTGTTGGTATTTATGTAAAAGTTGATTGGATGACTTGGTCTGTGTGTATTGCGATGGGTCTGAGTGAGGAGTATGATAGACAAGAGGTGTGATAGAGAGCAGGATGATTCTGCTTTTGTCAGGTGAGTACCATGTATGAGGAAGGTGGTATGGGTCAGGTGGCAGTACGTGGGTGACGGAGGATGTACATAAGTACTCCGGGTATACATGGGTCGTGATGAGTGGGTAGATGGTCCAGGTGTACGTGGGTAGTAGTGTAGAGTGGGTACATGGTCTGGTGCAGGGAAAGAGCAAATGAGTCAAACTCAAGCAGCACACAGTCCAGTAATAATGATCAGAATTTATCTTACACTAAAAAAAAATGAGCCATTTTATTTTCGTCTCTCCGTCATCAAGTTGTCCGCTTGTCAGCCAGTTTATCTGCATCAGCGTCACTATTATTATCCCTCTGACACTAAGTGTCCTTGACTGTTGGCCTGGTGAGTCTGCCACTCTAACATCACTGTCGCCAGTCTCCTCGTATCTCGGATGTTGGTCCAGTTGTCTCGTCATGTGTTATACCTGTCTGTTGCTTCTGTTGTGCTAAAGAAAGTTATCTTTATTTCACCTCTAACGTTGTTCTTAATAGCTGAGCTGGTGTATGAAGTGTGTGTGTATCTCTCTCTCTCTCTCTCTCTCTCTCTCTCTCTCTCTCTCTCTCTCTCTCTCTGTGAAAGTAAGCAAGCTTCGAAAAGAGGCTTGTTTGAAGACATACCCGGAGAGACTGAGCGTAGAAAGAAAAGTGGTGAGAATAAATGAAGTTACGTGAGCATAGTGTGTAGTGTGCTGAGGGAGGAAGTGGGAAAGTGATAAAGGATAGTGAGTGATAGCACGAGGTAGTTCGATTGCCATTGAAAGGTAAAAGAGAGGTTACTGGTCTTTACTTGCAAGGAAGGAGTGCGAAGGATTCGATGCATAAGAGACAGCGGCATGAGGTCAAGATGAAGATGCATGGGCTGAAAACGAAGGCAGATGAGAACTGGGGTAAGAGCGCATCAGCGACTTCAGGGAGAATACGAAAATGTGTTGGAAGGAGGTTGATAGTGTGAGGAAACCAAGAGAACAAGTGAGAACATCAGTAAAGGGGTCAGATGTGGAGATGAGGTAAAGAGAAGATGAGGTGAGTATGTTGATGGACTCTAGTATGGGTTCGATGATAGTGTGACAGGTGTCGAATCTTTTGGTCGTGGAGGTATGGGAAGTGAGAGAGTCATGGCAAGTGGTCTGGTGAAAAGAGAAGAGTTAGTGAAAACCGTGCATGATGTATGGCAGGGCGGCTGGAGTAAATGGAGTCACAGTGGAGCCTCTTAAGAAAGGAATATCTGTGTTGTTAGCTGATTAGTTAGGATTTTCAGTGTACGTATGGATCATGGTGAGGCGCTTGAGATTGGCGGAATGCCTGTATAGTGCCACTGTATAAAGGCAAGGAAGGAAAAGGTGAATGTTCAAATGACAGTGGTATAAGTTTGTTGAGTGTACCTGGTAAGTTGTTTGATAGTGTTGATTATGAGCATCAGACTGGGAAGGAACAGTGTGGTTTTGAAAGTGGTAGCGTATGTATGGATCAGGTGTTTGCTTTGAAGAACATTTGTGAGAAATAGAGGCACAGGATTTGCATATGGCGCTTATGCATCTGGAGAGAGCATATGGTAGGGTTGATAGAGATGCATTGTGGAGGGTGTTACGAATATATGGTGTGGGAGGAAAGCTATTAGAAACAAGGAACTTTTCTCAACACAGTAAGAGGTAGAGAGGAGGGTGGGCGGATCCAAGTAAGGGTGTGTCTGCTGCAGGGGTGTGTGATGTCACCATGGTTGTTTAATTTGTTTATGGATAGGGTGGTGAGGGACGTGAATGAGGTTTTAGAGAGAGGGACAAGTCTGTGTTCAGTCAGGGGTAGGAAGGGGCCCTGAGAGGTGAGTCGATTACTATTTGCTGATGACGCGGCGCTGGTGGCAGATTCGAGTGAGAAACAGCAGAAGCTAGTTTCTGAGTTTGGGGGAGTGTGTGAGAAGAGAATAATGAAAGTAAATGTGAATGACAGCAAGGTTATTTGATCAAGTGGTGCAAAGAGACAAATTTACTTAGGGTATGAGTTTGAAAGGGGGAGAACTTTGAGGTGGTGAAATGTTTTGAATACATGTGAGTGGACATGGCAGCGACCAGAATTATGGGAGCTGAAGTGAGCTAATGGGTGAGTGAGGGAGCGAAGGTCCTGGGGGCATTGAGGTATGTGTGGAAAGAGAGGTCACTCACTGTATGCGAGGGCAAAGATAGGTATGTTTAACGGTATTGTAGTCCCGACGGTGTTGTGTGGATGCACGGCTTGGACTCTACATAGGAATGTAAAGAAGGGAGTGAATGTGTTGGTGAAAGTAATTCACAGGACAGTGTGTGGTGTTAGGGGGTTGACTGAGGGAGAAATTACAGGGTGATTAGAAGAGTCTAGTTGAGGAGGTGAAGTGGGTGTGCTGAAGTGGTTTGGACGCATGGTACAGTCCTTAAAAACGACGGTACGACCCCTGAGCACGGCAATCCGACCCATGAGCAGGACGGTACGACCCACGAGAAGGACGATACGATCCTTGGGTATGATAGCCTGGCCTTTCGCCAGGCCCTTAAGGGTCAGGTCGAAGAATCGTACCGTCGTGCTCAAAGGTCGGACCCTAGCGCCGAGGGGTTGTACCATCTCGCTCAAGGATCGTACCGTCGTGCACAAGAATCGTACAGTCGCGCTCAAGAGTCGTATCGTCGCGCTCAAGGATCGTACCGTCGTGCTCAAGGATCATACCGTCGCACTCAAGGGTCATACCGTCGCGCTCAAGGGTCGTAACGTCATGCTGAAGGATGGCACAGTCGCGCTCAGGGGTCGTACCGTCGTGCTTAAGAAGTGGAGATGGCAGGAACACTGACTGGCAATACAAGAAATAACACTATCAGGTCTGGGTGTTTGTATCACTGCAGGAGAATGGGTAGGCCTTCTGTTTGAGTCGTGGCAACACTGAGTGGGGCAAGGTAAACAATGCTATTTACGCTAATAAATGGAGGGCAGATTCGACCCCCCAGTCTGGTAATTCTGAGTGAGAGAATTCCAGACTACTGTACTGGTAACAGTGAATATGATGAATACCTTCAGTTGGTAATAATGGCTGCCATAGTTTCGAAATAGACCCGTAACGACAGATAGATTGTTCTCATACACAGTTCTCTAATTAAAACAATTCACAAAGTAGCAAGTTGGTTTTTCAATAAGTAAATAAATCTTCGATTATTTTTCATTTTCTTTCTTTGCGCTTGTATCTTTTTTAAGCTCTTTATTCCATTTAAGGCCTGGATTCAGAGAGGTATTTTGTTTCTGCCTTCGACATGCGAAAAAGGTGATTAGATTGTTAGTACTGGTGGTCTGTATGCAGGGATAGGCGAGCCGGTTCTGAGGGAGTTGGGTTGTCGTGGTTATGTAAGACAAGATGATTTAGCATGGGAGGGTAGATATGTGGAATGGTGTTTAACATGTCGGGAGGATGTGTTAAGCATGGGAGGATAGGTGTTTTTCATGGTGGGAGGGTGAATGTTTTACATGGGAGAGTAGGTTTTTAGCATTTTGGAAGGGTAAGTGTTTAGCATAGGAGGGTAGATGTTTAATATGCGGTAGGGGAAGTGTTTGGCGTGGGAGGGTAGGTGTTCAGTAAGGTGGTAGGGTAACTTTTTAGCACGGGTGGGCAACTTTTAGTAGATAAGGGTGTTTAGCATGGGAGAGTAGGTGTTTAGCGTGTGGGAGGGTATGTGTACAGCATGGAAGGGTATGTGTTTAGCATGTTAGGAGGATAGGATCTTGGTACAGTGGGAAGGCAGGTTCATAATATTGTGGGAGCAGAAGTCGTTAGCGTGGAGTGGTGGACGGCTCCTCACCACCACCTGGGCCAGGTGTGGTGGACGGCTCCTCACCACCACCTGGGCCAGGTGTGGTGGACGGCTCCTCACCACCACCTGGGCCAGGTGTGGTGGACGGCTCCTCACCACCACCTGGGCCAGGTTTGGTGGACTGCTCCTCACCACCACCTGGGCCAGGTGTGGTGGACGGCTCCTCACCACCACCTGGGCCAGGTTTGGTGGACTGCTCCTCACCACCTCCTGGGCCAGGTGTGGTGGACGGCTCCTCACCACCACCTGGGCCAGGTGTGGTGGACGGCTCCTCACCACCACCTGGGCCAGGTTTGGTGGACTGCTCCTCACCACCACCTGGACCAGGTGTGGTGGACTGCTCCTCACCACCACCTGGGCCAGGTGTGGTGGACGGCTCGTCACCACCCTCTGGACCAGGTGTGGTGGACTTCTCCTCACCACCTCCTGGGCCAGGTGTGGTGGACTGCTCCTCACCACCTCCTGGGCCAGGTGTGGTGGACTGCTCCTCACCACCACCTGGGCCAGGTTTGGTGGACTGCTCCTCACCACCACCTGGGCCAGGTGTGGTGGACGGTTCCTCACCACCACCTGGGCCAGGTGTGGTGGACGGTTCCTCACCACCTCCTGGGCCAGGTGTGGTGGAGGAATCACAGGTGAGGTCGGGCCCGGGACACCAAGTCTTGTTTATGTGGACCCACCAGCACCCAGATCACCGAGTAAACAATTGGTCAGATCCATATTGGAGTCAGGAGTTCCCGGATTTACATTATACGAAAATAGGACACCACTGGGTGGTTTACCATTTGTTTTCAATCGTGACTGCAGTTTGGTGTAGGGTTGTCCCAGTTCAGGCATTAGTCTCACCAGAGCACTTTTGTGGGAAAGAGAATGAAAACATAAATCGTTTCCCTGATGGCTGCTCGAGGTCCCATCTCTGCACAGAATTGTTTAGAAATGATAAGGTAATTTCTGGCGACATGTCTTTCCTGCTTCGTGTTGACATCTCACATTGAGAGGTATTAGGTACGACTGACCTTGTATGTATGTTGCGTGAGGTAATGCCTTCCTCCCCTTGTAGCACTGTACCCTTGTACCCTTAGACCTGTGCCGTATACCCTTAGGCCTGTGCCATGTACCTTCAGGCTTGTACCATGGTTCGCTGAGTGAGGCCCGGTGATGTGCGCGTTGGTCCGCGATGTTAGGAAGGTACGGTGGTCTCAGCAACGCTACGGGCGGTGCGTCGGCGTAATGAAATCGCTCGTCCATTAACGAGGCTGAATAATAGTAAAGGTTTTTTGATGATGGACCTTTTGTTCCTGTTATAGCACTGCTCTCACATAACTTTCTGGCACTTTTCCTAGAGAAGACTATGTGGCACTGCCCTCCTCATGATCATGTAGCACTGTCGTCGTGATGACTGTCTGGCACTTATCTCATGACGATACCCTTTGGCACTGCTCTTGTGACGATCATCTGGCACTGCTCTTGTAACGACCATCTGGCACTGCTCATGACGATCATCTGGCGCTGTTATTGTGACGATCATCTGGCGCTGCTCTTGTGACGACCATCTAGCGCTGCTCTCATGACGATCATCTGGCACTGTTATTGTGACGACCATCTAGTATTGTTCACATGACGACCATCTGTCGCGGCTTTCGTGACAACCATCCGTCACTGCTCTCGTGGCGACCATCTGGTACTGCTTTCATGTCGATCATCTGACACTGCGTCCGTGACGACCCTCTGGCACTGCCCTCCTGAAGACCCCTCTGGTGACCACATCAAGAACTGATCCATAAGTTGCTTACCGAGACTCGTACATATCAGGCCCGTAGCCTGCGACAGCGCTTCCCAGACCTCACTGCCATGGATCCTCATGAAGGTCTGGTACCCCACATGAAGACACCTTCAGGTGTGTGTGTGTGTGTGGAGTCCGTGATCCACCTTCGTTATTCTGTAATTTGCGTGAACCCCTGGAAGACCTAAACTCTTTCATCGAGCTTCATGAGACTGGAGACCTGTCTTTTCTTCAAACAGACGAATGGCACTGTGACCCCCATATAGCACTGATCTAGAAATAGACTTGATCTAACACGCTTTGATCTTCATTCACTATCACTAATAAGATAGTAATAAGATAAGTCTTTGATAAGAAGAGTGAGAAAATGACATGGGTGTAATAGCGTACGCGTGCTGCATCCGAACGGGTGATCCGTTCAAGGGAATGCCCAAGGGCTGTCCATTCTCTCTCTCTCTTTCTCTGTGACATGACCATTGATATTTGGTTATGTGATGAAACACACACAACTACACAGCCTCAGTTTCCGAGCGGAGTCGGGACAAAGGCGAGGAAGGTTAGGACAAAGAGAGCTAGCCCAGACTCTCTCTCTCTCTCTCTCTCTCTCTCTCTCTCTCTCTCTCTCTCTCTCTCTCTCTCTCTCTCTCTCTCGTACCTTGGTTCGCTGTGGTCTTTGTTGACTCGATGCCTCACCTGCACGGCCGCCCAGGGGACACCACATGTACCCACCACCAAAACATTTCATCCCCTCTTCTTAGTTTGGACTTTGTGGTCCAGGGAATCTTTACTCACGTGGACAAAGCTGGCACTCGAGGTGGGTGCTGGTGCCAGGGGAGAAGAAGTGAAGTGCCAGGGGGTAGTGAAGTGCCAAAGGAGAAGTAGAGTGCCTTTGGGGTGGTGGTGTGTGGCGTAGCACCAAGGGAGGAGTACCATGCCAGGCAGGTGGTGAGGTACTAGGGAAGAGGTGCAATGCCAAGGGAAGTGGAGTGACAAGGAGGAAGTGTAGTGCCCGTGGAAGTGGGGTGACAAGGTAGGAGAATGCCTGAGGACAGAAGACGGAGTGCCAGGGGAGGTGGAATGCCACTGGGGAGGTGAAGTACCTGTGGAATTGGTGCGTCAAGGAGGAGGTGGAGTACTCCGTGGAAGTGAAATGCTGGGGAGAGAAAATGTATGAGGGAGGTTAAATCCCTGGGGAGATGGAGTTCCAGGGGGAGGTAAAGTCCCTAGGGAAGTGTAGTGCCTATGGGAGTTGGAGTGCTAGAGGAAGGTTGAGGGTGGCGTGGCATTGGGGAAAGGGAAGGGGGGAGAGCAGTGCCCAGGGAAGTTCAGAGCCAAGGGGAGGATGTGGAGTGCCTGGGGTGCTGGAGTGCCTAGTAAGGGGTGGAGTGCCTGGGGGACTTGGAGAGCGAATGTGGAGGTTGAGTACCATGGGGAGGTAGAGTGCCATTGAGAGGGAGAGGAGCCATGGGGAGAGCAGAGTTCCAGAGCGGAGTGGAGTGCCAGGGAGGAGGTGGTATGCCAAAGAGAGGCGGAGTACCGGGGAGAGGTCGAATACCTGAGGTGAGGTGGAGTGCCTGGAGGGAGTTGGAGTACCAAGAGGCAGATTGAGTGCCAAGAAGGAAGGTGGAGTGACAGGGAGATATGGAGTACCGGTGGGAGGTGGAGTGCTTGCGGAAATTAACAAGCCAGATAGGTGGAGTGCCAGAGGAGAGATGGATTATAGATAGATAGATAGATAGATGAATAGATAATCATCTATTGATGATTACCCTTATGACCCCTTTGTCAAAGTGTTCCCTTACCAAGGTCCCCTTATCTAGGGATTCCTGACGCTCAAGGCTGCGCTACGTTCAGTAGCATGGGCGCTTTTGGAAGGCAAGGTTCTTCGACGAGTCTGTACATAACTCAGTTTCGCCAAGTGACGATGATACTGCCTCGCCAAAGGTGGCTTTTCACGCGCGGCGTTGATGTAATCCTGGATTCCCAGTTAGTGATGGGGTGGTGCTGGAAACGCTAACTACTTTACAGGCGAACTCTGGTAATGTGTGTGTGTGTGTGTGTGTGTGTGTGTGTGTGTGTGTAATGAATGAATGAATTGGTAAATGAATACCGGTTTCCTAGATGTAGACAGCCATTTGGCTAAAACTAGACAGTTGAGGAATTACAAATATGACTGAACTGGGAGGTCATGATAGTTTCTAATTAAGTAATCATGCAAGAGTTTATGATTAGGGTGGGCTGAATATTTCCACTCTTTGGATAAGTACATTGGAGAGGTACATTTAGATAGGCAGGGTGGCAGATATACATGGCTGTGTACAGAGTCAATTATATGTTTTATACACAATGAGCTTGACTGAAACATTAAGTGATGAATAGTTACAGTATTACAGCAGTTAACATACCACATAGCTTGATTAACAGAAAACGAAAATGTTCACTTGCATAATTATGCATTTGTTCATGGACTTTTTTTGACGTTCACAGCGGTAGGTACGGGTCTGTTCTTATACCTGTACGATCCCTGGTTGGAAGGGGTAGAGGTACGTAGGGTGGGAGGAGGTCTCGGTGACGGGTGTGTGTGTGTGTGTGTGTGACGATCCCTGGTTGGAAGGGGTAGAGGTACGTAGGGTGGGAGGAGGTCTCGGTGACGGGGGGTGTGTGTGTGTGTGTGTGTCATTTTTATAACAAGTGAAAATGACTTTTCAATTTGTCGATGAAAATGCGAGATCTTACCATACCCTTTTCGCCACCAAGGTATTTTTTTTCCCCCATGGTCTGTCGGGAGGAGTTAACTTTGGCCTGTATCGTTTCACCTCAGAATCGTAAACATTTGCAATAGTGGCATCATCAGCAGCAGGGGATGTGATGGGAGAAGCATTATACATAGAACTTATTAAACCATACGTTCAACTTTGTCACAACTCTTTGGCCGTCAAAGGAATGAATGAGGAAATGTGGTTTTGCTGTGAATAACTGAATATTACAGAGTTAGGTTATACTGAGATGTCCGTGTTATTAACCCTGGTATTTATACGCTGGTTCTCCTGCAGTTCCTGGAGACTGGCAACCATGTAATAGAGTACCAGTATTGTATTGTACTTATATGTAGATACCTGATTCAGATGTCGATTACCTCTTAATATCATGCTATCATGACCATAAGACAACTGAGGAAAATCTCTACAGGAAATACTGAACAGCAAACAAACTTGCACATGTCCTTCTTAGGCTTGATCAGCATAACAAAAAAAACTAAAACAAAAGAACTGTACCAGTGTGTGTGTGTGTGGGGCGAGGCTCCGCCCACACGCTGAACAAAAGCCACACCAACGTTCAAGCTCCGCCTACCAGTTCGTTAACTCCACCCCCCTTGGCGTGGAGGCCCCGCCCCGCGCTCCAGGCACCCACGTCTCCCTGTCTTTCCCCTCGACACCACATTACTCTTCGGGCTACAACCGGTCAGCCACCTCCTCCAACACCCTCACCTTGTACTCAAAAGTTTTTTTTCGGCCGTTGTGTTTCTCCCGCGCGTGTGTCTAGACTGGTGACAGTGGCGAGGCGGGAACTGCTAGTGCGCCGACGTGAGGAAGGACACGACTGGGGGAACGATCGAGCTGGGGATCGGAGTGACGCGAGCGTCAACTCCTCAAGGGCCAGGCGGACTGAAGTAGGACTTGAAGCGTCTGAAGAGCGCGCCTCTCGAGTGATGCTAGAGTGTCTGAGTCGCAGCGCTGCCATCGCGTGTCCACCCTCCAGGCCCAGAGAGGCATGACTAAAGACCAGTTGAGACATGACTAGCTACCTGTAGAGGCTCACTTGGTTGCCTCTTCGTTCCTCACTTGAGACAGTGAGGGGGATACTTCGCCCCGGGGTGACGTCTGGGGCCCTCTCGCTCCCACGCCCTCCTTCCTCAAGGACCCCTCATTACCTGGGGACTCCTGCAGACTCGCACTTGGCCAGTCCCTCCCGCGCGGCATTACTAGGGCTGTGATGGTGACTCATATGATGTGTTGCAGGACTTGCCTCAGGGAACATTACCCCAGGGGAGGTCAGTGAGGGAGAGCCCCTATACACGCCCGCCACTGTAGGTCATTCCTTCTGAGCCTGCCTAGTGTTGCCGCGAGCCTGGCCGAACTGCGCCTATACTCCTCCCGCCGGGGCAGCCACGACCATCACCTGGACGACTACTGCCACAACGCCACGACGCCCCAACACCTGGACGACTACGGCCACAACGCCACGACGCCCCAACACCTGAACGACTACGGCCACCTCCCCACGCCCCAACATCTGAACGACTACCGCCACAGCTCCACGACGCCCCAACACCTGGACGACTACCGTCACAACTCCACGCCCCAACACCTGGACGACTACCGCCACAACCCCACGCCCCAACACCTCCACACTATGATGATGTCGGGCGGCATGCCACCCACGGCGGGCGGTATGGGCGGCCTGATGGGCAGCTACCTGAGCGGCGGGAGGGAGTACCTGGAGGGCGGCACAATAGGGGTGGACCCCTCTGTGTGGGTGCCCCCCTTCTGGGATGAAGCCCACCTTTCCGAGAGCCACCTGCATGACCCCAGCATGGCCGAGGCCGCCCACATGGGCGACCCGCCCACCATGGGCGACGTAGGACCCACCGATATCATGGACGCCTTCCCTCCACACCAGCAACATGGTATGACTGAGTATATCCCGTTGTGCTTGTGCTCTCTGTATACTGTCTGTAAAACGACTTCGCTTAGCACCAGTACGATAAACTACCCTCATTTTAGATCGCTTAGCACCAGTACGATAAACTACCCTCATTTTAGATCGCTTAGCACCAGTACGATAAACTACCCTCATTTTAGATAGGCATATATGATCGTGAAGGAATTCATTAATCCCCGGTTGCGTCGCGCCTTAACCCGAGCTGGAAGATATACTCCAACGAGCTTCTGTTGTGTGTGTACTAAGCGTCCTACCTCGCCTTCCTGCTTCCTCGAGATGTGTGAGCAAAACTGATTAGTCTACCAAGAACTGTTAGTTGTAATTATCTTAGTGCTGTAATCATCATTATTATTATTAGAAGTGGTAATTGTCGAGTGGTTTCGGGAATTATCTTTTATCATATTATTATTATTATTATGATTATTATTATTATTATTAATTATTATTAATTATTATTTTATTATTATTATTAATATTACTAATATTTTCATTATCAGCGTTATTACTATGATTATCAATCCCTTAACAAAGCAGCAGTAACCGAATTTAAAAAGCGATAATTTATAACAATAACTCCTCATCCTCTTGTGACTAGTAATGACACTGTAATGGGAATGATGATGATGACAGGCATGCGTGATCATAACGATTAAACATGATCATAACCATGATTATATATACGGATTAACTTTAAACATTGACGGCTATCACTACTATGTTTGTCAGTACCGTTGAAATTCAAAAGAAAAAGCTGTACTCTTAAAGATGAATGCATAGAAAATGTTAGTTCAGTATTCCATTCAGCAGGGAAATGTGTTGATTTCTTGTACATTTTTTATACACGACACTGAAGTAATGAATGTTTACCACATTCTCTGGTTCTTGTCCAGGTTTAGCTGCGGTTAGGTTAAGCACTAAATTAGGGTCACTGCGAACACATGCAGTGCTACAAACGACAACAGCAGTGATAGGAAAGATAACACAATGTTTGTGAATTGATACGACAGTGATCATTTTTGTGGTGTTTGTATATGTTAGGTGGAGGGGAAAGGGAGGAGACGTGTCCGTGGGTGTGTATGTGTGTGTTTAGGAGGGTTAAAAGGCAGGTGTGTGTGAGTAGGATATGCATACATACTTGTATGTGTGTGCGTGTGTGTGTGCTCCTGTGATTACAATTTTTTGTTATGTATTATGGTGTGAGAATTTTATACTTGTGTTACCCCGGGTTTTGATATATATATATATATATATATATATATATATATATATATATATATATATATATATATATATATATATATATATATACAATTTCTTGATATATACATACACATATATACACCCCAATTTACGCCAGACGACTGCATTGTCCGGGATTTGAACCCCTTTACACACACACACACACACACACACCCTAGCTTATCCCAGGTACCTAATTTATCGACCAGCCCTTAAGGGGAGGATGAACAGCTGTATGGACTGTGGACTGATTATCTTGAGAAGGTTTCGAACCTATAAAAGTTTGATCCAGGGAAGCCTGAGGATGCGTGACGGTCAGTAACGCTAACCGCTGCACCATGGAGATGTGTGTGTGTGTGTGTCGGAGTGTGAGTTCGTTTTTTTGTGACGTATTTGTTAATCCATACCACCGTGCATTCCTGGAACCGTGCTCCTTACCCTTGCATTTATACTTTTATCAAACAAGTAGTTGCATTTACCTCCACTAAGCGTAGCTTATTTCACGTGTCCACCTTTCTGTTCCAGAAGGCCACTCTTCCCTTCCTGAAGGCTATCCTTTCCTTTCTGAAGGCCATCCTTCCCTTCCTGAAGGCCATCCTTCCCTTCCTGAAGACCATACCTCTCTTCCTGGAGACCATGCCTCTCTTCCTGAAGACCATACCTCTCTTCCTGAAGGCCACCCTTCCCTTTCTGAAGGCCATCCTTTTCTTCCTGAAGCCATACTTCCCTTCATGAAAGCCATACTTTCCTTCACGAAGGCCATACTTCCCTTCATGAAGGCCATACGTCCCGTCATGAAGGCCATACTTCCCTTCATGAAGGCCATACTTCCCTTCATGAAGGCCATACTTCCCTTCATGAAGGCCATCCTTCCCTTCATGAAGGCCATCCTTCCCTTCATGAAGGCCATCCTTCTCTTGCAGAAGGCCATGCTTCCCTTCCTGAAGGCCACACATCCCACCGTGCCTCACTTTCATCCTCGCCTTCTTGGTCTGGGTTCGCTTCTGCCTCCAGAGGAACTGTTCCGTGTTCATGTCATGAGGACCAGTCATGACTTGTGTGAAGTTCTCGTCGTCTCGTATCCTTCCTGATTCCAGTGTGGGTAGGATGAGTGTTTCCCCTCCCTTCTCTGTAGCTCTCCTGCAGTTGTGTGGCTGCTCAGGTGAGGAGGCCAGCCGGTACTGATACGCTCCAGCGTAGCGTAGAACGTACGTCTTGTAGCGTCGAACGGATGTCTTATAGCGTGGAATGTTACGTCGTGTAGCTTCGCATGTACGTCGTGTAGCGTTGAATCTACGTCGTGTAGCGTTGCCTGTACGTCGTGTAGCGTTGATTGTACGTCGTGTAGCACTGAATGTAGTAGCGTCGAATGTACGTTGTGTAGGTTGGAACGTACGTCGTGTAGCGCTGAACGTACGTCTTGTAGCGTTGAACGTGGGTCGTGTAGCGTTGAACGTGCGTCGTGTAGCGTTGAACGTACGCCGTGTAGCGATGAACGTACGTCGTGTAGCGTTGAACATACGTCATGTAGCGTTGAACGTACGTCGTGTAGCGATGAACGTACGTCGTGTAGCGTTGAACGTGCGTCGTGTAAATCTCCCTAATCACCTCACAATGCATGTAGTAGTACTTGGGAGGCAATTTTAACACTGGCCAGGATTTCTTTCGGCCGCTTCGCCTCCCTCAGCGAGCGTGTCCACGTCCACTTCTTCTGACCAGTTCGACAGCTTCAGGTCTCGCTCTTCGCCGTGACTCAAGTGACTGGCTTCCCCTGACCTCAGTACTGACTCACCGTCGACCGGTCAGTTAAAGCATCTTCATGTCTTCATTAGTTTCCATTTCCCAAGAATGAATTTTGTTACCCATTTGTGGTAACGTGTGTGTGTGTGTGTGTGTGTGTGTGTGTGTGTGTGTGTGTTAGTGAGAACTGCGCTTTGAGTCAGCACTTCAGCGGCTGTCGACTTTCACTCCTTTGCCCCAGGTTAATATCCTTTCTCTTTTGCCTGACCCCCCACGCGTGATGCTGGCGTTCGGTCCCCCAACATACAGTCTCTCCTTCGTACACTTAATGCTTGACGCGTTAAGCAACATGACTCGTTCTTCGTAGCTCCAGATCTTCCTGTAGTGAGCAGTGAGCACTACTCGCTCGCCCTACCTTTTTGGCAAAATCTTGCCATTCTCATCGCCACCCCGCCACACATGAAATGGCACCCCCCTCCTCTCCTCACCGCGTGCGCGCGAGGTAGCGCTAGGAAAAGACAACAAAGGCCACATTCGTTTACACTCAGTCTCTAGCTGTCATGTATAATGCACCGAAACCACAGCTCCCTTTCCACATCCAGGCCCACAAAACTTTCCATGGTTTACCCCAGACGCTTCACATGCCCTGGTTCAGTCCATTGACAGCACGTCGACCCCGGTATACCACATCGTTCCAATTCACTCTATTCCTTGCACACCTTTCACCCTTCTGCATTTTCAGGCCCCGATCGCTCAAAATCTTTTTCACTCCATCCTTCCACCTCCAATTTGGTCTTCCACTTCTCGTTCCCTCTACCTCTGACATATATCCTCTTTGTCAATCTTTCCTCTCTTTGTGACCAAACCATTTCAATACATCCTCTTTTGCTCTCTCAACCACACTCTTTTTATTACCACACATCTCTCTTACCCTTTCATTGCTTACTCGATCAAACCACCTCACGCCACATATTGTCCTCAAGCATCTCATTTCCAGCACATCCACCATCCTTCGCACAACTCTATAACTCATGCCTCGCACCCCTATTACATTGTTAGAAACACTATATATACACTATATATACTATATATATATATACTATATATACACTATATATACACTATATATATATATATATATATATATATATATATATATATATATATATATATATATATATATAAAGATATTGCACGACTTGACCCATCATATGTGGCTACGCTGCGGGTAAGTCACAGTTTCGTCAGAGAAGTAATTTCAAAGGAGTCCATTCTTTCCCTGCTACTGAGTAGAGCGCAGATTTGAAGTTGAAAGATCCCCTTACAAGAGGTCCTGGGATTATTATACAAGGAAAAATTATATATATATATATATATATATATATATATATATATATATATATATATATATATATGTGTGTCAATTGGGAGGTGAGTTTGAATGGTGAAAAACTGGAGGAAGTGAAGTGTTTTAGATATCTGGGAGTGGATCTGTCAGCGGATGGAACCATGGAAGCGGAAGTGGATCATAGGGTGGGGGAGGGGGCGAAAATTTTGGGAGCCTTGAAAAATGTGTGGAAGTCGAGAACATTATCCCGGAAAGCAAAAATGGATATGTTTGAAGGAATAGTAGTTCCAACAATGTTGTATGGTTGCGAGGCGTGGGCTATGGATAGAGTTGTGCGCAGGAGGATGGATGTGCTGGAAATGAGATGTTTGAGGACAATGTGTGGTGTGAGGTGGTTTGATCGAGTAAGTAACGTAAGGGTAAGAGAGATGTGTGGAAATAAAAAGAGCGTGGTTGAGAGAGCAGAAGAGGGTGTTTTGAAATGGTTTGGGCACATGGAGAGAATGAGTGAGGAAAGATTGACCAAGAGGATATATGTGTCGGAGGTGGAGGGAACGAGGAGAAGAGGGAGACCAAATTGGAGGTGGAAAGATGGAGTGAAAAGGATTTTGTGTGATCGGGGCCTGAACATGCAGGAGGGTGAAAGGAGGGCAAGGAATAGAGTGAATTGGAGCGATGTGGTATACAGGGGTTGACGTGCTGTCAGTGGATTGAATCAAGGCATGTGAAGCGTCCGGGGTAAACCATGGAAAGCTGTGTAGGTATGTATATTTGCGTGTGTGGACGTGTGTATGTACATGTGTATGGGGGGGGTTGGGCCATTTCTTTCGTCTGTTTCCTTGCGCTACCTCGCAAACGCGGGAGACAGCGACAAAGTCTAAAAAAAAAAAAAAAAAAAAAAAAAAAAAAAAATATATATATATATATATATATATATATATATATATATATATATATATATATGTATATATATATATATATACATATATATATATATATACAAACCTCCAACAGCAAGGATCGAACCCGGGACCCCTTTGCATCCGCCAGTGGCACAGGGGTCCCGGGTTCGATCCTGGTTGTTGGAGGTGTGTACGTTCTATGAAGGTGCGCGTTCATATGCACTTTGTTCGTGTGTGTGTGTATATATATATATATATATATATATATATATATATATATATATATATATATATATATATATATATTTTTTTTTTTTTTTTTTTTTTTTTTATACTTTGTCGCTGTCTCCCGCGTTTGCGAGGTAGCGCAAGGAAACAGACGAAAGAAATGGCCCAACCCCCCCCATACACATGTACATACACACGTCCACACACGCAAATATACATACCTACACAGCCTTCCATGGTTTACCCCAGACGCTTCACATGCCTTGATTCAATCCACTGACAGCACGTCAACCCCTGTATACCACATCGCTCCAATTCACTCTATTCCTTGCCCTCCTTTCACCCTCCTGCATGTTCAGGCCCCGATCACACAAAATCCTTTTCACTCCATCTTTCCACCTCCAATTTGGTCTCCCTCTTCTCCTCGTTCCCTCCACCTCCGACACATATATCCTCTTGGTCAATCTTTCCTCACTCATTCTCTCCATGTGCCCAAACCATTTCAAAACACCCTCTTCTGCTCTCTCAACCACGCTCTTTTTATTTCCACACATCTCTCTTACCCTTACGTTGCTTACTCGATCAAACCACCTCACACCACACATTGTCCTCAAACATCTCATTTCCAGCACATCCATCCTCCTGCGCACAACTCTATCCATAGCCCACGCCTCGCAACCATACAACATTGTTGGAACTACTATTCCTTCAAACATACCCATTTTTGCTTTCCGGGATAATGTTCTCGACTTCCACACATTTTTCAAGGCTCCCAAAATTTTCGCCCCCTCCCCCACCCTATGATCCACTTCCGCTTCCATGGTTCCATCCGCTGACAGATCCACTCCCAGATATCTAAAACACTTCACTTCCTCCAGCCTCTCACCATTCAAACTCACCTCCCAATTGACTTGACCCTCAACCCTACTGTACCTAATAACCTTGCTCTTATTGACATTTACTCTTAACTTTCTTCTTCCACACACTTTACCAAACTCCGTCACCAGCTTCTGCAGTTTCTCACATGAATCCGCCACCAGCGCTGTATCATCAGCGAACAACAACTGACTCACTTCCCAAGCTCTCTCATCCCCAACAGACTTCATACTTGCCCCTCTTTCCAAAACTCTTGCATTTACCTCCCTAACAACCCCATCCATAAACAAATTAAACAACCATGGAGACATCACACACCCCTGCCGCAAACCTACATTCACTGAGAACCAATCACTTTCCTCTCTTCCTACACGTACACATGCCTTACATCCTCGATAAAAACTTTTCACTGCTTCTAACAACTTGCCTCCCACACCATATATTCTTAATACCTTCCACAGAGCATCTCTATCAACTCTATCATATGCCTTCTCCAGATCCATAAATGCTACATACAAATCCATTTGCTTTTCTAAGTATTTCTCACATACATTCTTCAAAGCAAACACCTGATCCACACATCCTCTACCATCTCATTTACCTATAATGACCCAAAGAGAATTTCCGTGAGAGAGATCTTGAGTCAAGGACCTTTCTGCAGACTCCTGCAGCCCAAAGCTACGCGCTACTGCCAGTGGCAGGGAAATGTAAACTCCTTTGAAATGAATTCTCCGACGATGCTGTACTCCAAATGATACAGCCTCGCCAGAGGTTGATTTTTCCCTCGCGGTGTATCGCCGAGCAGGCGAAGTTCTATAACACCTCTATATATATATATATATATATATATATATATATATATATATATATATATATATATATGTGTGTGTGTGTGTGTGTGTGTGTTTAAAACTGTGTTGGGGTTGCTTGCTGGATCATTTCAGCGTGTTTGTATTACGTCAGCAATGTTTATGCTGAGGATGGGAGTCTCTGAATATAGACTGTTGAAGCGTGAGGCTTTTTTACCCCTACGTAGGGGGTTGGTGGTTAGTTATGGAGTGGCTCGCGTGGGAAGGGTCTGGTGTCATTACAGAGAACTGAATTCCGAACATATTGAGGTGGGATTCCACTGGGAGGATCTCCGTTTCTCTGTGATGGGTGTTGAATGCTTGTGGTTTGCAGAGCAACCGGTAATTGTTCTGAGTGCTCTGTTTTGTGTGGTTTGTACCTTTATGTTTACTTTCGAGAGGCTAAACGACCAGGCAGGTGAGGGTGTGATGTAGAGTGGAGCAGATGAATTGCTTGTAGAGGATTTTAAGAGATTCATTTTCTTGGCCAATTCTGGTGCCAGTTATGTTCTTAGGGCACTCCGTGTGTGTGTGTGTGTGTGTGTGTGTGTGTGTGTGTGTGTGTTGGAGGTTAGAGTAATGGGTGAGTCAGTTCCATTGATTCGCTGGTAGTATATCGGTGAGTCGCCAGCGCCACTGGCTTGGCCCGTAATGCATCAGTGAGTCAGTGGCGTTATCAGCGAGTTACTGACGTCATCAGTGTGAGTGACGTCATTGGTGAGACTTTCCCTCGACAGATAGAACTGTCAGCAGGTCAAGGCTTATCTTCTATCCTAAGTATATACGGTTGACGCGGCTACGCTACCTCTCATCATAATGCATTATACGTGACAGAGAGGAACAGCAAGGGAGAGAGTTTGGGTGAACGATGGAATGGTTCGTGTGAAAGCCTGCTGTGACGAGAGGAATGAATGAGGCCTGTGTGAGGAGGGAGTGTACAACAGGGACTTGAAAAGACTGCGTGAAAGATAAGCTGAAATGAATGACAGTCACGTGTCCACTGACCCCTTGACTATACCTTGGTGACTGTGTGGTGATCCTTGATGTTTACAGATTACATTATGGGCGAGGGGGTCGTCGTGAAGGAGGAGGAGAGCATGAAGGACGACTACGACAAGTTCTTCAAGTACAAGGACAACTACCCGAAGTACGTCAAGCAGGAGGACTATATCAAGGAGGAGACGACGTATATCGAGAGTGGAGGAGGAGACGGAGGTGGAGGAGGAGATAGTGGTGGTGGAGGTGGTGGTGGAGGAGGAGGAGGTGGAGGAGGAGTTGACAATACAGTTCAAGTTGGAGGTGGAGGAGGGGGTAGTCTTGTTGGCGTCGGAGGGTCTCCCTCTACGTCCATCTCGTCCTCCAACACTCCCTCCTCCAACAGTTCCTTGACGGGGGCGTCGCTCCACCCTCCACTGACTTCCCCCCACGTGCAGCAACTGAGCTCCCTCTGCCCTCCCTTCCCCGAGGCTCACCTCACCTCCCTCTCCAGCCATAAGGATGACGGCGACAAAAGTAAGTTACAGCCACACGTTAACACTAGTCTGATCACAAGTCATTTTTTCTGTCCATTTGTATGGGTCTCTCTCTCTCTCTCTCTCTCTCTCTCTCTCTCTCTCTCTCTCTCTCTCTCTCTCTCTCTCTCTCTCTCTCTCTCTCTCTCTCTCTCTCTCTCTCCGTCTGTCTATATATAATATATATATATATATATATATATATATATATATATATATATATAATATACAAACCTCCAACATCCAGGCTCGTCATAAGTACTCAGCAGATTATCCGTTTCCAGTAATAACATGGTCGCTGAAGGCTACTAGTTGTATAATCATTATCATAAATTCCTCCATAATTCAAAGGAATTCAAACACCGAGACACTGCTGGGTCCTTTCGAGGCTGTCTGTGGTAGTGAGAGATGCTAGAATGAGTTGAAAGTTACTCACTAGCTTCAAAGATAATGACCTGCCAATTTTTTCAAGTACTTAAAGAGACGCAGAAAATGTCATTCATGGACTAAAAGTGAAGTACATATCACATTTCTTCTTAAACGTATCTTTGGTACTGCTGCCAACCCTCTCCTTGTATCTAGTTTGTATTCATTACTTTGTGTGAACACAGACGAATCAAGCCTGAAGGAGCCGCCTACATAAGCTGTGATAATTTTGTAATCCTCTTAACCTTATCTTTTCTAAGCTAAACATATTCAAGTTGGTTACTAGCCTCTCGTAGGATCTATTTCTCATCGCGAGAGCCATCTCTGTACCTCGATGCTGTACACTACATTAAGGCTTTTCTATTTTTTGATGTAGGGTTACCAAAGTTTAACATAGTATGCAAGATGGGGACACGCCAGTGAATTGTTCAGTGTGAGGAGTTCTTTCTTCGACTTAGATTCGAAAGTTCTTCCTGTGAATCCAATAATTTTGCTCGTCCTTTTTTACTGCTTGTTTCTGTGCACTGCTTGTCTCTAGGTCACAAAGATTATTACTCGCAAGCCATTTTCCTCATTTATGTATTGTAGCTCAACAGAATTCTTACTAGAGCCATCCGTCTTGTTTTTACAGCCGCTGTATAAAACTTTGAGGTTATCGATATCAAAATTCATTTGCCACTACTCAATTTGTCTGTGTACGTTTGAAGCTGTAGACGTTCAGCCTCTGTTGTATACTTCTTTCCCAGCTTAGTGTGAAGTGCGATTGTAGATATTTCATAATGAAGCCGATCATCAAAACTGAAATATGAAAGAAAGAAGAGAAACGGTCCCAAGACAGATCCTTGTGGCACACCACTTGTTGCGTCTCACCTTTCAGAGTCTAGGTCACCGATTACTGCTCTCTACTTACCGACAGTCAACCACTTTCCTAACCAACAAAGTACAACCTCATCTATACCATGTGAATCAACGTTTGCTAGATGGGGAACTTTATCGAATGCTTTTTTGAGAATCCAAATAGATCATTGGGTTGTTCGAGGCTGTTTGTGGTAATAAAAGAGTTAACAGACATAGAGAACAGTGTCTTATGAGAGAGAAAAGTAAACAGATGATCTCTGGAGAAATTTCTGTTAACGTCATATGTTAGTGAGGAGGTGCAAATAATATTGGAAGTTGATTTGAAGCATTGTATATCTCAAGTCTGCTTTCAAGCGTATCCATGATGCTGCTTTGACCTAACCTACCTGGGAAATTATTACGTACATTAACGTTCCTGTTGAGGACAAAATGCTTCATTCAAAGTAAAATGATCACATGCGAGTTTGTCTCGGTTCCTACGAGTGAAGTTTAACAAACTTATCCTTAAGTCATTGCTTAATCCGATATTATCAAAGTCGTAAATGATTTCGAATACCTGAATTAAAGCACCTGGCAACCTCTTCTCTAAGCTAAATTAGTTTAAGTCGTCTAGTCGGCTCTCAGGATTTGCTTCACAGTCGGGAATCATCTTGGTTCCTCAGTGTTTTACACATCCTATTTTTTTTCAAGCTGGTTAATCAAAAACTGAATACAGTTATCAGCTTGGGGACGCACCACTGAACTCTAGCGTTTTAAAGATTAATTCCATAAACATGAGTTCAGATGCCTTTCCCATGAAACCCAGACTCTTTTACTCCGCTTCTTCAGCGCTTCTCTGCTCTGCTTACTTAGTTTTAGGATCTCAGACGTTATTACACTAAACTCAGTCATCCTCCTCCTCCTCCTAATTCAGCTTTTGTAGCTCAACAGAATTCATACTGTAGCTTGCCTTCTCGTTTTCGTTACCGATATGCAATATGTTACGCTTAACGATATATGAATTCGTTTGTCGCCTATGAGTCCAGTCAACCCATTTTTTTTTTTTGTTTGTTTTTTGTCTAAGTCACGTTGTGGCTGTAAACGTTCAGAGTCTGCTCTGAATTAATTTTCCAGTTTGATATTGTCTGCGAATTTTGATTCGTACAATGAAGCCCAGTGTCATTTTGATGATTAATATACTGTGAGAAAGAGTCTCGGTCCCAAGACTGATCCCTGCAGCACGCCACTGTTTACGTCTCACCGTACGGATCAAGGTCGCTCCACGGGATATATTGGTGGGGGACGAGTCATGACATCCCGCGAAAGCGACATACAAAACCTTAGTTCTAATTGTTTATATAAATTTGTTGACAATCATACTTCTCTATAACTGCACTGAAAACCTGCAAACATCGATGAAACCTGAAGAGCTGAGACAGTGTATAGATGTTCATAGTTACATATCGCAAATATACATTTCGATATACTTGGCTCATTTCTTCACTGATGCTTTTCGTATGACCTTACTATTCACTTGCTATTCATCATTCGCTATCAGTCGCTAAATGCGATAACCACAACTGTTATATAGCGTTGTTAGATTGTTAAATGATGATCATTATATCAGAATTACGCTTACACTTCCCACAAATTATTGACCTAATGAATGCCATTATTACTCACAGTATTCGGTGAGAGTTGAAATTAGAAAAAATGATGGTTCAAAGAATTACCTCTCAACTTGTATAGATCCCTGGTTGAATTATTTAGCTTAGTCTTTATATTTTCACCACAGAAAATTGTAAAGCTTAGAGAGGCGAGTCGTTTTTTGAAATGAATTTACTGGTCTTCTTCAGTGAAAGTTCCTGAGCTGGTGACTGATAATACCGGTAAAATACCGCATCCGGTAACTGGTTATACCGGTAAAGTACCTGAGCCGGTAACTGGTAGCACCCATACGGCATCGAGGTCAGTGACCGGTAATACCAGTTAAATACCGGAGCCAGTGTCCGGTAAAGCCAATGGCCAGTGATGTCGGTGAAGCTCAGAGACGTTGACCGGTATAACCGGTAAATTACCGAAGCCACTGACCAGTAGTACCGTTAACGTCCGGAACCGGTGTCCGGTAATGCTGGTAGAGTGCCGAAGGGGGAGGGCTATTGAGGTGGGTGCGGGAGGCAGGTTCTATAAGGAAGCTAAGGTGAGGGTCGATGACTCCCACACTGAAAGCACTTGCTAATCATATGGACCTTCGCGGTGTAGCGGTTAGCATTGCTGACCATGGAGTAATCACGGGTTGGCCGGAGTGGAGCGCATAGGTTCGAATCCTAATTGCGTCAGTCGATGCACAGGTCAATCCAGCTGTTCACTTCCCATAGGGGTTGGTCTATAAAATGGGTACCTGGCTTGGCTAGGATATATATATATATCTTTTTTCTTTCAAACTATTCGCCATTTCCCGCGTTAGCGAGGTAGCGTTAAGAACAGAGGACTGGGCCTTTTTTGGAATATCCTCACCTGGCCCCCTCTGTTCCTTCTTTTCGAAAATTAAAAAAAAACGAGAGCGGAGGATTTCCAGCCCCCCGCTCCCTCCCCTTTTAGTCGCCTTCTACGACACGCAGGGAATACGTGGGAAGTATTCTTAATCCCCTATCCCCAGGGATAATATAAAGTACTTATGTATAATGTATTGTTTCGTTTTCACAAGCGAGGCTCTCGGTACCGTTCTTGAAATATCTTTCATAGAAAACGAGCGAAATTCGTTGGGTGGTGAAGGCGCCGGGCTGGCCTCACCACATACAGGCTAATGTTTCCTGATGAAAGGTATTGTTTCGAGAAAAACTTGGCGCTGTTTTTTTTTTTTTTTTTCATTTGACAATATTTGTATTCGTATTAAAAAAGCTTTGTATGGAAACACACACACACACACACACACACATCTAGCATAGGCAAAGGGGCTGTACAACACACAGAGCAGTAAAGACATGCTATATATATACAAGGTTAAGAGACGGGCCAACACAGGTATAAAACTCTCGCCTTGTGACACGCAAATAGTAAACAGAAATAGTAATCACACACACACACACACACACACACACACACACACACACACACACACACACACATGCAGGGTACCTTGTTCTGGCTAAGGTTTGTGTGTGTGTCTGTGCATACACAGGAGTACAGAAATGGTCCATAAGCAATGGTTAAAAGGCGGGGGCAACACGAGTGTAAAACTCTCTCCCCGTTACGCAAATTGTGATCACAAAATGCAGACAGTTTCTAGAAGTCTGAAAGGTTGTATAGGAAACTGTAGAAAAGATATGGTTTACTGCTAGAAGCAGTGAAAAGTTTATCATGGGCGTAAAGCTTGTGTGCGAGTAGGATGAAAGGATAGTGATTGGTTCCAAGTGGAGTTTGGTCTGCAGCAGGGTGTGTGATGTCACCATGGTTTTTCACTTTGTTTATGGGTGGGATGATGAGGGAGGTAAATGCGAGATTCTTGAAGAAAGGGGCGAGTGTGCAAGTTGTTGGGGATGAGAGGGCCTAGGAAGTGAGTCAGTATTATTTGCTGATGATACAGCACTGGTGGCAGATTCGAGTGAGAAACTGCAGATTTTGGTGATGGAGTTTGGAAGAGTGTGTGAAAGGAGAAAATTGAGAGTAATATGAATAAGACAAGGTTATTAGGATTAGCAGGGTTTAGTGACAGGTTAGTTAGGGTGTGAACTTGAATGGAGAAAAAATTTTAGGACTTGAAGTGGTTTAGATACCTGGGAGTGGACATGGCAGGGAATAGAACAATGGAAGCATCTGTGAGCAAGGAATAGAGTGAATTGGAACGATGTGGCATACGGGGGTCAACCTGCTGTCAGTGGACTGATCCAAGGTATTTGAAACGCCTGGGATAAACCATGGAAAGGTCTTTGGGGTCTGGATGTGGATAGGGCGTTGTGTTTTCGGTGCATTACACATGACAGCTAGAGACTGAGCGGATATTGCCTCTTTTCGTTTGTTCCTAGCGCTAACTCGTTAACGCGGGAAGCGGCGTTTGTGTTAGTGGTGATGCTGTGTGTTGATTCAGTAAAGAAATAATCAAGCAGCTGTTTATTGTGTATATCAGTGAATGACAAGTGTTTCTGTCTGAACTTTGAAGCTTCGTGGGAACGAAGCGGGTTCCATGTTTATGCTGTTGTCAAGATCTTGGATATGTCTTTAATTTGTCTCTTCATCGTCTTCAGGTCTGTCATAGGTTTTGTGCCACTTTTCTCAAACATGAGCCAGTCCTGCATTTTTAGCGTTTGAGCATTCTCCATCAACGAAGAGTCGCAGCGTCTTACTCCATACAATCTGTAGCATGATCTCGCATGGGGATTAGGGAGGTTGCTTCGTGTAGACAGACGTAGCCTTCACCAGGTGTGGATTTGCTTCTCCGACAGGCGCCTGAATCTTGTTCTAGGTTACTTTACCTTGAGCGACTCTCGTCCAAATGGTATACTAGTAAATCTCGTGACATGAGTATATGGTCTGTTCTATTACTGCTTTTCTTGTGTATTATCCGTTTGCTCTCTGTCATGGCACTTTTCCTGGTATCACAGTAGTAAGCCTGTAAATATGTTTGCTTTTTATTCATCCCTCTGTTTTGTAGTAGTGAGTTCGGACACCTCCACTTGTTCGCGGTTGGTCTGTTTGGGGAGTGTGCTGCTGGAGACGATTATTTTCGTGGCGTCGTCTGCTTAAAATACGTCCACGTTCATGTTCCCTGCTGGAGGTGAGAAATCTGTCGTGTATAAATAGCGTTGGCGACGGAGCGGTGCCTTGTGGGGCCCCGACAGACAGTGGTAATATTGCCATGTCCGTGGTTGTTGCTGTGGCACTTTGGTTATGGAAGTTACACGGTGATGATATCTGGTATGCATAGCTCTATCTGTTGATGCTGGAGGCCGGTCATCTACACTTTGCGGAAGGGTTTGCTTATATCCCTATATATAACATGGCAGTTTATTCCCAGGCCCTAATGAAAGCTATTTTTTTCCCCTTATAAAGTTGGAGATTGCATAGGTAGCTTCGCTTGTATCCCTCTAGTTCTCTTTCAACAGGTTCTTATCTAACTGCTGTTCGTTTTCATTATTGTCTAATTCCTTCATCTATTGTGAAATATAGATAAAAAAAATATGAATTTGAAAACTTTTCGGTCAGACACTTTTACATGAAAGGCGGGACGCAGCAAACGACATGTATGTACTAAAAACAAAAATAAAGGAATATGAAGGAATTCAAACAGCAAGGACCATCGGGTCCTTTCGAGGCTGTTTGTGACAGTGGAAGATATCAGAAACTCGCAGATTACTGTGGTAATAGAAGGTGTACAGATAATAACTCAGTAAGAATATCCTGCATTTTATCATTATGACTAAGGAATTGCAAATATTGTAAGTCGTGGACTTGAAGCGAAGTACTTATTAAGTGTATTCTTAAACGTATCTGAAGTACTGCTTTCAACCACTTTAATTGACAAATCGTTTTTCGTATATTAGCAATCATGTTAAGAAAAATTACTTCGCCTCATTCGAGGTAAACCGTTTGCCCACGAGTTTGTAACCTTTGCTACGAATAAAATCAGACGGATCAAGTCTTAAGTAACTCGATAGATCAAGATTGTCAAAGCCGTTTGATCATTTTGAGTACTTGTATTCGATCACCTCTGAACCTTCTGTTTTCGAAGCTAGATTGATTCAAGTCGTTTAATTTGATCTCGCAGGATTTGTTGGTCTGGGGATCTACTTGATAGCACGACTCTGTACTTTCTCTGTCATTTTTTTGAAGTAGGGAAACCGCAACGGAACACAATATTGAAAATGTGGACGAACCACTGAATTCTAAAGAGTAAGTGTGATTACCCAAGACATGAATTCGAGGGCTTTTACTATGTATGAACCCAAGAATTTTGTTCGCTCTTTTCACCGCTTTTGTGTAGTGCTTGCCTGGTTTTAGTTACCAAAGATTATTACGCCCAATTCCTTATCCTCATTCACCTTCTGTAGCTCATCAGAATTCATACTGTTGCTTTTCGTTTTTACCACCAATATGTAAAACCTTGCAACCATCGGTATGTTAAATCATTTGCCTCATATGAGCCCAGTTCATCAGTTTGTTTACGTCAGTTTGAAGCTGTAGACGTTCAAATTCATTCGTAGATTTATTTCTCAGCTTTGTATCATCATCAGCGAATTTTGATATTTTGCAATGGAATCCGTTATCAATATCATTGATATAAGAAACAGAACCGGTCCCAAGATTGATCCTTGTGGCACTCCACTTGTTACGTCTAACCAGTCTGAGGCTTGACCATATGAATCACAACTCTGTTTACGGACAGTTAACCAACTTCCCGTTCACAAAGTACAACTCATCATTGTCATGTGATTAAATTTTTGCTGTTAACTTTTGACGTGGAACCTTATCGAAAGCATTTCTGTAAGTCTAGATAGATAACATCACCTGCTTTACTTTCGTCTTATATGTTGATTATATCATAAATTAAGCGGATTTATCAGACATGAGCGTTTTCGTCGACCACCATGTAGAGAATCGTTTATTAAGTGGTGGTCCTCTAAATGGTGTACAAATATGTCTTGAGTGATGGTTTCCATAAGTTTTCCAACCGAAGACGTTTAGGTAATTGGACAATAGTTTCTGGGCAATACCTTATTACCTTTTTTGAATATCGATGTTACATCGGCAGACTTCCATTCATCTGGAACTTTTCCCGTAGCAAGTGACTCATTGAAAAGGGCAGTCGAGGCTTATCTATCTCATTATTTTTCGCCTCATTGTTCTTGGATACAACTTATGAGGGACTGCAGTTTCATTTATTTTCATTCTGTTTATTGCTGAAAGTTTGTCCTCGGCTTTTATGTCAGTTTGTTGAAGAACGTTTCTCTGTTATCACTGAACTGCATCCGGGATGTGGGTTGTGCCCTTGATCGTTAATACAGCTGGTTTCGCTGTCTTGAACCAAGTCACCGTTTTCTGTAATCATTAGATCTATTGACTGGGTAATGACTCTTTTAACATAACTGTAATACTCTAGTGTTTCTTTTGCTAGTTTCAGCATCATACGTTTCATATAGACGTTTATTTTGTAGTATAACTCTCTTACTTTCTCTACGCAGATTTACATAACTTATTCTGTCCAATTAATTATTGGATTCTCTAAGTTTCTTATGAGCTACTTTGTTAGACAAGTTACTTCTTTAAGTCACCGTTCCACCACCTTGGTTTCGTTTTAGAAATAGACCGTTTACTATACATTAGCACGTATGTTCCCTCTACTGCTTTGAATGTCTTTATGAAGCTTTTCCAATCGTGTCATTTTCATCGACCATATCATCTCAGGTCTGCATGTCAAGAGCGATACGAAGATCATTAAAATTCGCACGTTTAAAATCAGGTATTTATTCTCGACCGTTAGGTTGACCCATATGCAGTGTTGAAAGCGACCTCAAAAGTAATACGTCGCTGATCACTTTTATCAAACTTAGCTGCAGCTTCAACACTGGCAGCGAGATCTTCATTCATAGTTAGAAATGAATGTAATGTATTCGCGCAGGGGGTAGATTTCTCGCTCATTGGCTTAGGTCACTGTCTTGCAAATGTCGGTAGAGTCCACGCCCGGAGCTTCTGGATAGAGATTCTCCCCATATAGATACCGGTATGTTGAAATCTCCCACTGTGTCAGAATCTTGTTTATTACAAATTTTTTTGCTCACTGGTCATACAATGTTTCGTCTGTTTCTTGCAACATTGCGAGGGACGCATAGATATAGAGTGAAGGGTTAAATGACTCTCAATTGTTTAATGAAAGTTAAGGAAAGTTTCTTTTTTTTCATGTGTACAGTTCCATCTAAACTCATTCTAACCTGCTCTTACCTCAGCTGAGCTAACGAGACGTAACCTAAGTTATGGTAGACAGTGCTAGCATAAGTAACTTTACATAAGTAAACCTCGCTTACCTTCCCAGTTGTAATTTATCATAATTCTCAATATTACTATCGAATTTCCCACCTTACTAAATTTAATTCGCTATATTTTATTTTTTACTGTTCAGTTGAGGGTATTTTCTTCCTAAAGTTTGATATGTTTTTATTAAGTTCGTCATGGGGCGTTTTCTTTCTAAAGTTCGCAACTGTATTTTCTTTCTTTAGATAATTCGTTATACTGTATTTTATAAAAAAAATTCGTTATGAGGCGTTTTTCATGTAAAATTCGTCATTGTGTGTTTTTCTAAAGTTCACCATCGTGTGTGTTTTCTAAAGTCCTCGATATGTTTTCTCTCCAGGGGTTCATTACAGTACGTTTTCTTTCCGAATTTCGTCATAAACTTGTTTGATCTCTGAGGTTCGTATTTAACCTTTTGACCTCTGTGAGTCCGTCACACAAAGCAAAGTTTATCATAGAATTAATGTAACGCGTTACTTCCGTTAGTTGATGTAACGGGTTACTTCCGTTAGTTAATGTAACGCATTACTTCCGTTATCAAAAGTTAATGTAACGTGTTACTTCCTATACCAAGAGTTAATGTAACGCGTTACTTTTGCCAAGAATTCATGTAACGCGTTACTTCCTTTACCAAGGGTTAATGTAACGCGTTTCTTCCTTTACCAAGGGTTAATGTAACGCGTTACTTCCTTTACTAAGGGTTAATGTAATGTGTTACTTCCTTCACCAAGAGTTCATGGAACGCGTTACTTCTTTTATTATGGTTAATGTAACGCGTTACTTCCTTTGCCAAGGGTTAATGTAACGTGTTACTTCCTTCACCAAGGGTTAATGTAACGCGTTACTTCCTTTACCAAGGGTTAATGTAACGCGTTACTTATTTTACTAAGGGTTAATGTAATGTGTGATTTCCTTTACGAAAAATTAATGTACCGTGTTACTTCCTTTATAAGAGTTAATGTAACACGTTACTTCCGTTATCAAGTGTTAATGTAACGCATTACTTCCTTCACCAAGAGTTAATGTAACGTGTTACTTCCTTTATAAGAGTTAATGTAACGCTTTACTTCCTTTATCAAGGATTAATGTAATTTGTTACTTCCTTTACCAAGAGTTAATGTAACTTGTTACTTTCTATACCAAGAGTTGATGTAACGCGTTACCTCCTTTATCAAGAAGTTAATGTAACACGTTACTTCCTTTACCAAGAGGTAATGTAACGCTTTACTTCCTGTACCAAGAGTTAATGTAACGTGTTACTTCCTTTACCAAGCGTTAATGTAACGCATTACTTCCTTTACCAAGAGTCAATGTGACGCGTTACTTCCTTTACCAAGGGTTAATGTAACGCGTTACTTCCTTTACCAAGGGTTAATGTAACACGTTACGTCCTTTACCAAGGGTTGATGTAACGCGTTACTTCCTTTACTAAGGGTTAATGTGTTACTTCCTTTACCAAAAGTTAATGTCGTGGTACTTCCTTTATAAGAGTTAATGTAACGCGTTACTTCCGTTTATCAAGTGTTAATGTGATGCGTTACTTCCTTTACCAAGAGTTGATGTAACGCGTTACTTCCTTTATCAAGTCCATTTGGATGATCGTTACGGGAGGGTTAAAAGGGTTAAACGTTACAAGTTTGGTGTTGTTATAAAGTTTACAGTTCGAAGTTCGATACAGATTTCGTCACAGCTTGAGCCTACATTAGTGTGTGTTGGCAAGTTTGATAAATCCTGAATTTCTAGAGCGAAAATTCGTAGAGTTCGTTATAAAAGAGGTTGTCTAATGTGATTTATTTATATAGAGTTCGTTATAGCCAAAGTTGTGAATTGTCCGATTATGAATTCGTTACAAACAATGATTTTCTTTACGCAAATTTTCGTTATAGAGACGGGTCGTATTAACGGGAGTCATCGCGGACGAACTTGAATTTCATCCGTTACGTTCGTTATTATGGCACGAAATTATTTTTTTTCTTGACTCACTTCGGTATAATGTGATATCCTTTTCTTCGTAGGGTTCGTTATATCGCGGGTCCGTGAAGGTGTGAGGGGTTTGTTTAGTGAAATACTAGGCATTCTTGGGGGGGGGGGGGGGTGTGTGGCTTGGAAGGGGTTGTGGGAGGGGAGGTGGGTCGAGGTAGGGAGGGGCGACGGTCAGCGGGCCGGCCGGTGGTGGGTTTATTTAGTAAGCCGCCGTCTAAACAAACCCCTGACGGAGGCAAATTGACCCTCTCTCTTCCTCCCTCCGTACCCCCTCCCCACCTCTCTCTCTCTCTCTCTCTCTCTCTCTCTCTCTCTCTCTCTCTCTCTCTCGCACACACACACATACGCGCGCGCGCGCACTCTCCTCCCTGCACCGCCTCTCCCCATCTATTATCATCCCCTCGCCTGCTCCCCTCTCGCCTCTCCCTTATTCCTCTTCGCCATTCCGTCTCACTCACCTCACTACTCTCCTCCCCCGCGGTGCCACCCTCTCCCTTCCACCTACTCTCACTATCTCATCTTCCCCACCACGTCATCCCTCCGTATATATATATATATATATATATATATATATATATATATATATATATATATATATATATATATATATTTATATATAACACGGATATAGTATTTTTCAGCAGAGCAAAGCAAAAATATGTCCCACTCGAAGCTATGTCGTTTAGAAAGTTTGGAATCAGTTTATCGAAAGAGATAGCAAAGTGCGTGTGGTTGTAGACCCGAATCTTATCATAGGAAAAGTTATAGGTAGACTGGAAGACATTAGAGGAGGAGGAAGAAAATTCCACAGCTTCATTGTATTCAGGACACGAGGTACCATAACGGCTCATCCTCGTGTGGCTGGTCTCCACTCACAAACTGTGGGGAAAAATAGTAGCCGATTAATCGCGTGCTACGGGTCCAGGTCTTCGGGGATGGAGCTTACTCGGGCAACCCTCGAGGGTGGCCCCTGAGATGACACTTGTAGCACAGAGAAGCAGTGTTACGGTAGACGGAGAGGGGTGTTGAAGAGAGAAAAGATAAGAGCAAGTAAGAAATACGACTTTTTGACTACCAGTTGCCTAAAGAAACTTGAGAGGGAAAGCCACACCTGATTGTACTGGAGTACTCCATGTAGAGGTGAATGAGACCTTTGTAGATTTAAAGTACTGGCAACGCCTATACATCACCTCAAACCTTTGGGAAGCACATTTTGTGATATTCATAGTCCGGGGTTTTCCAGGATAAAGTGGAGGAAAGAAAACGTTGCGCCTAACATGTTAATATTATTACGGGAATATAAGGTAGTGCTTTGAAATTTTATGGTAAAAAACCGGGTCAGATTTGCAATGAGAAACAACTTGAGAATTACGTTTGGCACTGTTCAGCTGAAGAAGGTTACTGTATCCTTAGTAGGAGATGCTGCACAAAGCGAGGTTAAGGGAAGAAAATTTTCCATTATTAGGGGGGGGGGGGGAAAGTGAGATTGAGGATGGGGAAGGAAAGTGAGTCCAGGAATGTAAAGTGACACTGTCGACATGTGAGTCAATAATGTCGGAGGCTGAGGAAAGGCGAGCCTTCATGGAGAAAAGAAAAGCGTTCGTGTTAGGACAGAAGAACTCTGAGGACTGACGGGATATGATATCACAAGAGCAGTTAGGGTGGATGGCCTTGATTCCACAGTGTGGCTGAGATAGAAGTTCCTCCATCGGCAACTACCACAATGGAATGACCGGAAAGGAACATGTGCACTAGAGTAAGGGGAGAGATAGAGAAGAAAAGTCAGTTAAGGAAGGTTATGAAGCATAGATTTGTATCACGCGTCATCAAATGCTTGGGAGGTGTCGAGGACCACTACCAGAACGGAGGTGAGACACGCAGGAGAGGTCGAAAGCTATACTGCCGATCTACAAAACGTAGATAGGATTCTCCTTAAGAAGGTGAGAGCTAAGGAAAGCTTCTACAATTTTGGAAATTGTAAAAGTAAGAAACTGATCGAGTATTCAAGATTATCTGTCTCGTTAGTATTTTCTTTTCAAAATAAAACGAAATAATTACCTAATCATAGACCAATATTTTCATTAATGATAACATAATACAGTAGAGATACACTGTATCTTGTTTCGTATATTGGTTTCCCTGGGCAGACCAATCTGACTGGATGTATCACAGTTTTCTCCCAGTATGCTCACGAGGAGTGAAGACTTTTTCAGTGATGCTTCGAATACCGCAAACATATCCACTACAGATATCTGTGGCTCTGTGAAGGTTGGTCTTCTGTGAGTTAAGCTTGTGTGTCTGATCCTCAGCCTTGCTAAACCGCTTCTATCTGTTGGATGAAGTAAACATTCGTCAGCGAGCTGCCGATGTCTTCATCTATCTCTCGCAGTCAGTTGTTTCTGGTCTATCTCCATTCGAGCCTCCAGTTCTTGCACGGGCATCTTCTCATCTAGGGCTTCACACTCCCGCCATGGAGGGGAAAAAGGACGTCAGAGCAGTGACTTGCAGCCACCTTGGCCTGCTCGTTCATCCCCGTGGATGCTAAAATGAGACAGTGGCTTATTGTGGACGGCGAGCAATGCAAGCCAGTCTTGGACTTCTCTCATCATCAAGTGTGATGACTTCGGTTTTTGAACGGCTTGCAGTGCACTGCGAGAATCAGAATGTATGACAAGTGTTGTGGCTTTTCAACTCTCTAGTCATCTTAACTGCGGATAATGTGGCGCAAAGCTCAGCAGTGAAAACGAGAGCGGCGCGAGACAGGCTGCCACCAAGGTCTTCCTACTGCGCAGCATCGCCCACGCCATCGGTAAATATTTCCGCTGAACTTCGTGCTTTCAACTGTGCTCAAGGTATCCCTTTTATTGCTTCATCTACACTGCCTTTCCTCCTCCCTACTGCAATCAAATCCTTGGAATGTGGCTATACTAGTTTTGTTTCATGGTGGGGTGTGGGTATTCAAGGTTATCTGCCACGTTAGCAGCTGAGGACATTATAGGCAGAGAATCAAACGGACTTATGCTAAAGTCTGTCTCTCGTTCTCCCACCAGAGAACTGCCCATTCGATCAAAGGTCGATCAACGCAACTTACCTTGGTGGTTCAGGATTTCTCGGTCACTTGGTGTAGTAAATCTGTTCCATTACATCGATGCAGTCATGACGGTTGTCCTCCGCTCTCTCTGTAGAAGGAATGCACCGGGGTAGATCGAAATCCTTCAGTGCAGATCCTCAGAGCTTCGTTGTGGACTGGATCCAACATCTTGAGAACTGTGGGTGATGCCGACGACTGTGCTTCACATTCATGTGTCCAGTTTGATACAGACTAACGTTCAGTATAGCCGCAGGAGCTCATGCGTCCTACCCACGGTGACATATGGGAAAGCATCCGCAGGATACCGAGAGCTTCCTTGACATTGGCCCTCGTTTGCTTGATGTGAGACACCCACGTCAGTCATGGGTCGAATGTGAGACACCCACGTCAGTTATGGGTCGAATGTGAGACACCCACGTCAGTCATGGGTCGAATGTGAGACACCCATGTCAGTCTTGGGTCGAATTTGAGACACCCATGTCAGTCTTGGGTCGAATGTGAGACGCCCACGTCAGTCATGGGTCGAATGTGAGACACCCACGTCAGTCTTGGGTCGAATTTGAGACACCCACGTCAGTCATGGGTCGAATGTGAGACACCCACGTCAGTCATGGGTCGAATGTGAGACACCACGTCAGTCATGGGTCGAATGTGAGACACCACGTCAGTCATGGGTCGAATGTGAGACACCCACGTCAGTCATGGGTCGAATGTGAGACACCCACGTCAGTCATGGGTCGAATGTGAGACACCCACGTCAGTCATGGGTCGAATGTGAGACACCCACGTCAGTCATGGGTCGAATGTGAGACACCCACGTCAGTCATGGGTCGAATGTGAGACACCACGTCAGTCATGGGTCGAATGTGAGACACCCACGTCAGTCATGGGTCGAATGTGAGACACCACGTCAGTCATGGGTCGAATGTGAGACACCCACGTCAGTCATGGGTCGAATGTGAGACACCCACGTCAGTCATGGGTCGAATGTGAGACACCCACGTCAGTCATGGGTCGAATGTGAGACGCCCACGTCAGTCATGGGTCGAATGTGAGACACCCACGTCAGTCATGGGTCGAATGTGAGACACCCACGTCAGTCATGGGTCGAATGTGAGACACCCACGTCAGTCATGGGTCGAATGTGAGACACCACGTCAGTCATGGGTCGAATGTGAGACACCCACGTCAGTCATGGGTCGAATGTGAGACACCCACGTCAGTCATGGGTCGAATGTGAGACACCCACGTCAGTCATGGGTCGAATGTGAGACACCCACGTCAGTCATGGGTCGAATGTGAGACACCCACGTCAGTCATGGGTCGAATGTGAGACACCCACGTCAGTCATGGGTCGAATGTGAGACACCCACGTCAGTCATGGGTCGAATGTGAGACACCCACGTCAGTCATGGGTCGAATGTGAGACACCACGTCAGTCATGGGTCGAATGTGAGACACCACGTCAGTCATGGGTCGAATGTGAGACACCACGTCAGTCATGGGTCGAATGTGAGACACCACGTCAGTCATGGGTCGAATGTGAGACACCCACGTCAGTCATGGGTCGAATGTGAGACACCCACGTCAGTCATGGGTCGAATGTGAGACACCCACGTCAGTCATGGGTCGAATGTGAGACACCACGTCAGTCATGGGTCGAATGTGAGACACCCACGTCAGTCATGGGTCGAATGTGAGACACCACGTCAGTCATGGGTCGAATGTGAGACACCCACGTCAGTCATGGGTCGAATGTGAGACACCCACGTCAGTCATGGGTCGAATGTGAGACACCCACGTCAGTCATGGGTCGAATGTGAGACACCCACGTCAGTCATGGGTCGAATGTGAGACACCCACGTCAGTCATGGGTCGAATGTGAGACACCCACGTCAGTCATGGGTCGAATGTGAGACACCACGTCAGTCATGGGTCGAATGTGAGACACCCACGTCAGTCATGGGTCGAATGTGAGACACCACGTCAGTCATGGGTCGAATGTGAGACACCCACGTCAGTCATGGGTCGAATGTGAGACACCCACGTCAGTCATGGGTCGAATGTGAGACACCCACGTCAGTCATGGGTCGAATGTGAGACACCCACGTCAGTCATGGGTCGAATGTGAGACACCCACGTCAGTCATGGGTCGAATGTGAGACACCACGTCAGTCATGGGTCGAATGTGAGACACCACGTCAGTCATGGGTCGAATGTGAGACACCACGTCAGTCATGGGTCGAATGTGAGACACCCACGTCAGTCATGGGTCGAATGTGAGACACCCACGTCAGTCATGGGTCGAATGTGAGACACCCACGTCAGTCATGGGTCGAATGTGAGACACCACGTCAGTCATGGGTCGAATGTGAGACACCCACGTCAGTCATGGGTCGAATGTGAGACACCACGTCAGTCATGGGTCGAATGTGAGACACCCACGTCAGTCATGGGTCGAATGTGAGACACCACGTCAGTCATGGGTCGAATGTGAGACACCACGTCAGTCATGGGTCGAATGTGAGACACCCACGTCAGTCATGGGTCGAATGTGAGACACCCACGTCAGTCATGGGTCGAATGTGAGACACCCACGTCAGTCATGGGTCGAATGTGAGACACCCACGTCAGTCATGGGTCGAATGTGAGACACCCACGTCAGTCATGGGTCGAATGTGAGACACCCACGTCAGTCATGGGTCGAATGTGAGACACCCACGTCAGTCATGGGTCGAATGTGAGACACCACGTCAGTCATGGGTCGAATGTGAGACGCCCACGTCAGTCATGGGTCGAATGTGAGACACCCACGTCAGTCATGGGTCGAATGTGAGACGCCCACGTCAGTCATGGGTCGAATGTGAGACACCCACGTCAGTCATGGGTCGAATGTGAGACACCCACGTCAGTCATGGGTCGAATGTGAGACACCCACGTCAGTCATGGGTCGAATGTGAGACACCCACGTCAGTCATGGGTCGAATGTGAGACACCCACGTCAGTCATGGGTCGAATGTGAGACACCCACGTCAGTCATGGGTCGAATGTGAGACACCACGTCAGTCATGGGTCGAATGTGAGACACCCACGTCAGTCATGGGTCGAATGTGAGACACCACGTCAGTCATGGGTCGAATGTGAGACACCACGTCAGTCATGGGTCGAATGTGAGACACCCACGTCAGTCATGGGTCGAATGTGAGACACCCACGTCAGTCATGGGTCGAATGTGAGACACCACGTCAGTCATGGGTCGAATGTGAGACACCCACGTCAGTCATGGGTCGAATGTGAGACACCCACGTCAGTCATGGGTCGAATGTGAGACACCCACGTCAGTCATGGGTCGAATGTGAGACACCCACGTCAGTCATGGGTCGAATGTGAGACACCCACGTCAGTCATGGGTCGAATGTGAGACACCACGTCAGTCATGGGTCGAATGTGAGACACCACGTCAGTCATGGGTCGAATGTGAGACACCCACGTCAGTCATGGGTCGAATGTGAGACACCACGTCAGTCATGGGTCGAATGTGAGACACCACGTCAGTCATGGGTCGAATGTGAGACACCCACGTCAGTCATGGGTCGAATGTGAGACACCCACGTCAGTCATGGGTCGAATGTGAGACACCACGTCAGTCATGGGTCGAATGTGAGACACCCACGTCAGTCATGGGTCGAATGTGAGACACCCACGTCAGTCATGGGTCGAATGTGAGACACCCACGTCAGTCATGGGTCGAATGTGAGACACCACGTCAGTCATGGGTCGAATGTGAGACACCACGTCAGTCATGGGTCGAATGTGAGACACCCACGTCAGTCATGGGTCGAATGTGAGACACCCACGTCAGTCATGGGTCGAATGTGAGACACCCACGTCAGTCATGGGTCGAATGTGAGACGCCCACGTCAGTCATGGGTCGAATGTGAGACACCCACGTCAGTCATGGGTCGAATGTGAGACACCCACGTCAGTCATGGGTCGAATGTGAGACACCCACGTCAGTCATGGGTCGAATGTGAGACACCACGTCAGTCATGGGTCGAATGTGAGACACCCACGTCAGTCATGGGTCGAATGTGAGACACCCACGTCAGTCATGGGTCGAATGTGAGACACCCACGTCAGTCATGGGTCGAATGTGAGACACCCACGTCAGTCATGGGTCGAATGTGAGACACCACGTCAGTCATGGGTCGAATGTGAGACACCCACGTCAGTCATGGGTCGAATGTGAGACACCACGTCAGTCATGGGTCGAATGTGAGACACCCACGTCAGTCATGGGTCGAATGTGAGACACCACGTCAGTCATGGGTCGAATGTGAGACACCCACGTCAGTCATGGGTCGAATGTGAGACACCCACGTCAGTCATGGGTCGAATGTGAGACACCCACGTCAGTCATGGGTCGAATGTGAGACACCACGTCAGTCATGGGTCGAATGTGAGACACCACGTCAGTCATGGGTCGAATGTGAGACACCACGTCAGTCATGGGTCGAATGTGAGACACCCACGTCAGTCATGGGTCGAATGTGAGACACCACGTCAGTCATGGGTCGAATGTGAGACACCCACGTCAGTCATGGGTCGAATGTGAGACACCCACGTCAGTCATGGGTCGAATGTGAGACACCCACGTCAGTCATGGGTCGAATGTGAGACACCCACGTCAGTCATGGGTCGAATGTGAGACACCCACGTCAGTCATGGGTCGAATGTGAGACACCCACGTCAGTCATGGGTCGAATGTGAGACACCCACGTCAGTCATGGGTCGAATGTGAGACACCCACGTCAGTCATGGGTCGAATGTGAGACACCCACGTCAGTCATGGGTCGAATGTGAGACACCCACGTCAGTCATGGGTCGAATGTGAGACACCCACGTCAGTCATGGGTCGAATGTGAGACACCCACGTCAGTCATGGGTCGAATGTGAGACACCCACGTCAGTCATGGGTCGAATGTGAGACGCCCACGTCAGTCATGGGTCGAATGTGAGACACCCACGTCAGTCATGGGTCGAATGTGAGACACCCACGTCAGTCATGGGTCGAATGTGAGACACCCACGTCAGTCATGGGTCGAATGTGAGACACCACGTCAGTCATGGGTCGAATGTGAGACACCCACGTCAGTCATGGGTCGAATGTGAGACACCACGTCAGTCATGGGTCGAATGTGAGACACCCACGTCAGTCATGGGTCGAATGTGAGACACCCACGTCAGTCATGGGTCGAATGTGAGACACCCACGTCAGTCATGGGTCGAATGTGAGACACCCACGTCAGTCATGGGTCGAATGTGAGACACCCACGTCAGTCATGGGTCGAATGTGAGACACCACGTCAGTCATGGGTCGAATGTGAGACACCCACGTCAGTCATGGGTCGAATGTGAGACACCCACGTCAGTCATGGGTCGAATGTGAGACACCCACGTCAGTCATGGGTCGAATGTGAGACACCCACGTCAGTCATGGGTCGAATGTGAGACACCACGTCAGTCATGGGTCGAATGTGAGACACCCACGTCAGTCATGGGTCGAATGTGAGACACCACGTCAGTCATGGGTCGAATGTGAGACACCACGTCAGTCATGGGTCGAATGTGAGACACCCACGTCAGTCATGGGTCGAATGTGAGACACCCACGTCAGTCATGGGTCGAATGTGAGACACCACGTCAGTCATGGGTCGAATGTGAGACACCCACGTCAGTCATGGGTCGAATGTGAGACACCACGTCAGTCATGGGTCGAATGTGAGACACCCACGTCAGTCATGGGTCGAATGTGAGACACCCACGTCAGTCATGGGTCGAATGTGAGACACCCACGTCAGTCATGGGTCGAATGTGAGACACCCACGTCAGTCATGGGTCGAATGTGAGACACCCACGTCAGTCATGGGTCGAATGTGAGACACCCACGTCAGTCATGGGTCGAATGTGAGACACCCACGTCAGTCATGGGTCGAATGTGAGACACCCACGTCAGTCATGGGTCGAATGTGAGACACCCACGTCAGTCATGGGTCGAATGTGAGACACCACGTCAGTCATGGGTCGAATGTGAGACGCCCACGTCAGTCATGGGTCGAATGTGAGACACCCACGTCAGTCATGGGTCGAATGTGAGACACCCACGTCAGTCATGGGTCGAATGTGAGACACCACGTCAGTCATGGGTCGAATGTGAGACACCCACGTCAGTCATGGGTCGAATGTGAGACACCCACGTCAGTCATGGGTCGAATGTGAGACACCACGTCAGTCATGGGTCGAATGTGAGACACCCACGTCAGTCATGGGTCGAATGTGAGACACCCACGTCAGTCATGGGTCGAATGTGAGACGCCCACGTCAGTCATGGGTCGAATGTGAGACACCCACGTCAGTCATGGGTCGAATGTGAGACACCCACGTCAGTCATGGGTCGAATGTGAGACACCCACGTCAGTCATGGGTCGAATGTGAGACACCCACGTCAGTCATGGGTCGAATGTGAGACACCCACGTCAGTCATGGGTCGAATGTGAGACACCCACGTCAGTCATGGGTCGAATGTGAGACACCCACGTCAGTCATGGGTCGAATGTGAGACACCCACGTCAGTCATGGGTCGAATGTGAGACACCCACGTCAGTCATGGGTCGAATGTGAGACACCACGTCAGTCATGGGTCGAATGTGAGACACCCACGTCAGTCATGGGTCGAATGTGAGACACCCACGTCAGTCATGGGTCGAATGTGAGACACCCACGTCAGTCATGGGTCGAATGTGAGACACCCACGTCAGTCATGGGTCGAATGTGAGACACCCACGTCAGTCATGGGTCGAATGTGAGACACCCACGTCAGTCATGGGTCGAATGTGAGACACCCACGTCAGTCATGGGTCGAATGTGAGACACCCACGTCAGTCATGGGTCGAATGTGAGACACCCACGTCAGTCATGGGTCGAATGTGAGACACCACGTCAGTCATGGGTCGAATGTGAGACACCCACGTCAGTCATGGGTCGAATGTGAGACACCCACGTCAGTCATGGGTCGAATGTGAGACACCCACGTCAGTCATGGGTCGAATGTGAGACACCCACGTCAGTCATGGGTCGAATGTGAGACACCCACGTCAGTCATGGGTCGAATGTGAGACACCCACGTCAGTCATGGGTCGAATGTGAGACACCCACGTCAGTCATGGGTCGAATGTGAGACACCCACGTCAGTCATGGGTCGAATGTGAGACACCCACGTCAGTCATGGGTCGAATGTGAGACACCACGTCAGTCATGGGTCGAATGTGAGACACCCACGTCAGTCATGGGTCGAATGTGAGACACCCACGTCAGTCATGGGTCGAATGTGAGACACCCACGTCAGTCATGGGTCGAATGTGAGACACCACGTCAGTCATGGGTCGAATGTGAGACACCCACGTCAGTCATGGGTCGAATGTGAGACACCCACGTCAGTCATGGGTCGAATGTGAGACACCCACGTCAGTCATGGGTCGAATGTGAGACACCACGTCAGTCATGGGTCGAATGTGAGACACCCACGTCAGTCATGGGTCGAATGTGAGACACCCACGTCAGTCATGGGTCGAATGTGAGACACCCACGTCAGTCATGGGTCGAATGTGAGACACCCACGTCAGTCATGGGTCGAATGTGAGACACCACGTCAGTCATGGGTCGAATGTGAGACACCCACGTCAGTCATGGGTCGAATGTGAGACACCCACGTCAGTCATGGGTCGAATGTGAGACACCACGTCAGTCATGGGTCGAATGTGAGACACCCACGTCAGTCATGGGTCGAATGTGAGACACCACGTCAGTCATGGGTCGAATGTGAGACACCCACGTCAGTCATGGGTCGAATGTGAGACACCCACGTCAGTCATGGGTCGAATGTGAGACACCCACGTCAGTCATGGGTCGAATGTGAGACACCCACGTCAGTCATGGGTCGAATGTGAGACACCCACGTCAGTCATGGGTCGAATGTGAGACACCCACGTCAGTCATGGGTCGAATGTGAGACACCCACGTCAGTCATGGGTCGAATGTGAGACACCCACGTCAGTCATGGGTCGAATGTGAGACACCCACGTCAGTCATGGGTCGAATGTGAGACACCCACGTCAGTCATGGGTCGAATGTGAGACACCCACGTCAGTCATGGGTCGAATGTGAGACACCACGTCAGTCATGGGTCGAATGTGAGACACCCACGTCAGTCATGGGTCGAATGTGAGACACCCACGTCAGTCATGGGTCGAATGTGAGACACCCACGTCAGTCATGGGTCGAATGTGAGACACCACGTCAGTCATGGGTCGAATGTGAGACACCCACGTCAGTCATGGGTCGAATGTGAGACACCACGTCAGTCATGGGTCGAATGTGAGACACCACGTCAGTCATGGGTCGAATGTGAGACACCACGTCAGTCATGGGTCGAATGTGAGACGCCCACGTCAGTCATGGGTCGAATGTGAGACACCCACGTCAGTCATGGGTCGAATGTGAGACACCCACGTCAGTCATGGGTCGAATGTGAGACACCCACGTCAGTCATGGGTCGAATGTGAGACACCCACGTCAGTCATGGGTCGAATGTGAGACACCACGTCAGTCATGGGTCGAATGTGAGACACCCACGTCAGTCATGGGTCGAATGTGAGACACCCACGTCAGTCATGGGTCGAATGTGAGACACCACGTCAGTCATGGGTCGAATGTGAGACACCCACGTCAGTCATGGGTCGAATGTGAGACACCACGTCAGTCATGGGTCGAATGTGAGACACCACGTCAGTCATGGGTCGAATGTGAGACACCACGTCAGTCATGGGTCGAATGTGAGACACCACGTCAGTCATGGGTCGAATGTGAGACACCACGTCAGTCATGGGTCGAATGTGAGACACCCACGTCAGTCATGGGTCGAATGTGAGACACCCACGTCAGTCATGGGTCGAATGTGAGACACCCACGTCAGTCATGGGTCGAATGTGAGACACCCACGTCAGTCATGGGTCGAATGTGAGACACCACGTCAGTCATGGGTCGAATGTGAGACACCACGTCAGTCATGGGTCGAATGTGAGACACCCACGTCAGTCATGGGTCGAATGTGAGACACCCACGTCAGTCATGGGTCGAATGTGAGACACCCACGTCAGTCATGGGTCGAATGTGAGACACCCACGTCAGTCATGGGTCGAATGTGAGACACCCACGTCAGTCATGGGTCGAATGTGAGACACCCACGTCAGTCATGGGTCGAATGTGAGACACCCACGTCAGTCATGGGTCGAATGTGAGACACCACGTCAGTCATGGGTCGAATGTGAGACACCCACGTCAGTCATGGGTCGAATGTGAGACACCACGTCAGTCATGGGTCGAATGTGAGACACCCACGTCAGTCATGGGTCGAATGTGAGACACCACGTCAGTCATGGGTCGAATGTGAGACACCACGTCAGTCATGGGTCGAATGTGAGACGCCCACGTCAGTCATGGGTCGAATGTGAGACACCACGTCAGTCATGGGTCGAATGTGAGACACCCACGTCAGTCATGGGTCGAATGTGAGACACCACGTCAGTCATGGGTCGAATGTGAGACACCCACGTCAGTCATGGGTCGAATGTGAGACACCACGTCAGTCATGGGTCGAATGTGAGACACCCACGTCAGTCATGGGTCGAATGTGAGACACCCACGTCAGTCATGGGTCGAATGTGAGACACCACGTCAGTCATGGGTCGAATGTGAGACACCCACGTCAGTCATGGGTCGAATGTGAGACACCACGTCAGTCATGGGTCGAATGTGAGACACCACGTCAGTCATGGGTCGAATGTGAGACACCCACGTCAGTCATGGGTCGAATGTGAGACACCCACGTCAGTCATGGGTCGAATGTGAGACACCACGTCAGTCATGGGTCGAATGTGAGACACCCACGTCAGTCATGGGTCGAATGTGAGACACCCACGTCAGTCATGGGTCGAATGTGAGACACCACGTCAGTCATGGGTCGAATGTGAGACACCCACGTCAGTCATGGGTCGAATGTGAGACACCCACGTCAGTCATGGGTCGAATGTGAGACACCCACGTCAGTCATGGGTCGAATGTGAGACACCCACGTCAGTCATGGGTCGAATGTGAGACACCACGTCAGTCATGGGTCGAATGTGAGACACCACGTCAGTCATGGGTCGAATGTGAGACACCACGTCAGTCATGGGTCGAATGTGAGACACCACGTCAGTCATGGGTCGAATGTGAGACACCCACGTCAGTCATGGGTCGAATGTGAGACACCCACGTCAGTCATGGGTCGAATGTGAGACACCCACGTCAGTCATGGGTCGAATGTGAGACACCCACGTCAGTCATGGGTCGAATGTGAGACACCACGTCAGTCATGGGTCGAATGTGAGACACCCACGTCAGTCATGGGTCGAATGTGAGACACCACGTCAGTCATGGGTCGAATGTGAGACACCCACGTCAGTCATGGGTCGAATGTGAGACACCCACGTCAGTCATGGGTCGAATGTGAGACACCCACGTCAGTCATGGGTCGAATGTGAGACGCCCACGTCAGTCATGGGTCGAATGTGAGACACCCACGTCAGTCATGGGTCGAATGTGAGACACCCACGTCAGTCATGGGTCGAATGTGAGACACCCACGTCAGTCATGGGTCGAATGTGAGACACCCACGTCAGTCATGGGTCGAATGTGAGACACCACGTCAGTCATGGGTCGAATGTGAGACACCCACGTCAGTCATGGGTCGAATGTGAGACACCCACGTCAGTCATGGGTCGAATGTGAGACACCCACGTCAGTCATGGGTCGAATGTGAGACACCCACGTCAGTCATGGGTCGAATGTGAGACACCACGTCAGTCATGGGTCGAATGTGAGACACCCACGTCAGTCATGGGTCGAATGTGAGACACCCACGTCAGTCATGGGTCGAATGTGAGACACCACGTCAGTCATGGGTCGAATGTGAGACACCCACGTCAGTCATGGGTCGAATGTGAGACACCACGTCAGTCATGGGTCGAATGTGAGACACCCACGTCAGTCATGGGTCGAATGTGAGACACCCACGTCAGTCCAAAAGCAGATAAAAGTCAGACAAGCACAGAGACGGAGCCAGGGAAACCGCAATTAAAACCCGTCAAACAGAGAAAACCAGAACGACACAGATAAAACCAGACAAGCCCCTAGATCAAGCCAGATAAGTAAACAGATAAACCCAGAAAAACGCACGAATGTAAGTCGATTAAGACACAGATGCAACCAGTAGGACACACATAAAGCTGACCGCATGGATAAAGCCAGACAAGTGTGCAGACAAAGCTAAACAAGCACAGATAAAGCCAGAGAAGGATGCAGATAAAGCCAGTCAAGGGTTCAGATAAAGTTAAAACAAGCACAGATAAAGCCAGTCAGGGACCCAGATAGAAGCAGACAAATGGTGACCCCAAGCAGAAATATGGCAGGATCTCCACTTCCAGCGGTGTATGTTGTGGGGGAGGGGGGGGGGGGGGGGGAGTCAATGGACGCTTTGTGTTGTTCGTTTGTTTTTGATCGACCGATTGGGCCCTCAGCCCCACCAGGGCTGAGATTGATGCTCTGGGAGGGTGGGGAGGAAAGGTACTGGGAGATCAGGGGGATAGGGTAGCGGATGGGGTGGGAGAGAGCAGGAGGAGGAGGAAGAGAGGAGAGAAGGCTGGAGGAAGAGGGGGATAGGGAGAGGATGAGTGGCATAGACAGATGGGGGGAAAAGAAGAGGCGTCAGTGAGAGTAGGGGAGAGTGGTTGACCATGGGGGAAGTAGAAGATTAACGAATATAGGGGAGAGTTAAGTCTAACAGAATGAGTGAGTGTGGGGAGAGTGAATGAGACTAAAGACAGTGACTGAAAATGGAGAGAGTAATAGAGAGGAGAGTAAACGAGGGTAGAGGAGAGTGTGGGAGAGTGATTTAAGAAGCTAGGAAGATGCGGTATTAGAGAGGGAGGAGCAGTGCCCGTACAGACGCCACAAGCGGGGCAAAGTGGCGAGGAATCTCGATCATATGATATGTGATGCATGATTAGAAAAGGTCCGGCAGCAAGGTGTGGCGAGACCTGGCAGATAGGAGGAGGTGTGGTGAGGCCTGGATGACAGGAGGAGGTGTGGTGAGGCCTGGATGACAGGAGGAGGACCGGCCACTCCACACGGACCCAGAGACATGGTTCATCCAAGGTCCTCCTCTCCTGCCTTGGTCAGCTTTCGTCACTGTCGTACCGTCCGTCTGATTCTCCCATCAGCTTAACACAACTTCGATCATGAGACACATATGCAGGAATTTACATGTGCCAACTTATAGTGAATGCATACCGATACTTATGAATACAAAACCACTCAGCGAATATATTCCTATGAGTCCACGGGGAAAACGAAACACGGTAAGTTCCCAAGTGCACTTTCGTGTAATAATCATATCATCAGGGGAGACAAGAATGAAATATAAGTCAGTTGATATACAACGAAGAATCGTAGCTAGGACGCCATATATATGTGTGTTTGTGGGTGTGTGTGTGTGTAAGCAGGCAGAAAATTTTATCTCGTACAATGTTTCTTGAAGACTATTGCATATTCAACATTAACCAGCTGTCCCTCTTTTTTTCTTTCTTTCTCACCAAATGTTTTCCTTCATCAGATAAAGTGTGAATTGAATGACCTTGTTCTTGAAATATTTGAGACGTTTCGGGCACATAAAAATTACCCATCTTCAGTCAGATTGCTTAGAAATGATGCAGCGCGATAGATGAATAGCAAAGACAGGAATGGTTCACATCATCAAGTGCCATAAAGGAGAGGGGTAACGTAGGTGATGTCTTGATCTGGGGCTCGTTCACGTTCACTTGAGGTTCGTGCGTGGTAGTGTGGTCGGTCGGAGACAAACACGGTGGGTCACCTCGTTTTGGAAGACTGCCCCAGGTCTCTGCACCTGGGGAAATCGCCTGGAGGAAGAGAGTGCGGTAATCAAAGGTGTGGTTGAGGATAATGGTGGGGAACCTGTCTTGTCCTTCATGCTCTTTCCGGATCCATAATTGTCATTTACAACTCCCTCTCCTGTATAAGGATGTCTCGCGCACATATTCTTCCAAGCAAACACCTGATCCACACATCCTCTACCGCTCTTGAAACTAGACTCTTCCTCTATACTATAGCCTGATGCTTTGCGCATGTCACCCACCACCCGATCTTATCATCACTCTCCCCTACATCTTACCAAGTACACTCAATCAACGTAACCTGTGATTCGAGTAATCACCTTTTTGTCTCCCTAGCGTTTGTACATTAGCACTACACAGGCATTCTGCCAGTCCTCAGGCTCATCACCATGATCCATCCATACATTGAAAATCCTAATTAACCAGTCAGTAACACAATCATCCCCATCATAAGACATTCAGCTGCAGTCCCATCCACTCCAGCCGCTTTGCCACGTTTTCTCTTACGTAAGGCATTCACCCCTCTGAACCAAACCGTTTTCTGTGACTCTCTTACTCCACATAACTCTACGTGCAAAAGACACCATATCTGCCAGCCTGTCATGGAACTATCCCTGCATGTGGTTACACTGCGAGAGAGAAGTCACCTTTAGCGACGCTATATCGCAGTTAGAGGACGAAAACGTTTTGCTCTAAAAGAGCCCTTCATTTCCCTGCTGTTGATTGAAGCGCAGTCTAAAAACTGCAGGGGCTCCGTGAAAAGGGTCCTTGGGTTGTATAATCAATCAGTTATACAGACGAATCCCTGTGCACACACACACGCACCGCGCACACACGCACCGCGCACACACACACACACCGCGCACACACACACACACCGCGCACACACGCACCGCGCACACACACGCACCGCGCACACACACACACACACACGCACCGCGCACACACACCACACACACACACGCACCGCGCACACACACGCACCGCACACACACACACGCACCGCGCACACACACACACGCACCGCGCACACACACGCACCGCACACACACACACGCACCGCGCACACACACGCACCGCACACACACACGCACCGCACACACACACACGCACCGCACACACACACACGCACCGCGCACACACACGCACCGCACACACACACACGCACCGCGCACACACACGCACCGCACACACACACGCACCACGCACACACACGCACCGCACACACACACGCACCACGCACACACACGCACCACGCACACACACACACGCACCGCGCACACACACACGCACCGCACACACACACACGCACCGCGCACACACACACGCACCGCGCACACACACGCACCGCACACACACACACGCACCGCGCACACACACGCACCGCACACACACACGCACCACGCACACACACGCACCACGCACACACACACACGCACCGCGCACACACACGCACCGCACACACACACACGCACCGCGCACACACACACGCACCGCACACACACACACGCACCGCACACACACACACGCACCGCACACACACACGCACCGCACACACACACGCACCGCACACACACACACACACACACACACACACACCGCACACACACACGCGCACGCGCGGTTTATATATATATATATATATATATATATATATATATATATATATATATATATATATATATATATATAAGATGCTGCGTACGTTGGAATCCTACCCAGTGTGAGGTGGTAAACTTTACAGTCCTTTGTTGTGTGAGGGTTAAGATTACCGACCATGAGTCAGCACGGCCCGGCCGCAGTCGGACCCGCATGGGTTCGAATTCTAGGCACAGCAATCGGCCCACATCCTACCCTGGTGTTCACCTTTCCCTCGAGGCTGGTCTATACATGAGTACTTGGCTTAGGCTGCTGTGTACACACACACACACACACACACACACACACACACACACACACCACCACCACCATTTTTAATAACCTATTTGTACTGTGCAGTTCGGGAGTGCCTATATTTTGTGTGTGTCTGTGCGCGTGTACACACAGGAGTAAACATTGGATGCATATAGAAGGTGAAGAAGGGGCAACACGAGTGTAAAACTCCCTTCTACTAACACACAAACAGGAATCAGTAATTACACAACACACACACACACACACACACACACACACACACACACACAGGCGCGTGTTGAAACAGTCCTCCACGTCCCAAAAATAAACAGACTGTAGTGCTATTATAAAGCATCTATAGTGCCTTACGCGTTGTGCAACGCCCGCCACGCACCTGAACCATGCCGGCCCACGCACCCACGCACTCACTCACTCGCTCCTTAATTGGCCCTGGAGACTCTGATCGTAATTAGTGAAATTCAGTTAAAGAATAAGGGAAGTGACTCCCCCTCCTGTAGACTGTGGGTTCGCCTAGAGTTGGTCAGAGAGGCGGCAGGACCTGTGTGTGTGTGTGTGTGTGTGTGTGTGTGTGTGTGTGTGTGTGGGCGAAGACCTTGACTGCTGGGCTGTCGTCAGGACCTGCAACTCCGGCTCTGGTGTGGACCCGGCGTCAGCTCAGGTGGCCCGCAGCCCGAGCAAGGAGACCTCAGTGCGTCTCTCACGCCTCATTAAGGGAGTATTAGCTGGTCTAATGCGTGTCAGGCGACCCACGCTCCTAAGACCATGTGCATTCAGGCCATGCACTCAAGAGATCAAGAACTCAAGAGACCGTGAACTCAGGAGACCATGCACTCAAATGCCCATGCAGTAGGACCATATGCTCAAGAGACCATTCATTCAAGAAACTATACACTCAAGAGACCATGCACTCAAGAAACTATACACTCAAGAGACCATGCACTCAAGAAACTATACACTCAAGAGACCATGCACTGAAGAGACCGTGCACTTTAGACAACATGCACTCAAGAGCCCATACATAAGGACCGTGTACTCAAGAGACCATGTTCTCAAAAGACTATGTACTCAGGAGTTGCTGCACTCTCAGAACACTCCAGTGATGATCTCTGGCTCTGCACTCTCAGGCCAAGTAATGGCAGACAGGGTCCTGGCTGGGACGGAGTTCCACTCTTGCATTGGTTTCGAAGTCTAGTTATTTACAACACCATAAACCACACACACACACACACACACACTCGCACGCACGCACACACAGTCTTTCATGAAAACTTTGGAATGCTTAATGACGGATTATAGAATGAGGTATTCATAATACACAAATACGAATACCTAAGATGGTAGACATGAATATATACACTGAATGAAAACAGGAACACACACACACACACACACACACACACACACACACTAAACGTCACAGAGGCGCTTTGATAGTGAAATAGATAGACAGACAGATGCATAAAGAAATGGATGAACAGATCAGATAGACAAAGTGAAATGAAAATATATATATATATGTAGAGAGAGAGAGAGAGAGAGAGTCACCACTGGCACCTCTGGGTCGGCCACAATATGAGAACAATCGAGTGAGCCATGATTAACGCTGTCCACACACCACCATGCAAGTCCCTCGGCCCGCGCCACTAAGTTCTGGCAACCCGGTCTGACTCTAGCTAGCCACCGTAAGCCAGTGTACACCACGAATGTCATTATGACTGTGGTCGTAACGGTATGATCAGATGAGGAAGAATGGGGTTGATCAAGCCGGATGCATATCTACTGGGCAGGTAGTGAGGGTGTGGGCTCAGAGGTCAAAGGTCAGTGGCTCTGGGAGGGTATATTGCACAGGGCTCGCTGATAGAGGGCTGGGGAGATGAGGAGGAGGAGGGGAGGGAGAAGAGGAGAGGGAGGGTGGGGTGTCCAGGGTGGAAGGGTGAGGGGATGGGGTGGTGAGTGGGAGAGGGGTGCAAGAGACGAGAAGAAACCCGATATTTCGCCTCACCATTTTGGCTTAGGGTGTTTTATTTTCTATCTAGAGAGTTTATTCTTCTGCACGCAATGTGGGGCCGGGGTTTGGGGGAGGGGGGAGTGCTGGAATGTGGGGCCGGGGTTGAGGGGATGGGAGTGCTGGAATGTGGGGCCGGGGTTGAGGGGATGGGAGTGCTGGAATGTGGGGCCGGGGTTGAGGGGATGGGAGTGCTGGAATGTGGGGCCGGGGTTGAGGGGATGGGAGTGCTGGAATGCCTCATGATGGGGATGAGGGAAGCGGTAAAGATACCGTCCTCAGGATCTCTGTAGAGTGAATTAAGCCAAGACTTTTCTTATTTATCTTTTTTTTTTACCACAGTTCCTCTGTTCATTAGACCTAATACACCACAACTTCCTCCGTTTTCTCTCTTCTGTGTCCATACGACTGGGATATCATTCCTCCGTTTTCTCCTCTCTGTGTCTATACGAATGTGATATTATCGAGTCCATACATTTGCCTTTGGGGATGATCATGTACATCAGCTGTGTCTCTCGTGAGTGACCGTTCACCACCTCATTGTTCTGCTTGCCGGCAGAGGGCAGTCACGGCGGCGACAAGGGCAAGGCTGGCGACGGACCCAAGCCCAAGACCAAGAGAAAACCCCGCGTTCTCTTCTCCCAGGTGAGTCCCCTCAACCCTCTTCTGTACGAACCCCATACGATGTGTATGTATTGCTCTAATATGTATATTTGTGTGTGTGTGTGTGTGTGTGTGTGTAAAGGCGCTCCTGTCTGTCTCTCCGTCCGTCTATCCTCTGTAGACACAGCGGCGAAGCTCCTGGACCAATGACAACTGACCCCTATACGAGGTTCCCAATGATTCGTCCATTTTCTCTCGGCAGGATAGAAACTGTTGGCCGCTGGGATCAACGACTTGCGGGAAAATATTACTATTTCGTTGTTGAGCGGTGAGGTTATGCCGGTAAGATGGGAGGTAGGGAGGTGGGAAATAGCGGGGAGGGTGTTTGGAACCACTGAACAAGGCTGTCAGCAGTTCAGGGTGTGTTGACCAGGGAGCGAGGGAGGGAGGGAGGGGTGGGAGTGAAAGAGGGTGTGGTGGCCAGAGACGGAGGACGTGGTGGTGGGGAGGGAGGCTGTGGTAGCCAGGGAGAGAGAGAGAGAGAGAGAGAGAGAGAGAGAGAGAGAGAGAGAGAGAGAGAGAGAGAGAGAGCTGATTGTGGTAAGGGAATGTGTTGTAACCAAGGCTGAAGTACGTGGTTGTGGTAAAGGAGGGTATGGTAGCCCTCCACAGGAACAGAAACAGGCAGACGAGGGCCCGGAGGGCGCAAATCTGCTGGTATATACATATAATAACTTCAGGAACAAATGAACACAGGCCCCACTTGCACACAACTCTCCATCTTTCATGTCCCTACTCTCCTTTTCCCCTCGCTCCCTTTACTACTGACATGTACAGTGTCCCAAAAATGTATCTGCTCCCCTGGGCCTGAAGTTTCTAATAACTTACAACCGGCCAACCGAGATGAGAATCTAACCGCTGCCAACTTGATGCAGTTTACAACTGCATCAAGTTGGCAGCAAAGTCAAGTGATAATCTCAATCGGCCAGTTGTAAATCAATAGAAACTTCAGGCCCCCGGAGGGCTGAATCTTTTTTTGGGGAGACTGTACACCGCCTCAGTCAGTGGGTCTGTGTTCATCCAATCCATATGACCGAACGTTTTACAGCACACTCAGGTGAGCTCTCTTTATCTAACTCCACTTGCCACCACACTACCTCTCTGTTACTGTCATTACTTACATGATCGACCCGCCTGACACTATATACCGTCCTCAGGCATTACATTTCCAAAACATCCATTGTCTTTCTTTCTCCTGCATTCACGACATACGACTCACGTCCATGCAACACTGTTGGGACTAATATACTGCAATTTCAGACATCCATCTTTGCCTCAACAGACGTTGTCCTCTTCTGTCGCGCGCTCCTTATTGCACCCAGGATCTTAGCTCCCTCTCCCTTACTGTGACTCAATTCAGCAACCATTGTTCCATCCGCCGTCACGTCCAGCCCCAGGCTCATAAAGCACTCCATATCCCCCAAATCCTCAAACTATCCTACCTCACCCCACCACTACACTTCATTATCTGACTTTTGTTCACATCTGTTCTCAACTCGCCTCTTTCACGCACTCGCCCAAACTCTGTCACCAGCTTGTAGAGTTTCTCTCTGGAGTCTGCCACTAGATCCTTGTTATCTCCAGAAACAAATGATTCACCTCCGAGACATCCCAACTCCCAGCATACAGTAGACATGCCGCTTTTAGTCACCTCCTTCACAATACTAACCATAAGCATATTACACGACCATGGTGACATCGCATGTCCTCGAATGGATCCACTTTCACTGGAAACCACTTACTTTCCTCCCTTCCCATTCGCACGTATGCCTTACTCTCCTGATAAAAACTATTCACTGCATTTAGTAACCTTCCATTTAACCCATGTATTCGTGACACATTCCACAAGGCCTCTCTGTTAACCCTATAATACTCTTATTCCTGATCCACAAATGCAACGTGGAATTTACTTTTTTTCCCTACGAATATTTATGAGACAAACTCTCGGTCCACAAGCCATTTACCGCCTCCTGAAGCCACACTGCTCATCCAGAGTCTGATACTCTAAACATGACACCACCCTCTTAATCACCACTTTCCCATACACCTGTGCTGCTTTAACTCGAGCCTTAACTTCCACCCCCCTCCCACCCCCCTTGCTTTTATGTAAAGGCACTCCACCCATCCTCGGGCACCTTACCTTGGACGTACAAACACTGAATAGCTTGAATAACTAGTCAACATCACCGTCTTTCTTGAGAAGATCAAGTGCGGTCCCATCCATTCTTGCTGCTTTGCCACACTTCATCTTACGTAAGCCCTTCATTACCCCCTCTCTTTTCACCATACCATTCGCAGAAGTCCCTCGTTCCGCATTTCACCTTTTCCAAAATACACCACATCTGCCACTTTCACCTCTTCTCTGCTTGTTGCCACTTACCCATCTACTACCCCCACTATCCTTCCCATTTGTTCTCTTGTTCTCTACACACTGTTCACCTCCCCCAAGACTTTTTTGTTTCATTCTCTTTGAAGTTCCTTAATGATATTTCCCACACCCCCCATCTCTCTGCTGCTCTCTCTTTCAACTCTGAAGTCTTTCCCTTGACCTCGTGCTCCATCCCTGCAGATACAGTCCATAAACCTCTTTTCTCTTTCAATAGCAATTTAATTTTCTCATTCCACCATCCACTACCCTTTTTCATATGTCTACATCCCAACTTCCGCATGCCACAAACTTCATCCTCACGTATAAACTTCCCTGAATAACTTTCACTCCTCGACCACATCTCGTATTTACATCACTCTGGCCCTGTGCCACTCTTCACTCAGTCTCTTTCGGTAATTCTGCACACACGCCTCTTTTCTTACTCGCTACCAGAGGTAGTGATCTCACGCACACACATATGATTTCCTTTTTTTTTTTGAAGACCGCTTTAAACTTTCACTCTCGCCTCCACCAAGATAGGATCAGACGTCCCACCTGCAGGGTCTCTCCATATTCATATCGAGCATCCTCCCCCCATTTTGCACACCTTTCAGTCAGCACATAATCCAGTAATCACGGTTAACCCCCAACACCACTTACCCATGTATAGTTATTTACGCTTCTTTTTAAACCTAGGATTTCCAGTTACCATTCATCTTAGTACGCAACACAAGTTCTTTCTCACTTTCATTTACAGTAAGGACGCCACGCTCCTTAATGATATCCTCATTTGGAATAAACTTAATAGGAAAATGATAACTGCAGACAACCTACAGAAGTTTTAAAAGGCAGTAAATGCTCAAGACATATAAGGCCTCAAGTATAAGACTCTTAACCTGTACAATATAAATAAGTGATTACAATATAATTAATCATAATTTCACGACTGAATTGGACGCCATATATCACCTAACGCTACGTACTCTGTAAGATTTGGCATTTGGACATTTTCCTCGGGGACATCTCATGGGAACTTAACCCCATCAGCTGTGATATATGACTTCCTTGCGAGAGCTTAGTGATATGAGGGCTACATGGCCCACTCAGAACCTGGGGGTCTAAAGTCGTTCACCTGGTGTCAGGCAGATAAAGTGTCGCCCATCGTGATGTCCCAAGCTCTGGTTCTCCGTCAGCCAGGAGCTTCGAAATAACCAGATAAATCCTTTTACGTTTAGGAAACACGTAGTTAATAGTTGCTCTGTTATCATATGTGTCATTAGGACCTGCATCGCTTCCTAGACGATATGGGACTATGAACATACGTGGGTTCATCTTGAAGGGCGATACTAAAAATATTCCCGTGAGAGGTCCACAGTTTGAGCACCTTACAAGATGATGAACACTCGAAGGGTAATGGAGTAGGGTTGGTGAGGGGTAAAGAGCAACGTGCATAAAGATAACCCGCAGTGAACCCTGTGGCAGTTTATCATGTTCGCTTAGACTTGCCTTTCACTTCCTCGTGTGTAGTCTTTAACTTCCTCCACTGAAAGTCTGACCTCCGGATTTAAGGCATTAGCTTTTTCCTTAAAGGTCCAACTGACCTCTTCATTGAAGGCTCTAGCCTCCTCTTATGAGATCCGGCCATCCTCCCTTAAACCATGACCGTCTCAACTGAAGCTTCAGCTTCCTTGTCTGAAGCTTTAATTTCCCTACTGCGGATTTGTCTTATTGACACGAAGCTATAACTTACGTGAAGTTCGTCCTCGCCTGAAGCGTCGCGCTCCTCTCCTTCACTTCTGCCAGAAATGTGGAATTTCTCTCCTTATGATCAAACACCTTCACTTAAAAATCCGACATCCTCTCCTGAAGTCCTGGCTTTCCTCAGTCAACCCCGGAGTCTCGACGTTCTCGCCCGTCTTTCTAAGCTTCTCATGATCTCTGACGTCCCTCCCTTCAGGCCTGCAGTGGAGGGATGACCTTGCTGGACCAGTAGTGCAAGTGTGAACGTAGGTATTATCATCACCAGGATCATTCTCCCACCTCACTTGGTAATTACTCCTGAGAAGAATGTTCCCTGACCAGACGCGACGGTGACCAGGAACAGCACACAGATAAAGACGCTGGAAATGTCTGATGCAAATTTAGTGTTATACCTCGCTTTATCAAAGTGTATATGACCTGAAGTGAATAAGAGGTTGAAGAATTAGTAAAATGGGTGATGTTCCTCGACTGTGCAAGCCCACCCAACCGCAAGCTTTATGTGTAACTGATTAATGTTTTGAAATATCCAAGAACCTTCTTCATAGGTACCCCAGGCCCTCTTTTCCGAAGGCTTCTGCAAGGACAGGGTGGACTCCTTTGGAGGAAGCAGTTCTTTGACGAGACTGTTCTGTTTCATCAACTGACGATGATAGATCCTCGCCAAAGACGACTTCTCACTCTCGGTATAACCACAAGTACTCTCACCCTTTATATATATATATATATATATATATATATATATATATATATATATATATATATATATATATATATATGTATATATATATATATATATATATATATATATGTATATATATATATATATATATATATATATATATATATATATATATATATATATATATATATATATATTTTCTGGAGCCTTCCCACTCTTGATAGCTAATTCTGTCCTATTGGGATCTTCCAATCATAACCATATCTTCATAACTTCATGTTGGGGACGTCCACCAACATTCCCCTTACAAGAAAACGTCACCTTGGGCGAGGTCATTGGTCTTCCTCACGCAACTTTCATCCAGACTTTCCTTGTGGCCAGTTCAGCCATGTTGATCGGGAAGCCTCCAGTTGTGCTGACTGTATACCGGAGGTTATTTTAGCTGCGATGTGGTCCCTACACCCACTAATTCCGTTTAGCTTTCTTCCCTTTGTTAACTGTTAGTTCACTGCTGCTCTGAGCCTTGTTGCATCACAGACCACCCCAGACCTTGAAACTCTTCCCCTCACTTGGTTCTTTTCTCTCCCACTTACAGGTAGGCAGTGCGACCAGGCCGCATGGCATACCTCATCATTTCTTAAAGAAGTGTGTCCTTGAATTAACTCTGATCATTGATCCTCACCTTCGCTTGTACAGAGCCCGCAAACCTTCACTTTTCCTTGTAAGCATGACTTCGTCCCGCCTGAGAGGGAGGGTGGTAGGCTAGGGTAAGCCATGGAGGGAGGATGGTGAAGTGGGGCATGGCCTGGGAGGGTGGGTGATGAGTCGGGGCAGGGCAGTGCCTGGGAAGAAGGGAGGTAGGGTGGGGCAGGGCCTGGGACTGAGGGAGGTGGGGTAGTGCAGGGCTTGGGAGGGAGGATGGTGGTGTGGGGCAGGGCCCTGCGGGGAGTGTGGTGGAGTGGGGTGGGGCCAGGCCTGGGGTTTAGGGCAGGTTGGTGAGGAATGGCTGTGTGTTGTGACGGCCGTGATAGTTCTTATCTCCCTCCCGTACACACAGGATGTTTCTCCCTTCCTCCCTCCGTCCTTCGTCTCCCTCCCTCCCCCTCTTATCCTCCCTTTCTCCTTCGCTCTTCTCCCTCCGCCCCCTTTCTCCTTTTTTCCTTCTCTTCCTTCTTCTGTCCTACAGATCCCTCCCCTGCATCTTAGCCCCTCGTCTCAACTTGTTTCATCCTTTCGCATTCTCATTACCCACCCTGCACACACGCACACACACACACACACACACACACACACACACACACACACACACACACACACACACACACACACACACACACTCACCGGCCTTCGTAGTGCAGGGGTTAGTGTTACTGACCATGAGTCCGCATGCCCAGCCCGAGTTCGGACCGGCACGGGTTCGATTCCTGGACGTGCCAGTCGGCCCACACCCATCCTAAGTGTTCACCCTTCCCTTGGAGCTTGTTGATAATTGGGTATCTGCTTTAGGCTGGTAAGTGTGTGTGTGTGTGTGTGTGTGTGTGTGTGTGTGAATATATAAAGGTACGGTACATACGTACATACAAGGTTAAGCGACGGAGGAACGCGAGTGTAGAACTCTTTCCCCGTAACACACGAAGATGTGTCAGTTCAAGCAGTAATCACACACACTCGCACCATAGATGCATTCTATCCCCTAACACACCCAACTCACTGACATACCCAGCCCACCTACACATACACTCACATACCCTGCCTACCCACACATACACTCACATACCCTGCCCCCCCCCCCCCCCACACTCTCACATACCCTGCCCACCCACACTCACACGCACCCCACCCTTCCTTCATCACAGGGAGCCCCACACCCACTCAGGAGGTACATCCTCGCCCGTCGCACCCAGGACCCTCCTCCCGTGGGAACTCTGGCTACCTAGGGCCCTCCTCTCTTGGGAAAATTGGACATCCAGGGCTCTCCTAGCCTGGGTAGGCTAGCCACCCAGGGCACTCCTGCCCTGGGAAAGCTAACCACCTTGAACACCCTCCTAGAAGCATTAGGAAAGCTAACTGTTCAGGGCGCCCCCTCCTACCCTGGGAAAGCTGGCAACGGTACACAGTTCTTGATAATGTTGACATGGTGATAAATGTTTACATATTGAGATAAATCCTGACGTGCATACACAAGCATGTACAGATGGGGGCAGGCACATACATACATACATACGTACATACATACATACATACAGGGAGGCTCTGACACGGATGTATCGTCCATCGTCAGTAAAGCAGTACGGCCTGGTCGAGGAACCAACCCGTCCCAAAGGGGGCCTACCGTACCCTGCTCCTGCGTGGAACATGTCCTCTTGAGTTGCAGGAGCAACATGACGGAAGTCTTGGGAATTATACATACTAACTCATGAACGTATATGCATAAAAAAAAATCAGTGAATCCATGTATATTGTTACATATATTCACACATTTCATTCATGAATGATGTCTCGGTTGTAAACATAGAATGTGTTGGTTTATGTTTATTCAAGGAAGTGTTGTATTTATATATGGCACTTATTCGCCATATGTGAAGTTTCGTCTCTCATTTGTGGCAACAGTGAATGGCTAGACCACCACAGAGACCCCTGACGCCTCCACCCACCCCCCCTCCCACACCCACGCTACCCAAATCTCTCCACACCCACTACACCCGCGCCTCTCTACCCACCTACAACGCCCACGCCTCTCTACCCACCTACCACGCCCACTCCTCTCTACCCACCTACAACGCCCACGCCTCTCTACCCACCTACAACGCCCACGCTTCTCTACCCACCTACAACGCCCACGCTTCTCTACCCACCTACAACGCCCACTCCTCTCTACCCACCTACAACGCCCACGCTTCTCTACCCACCTACAACGCCCACGCTTCTCTACCCACCTGCAACGCCCACGCTTCTTTACCCACCTACAACGCCCACGCCTACCTACCCACCCACAACGCCCACGCCTCTCTACCCACTTACAACGCACACGCCTCTCTACCCACCCACCACGCCCAAACCTCTCTATCCACCTACAACGCCCACGCCTCTCTACCCACCTACAACACCTACGCCTCTCTACCCACCTACAACGCCCACGCCTCTCTACCCACCTACAACGCCCACGCTCTCTACCCACCTACAACGCCCACGCTCTCTACCCACCTACAACGCCCACGCCTCTCTACCCACCTACAACACCCACGCCTCTCTGCCCACCTACAACGCCCACGCCTCTATACCCACCTACAATACCCGCGCCTCTCTACCCACCTACAACACCCACGCCTCTCTGCTCACCTACAACGCCCACGCCTCTCTACCCACCTACAACACCCACACGCCTCTCTGCCCACCTACAACGCCCACGCCTCTCATACCCACCTGCAATACCCGCGCCTCTCTACCCACCTACAACGCCCACGCCTCTCTGCCCACCTACAACGCCCGCGTCTCTCTACTCACCTACAACATCCACGCCTCCCACTCTCCTAATCTTCAGTGATGCGTAGATCACGTTACATGATTATATTATAATCCATAAAAATTGTGACACATGACGCATGTTATATACATTATACATTTTACGCAGTTCAAGTTATGATACATAATGTAGATCATGATACGTGACCAGGGTAGTCAACCTTGCTCCTCTGAGCCATCACTGTGTGCTCAACCCATCATCATCAGGAGGCAGTGTTATATGACCCACTATCAATCGTTTTTACTTCTCAAAACCTTCGTTTTTTACCCGTTCTATTAATTTCTTCCTTATCCACTTGATGCGGCGCGCGCGCGCGCACACACACACACACACACACACACACACACACACAGATAGCGTCCTAGCTATGATTCTTCGTTGTATATCAACTGACTGTTATATTTCTATCTTGTGTCTCCCCTGATGATGTGATTATTACACGAAAGTGCACTTGGGAACTTATCGTGTCTCATTTCCCCGTGGACTCATAGGAATATATATATATATATATATATATATATATATATATATATATATATATATATATATATATATATATATATATATGTATATATATGCATGTGTGGGCGTTCATGTATATACATGTGTATGTGGGTGGGTTGGGCCATTCTTTCGTCTGTTTCCTTGCGCTACCTTGCTAAAGCGGGAGACGGCGATTAAGTATAATAAAAGAAAAAAAAGAAGAAAAATATGTATATTAACGTAAATACCAGATAACTGTTTAGTTTAGGATTGGTTTTGATGGAAGGGGTGTGGTACTACTGCAGATGATTATAACAGAGGCGAGCTGGTTAAGGTGAGATGGTACTGGGAGGAGCATTTGTGGTTGTGATTGTTTTGAGTGTTCAGTTTTGTGTAATTTGTAGCTTTATTATATTTGCTTCTCAGGGAGGGGGGTGGGTGGGGGGGAGAGACCAGACAGGTGAGGCGGAGTTTAGAGTGGAGCAAATGCATTGTTTGCAGAGGATGTTGAATGTTATTTTCTCGTCCAGGTCTGGTGCTAGTTATTTTCTGAAGGCATTTGGTTTGTGTGGCACTTTTGTGTTGATGTTTTTGGTGTGGGGAGTGAATGTCATGTGTGTGTGTCACACGTGATCCCTAGAATGGGTAGTGTTTTGTTTAGTAAGAGCGATTTTGAATTCAAGGTGACTGGAGGGTGTGAGCTGGATTCGTGTGTGTTAGGGTTTACATAAGAGTGATGGATGACTTCTGTAGAGATGAGTCTACCTGTTCTGTTTGAGCCATTGTTTTAATTGTGTTACGTAGTGTTCCATGTTTTAAGTGTTGCTCCTGTGGCATCAGGGTGTTGTAATGTGATTGTGAGGTCATCTGGATATGAAAGGACCTTTGTGTTGTGTCGTGCAGCAAGAGACTGAAGAAGGTTGGAGAAAGAACATTTCCTTGGGGAACTCCACTGTAGAGTTTAAGGATTTTAGAGGAGAGGCCACTGTGAGTGACAGCAATAGCGTGCGGCTATGAAAGTGGCCATCCACCGCTTTATATCATTGATGTGGAGGGTAGTGTTGAGGAGTTGTGTCAGGATGTGTCAGGGGATAGTGTCGAGTGCTTTGTTGGTGTCAGTTACCACTAGTACTATGCGGGGGAACTCTGTCTGGTTGAAATCATTTAGGATCTGTTGCGTAAGGTCAGTGCATAGCGTGGTGGTGGAGTGGGCAATGTTATGTAGAGTGGGGTGTTTTGTATTGTTCTGTTGTCCATCATTTCTCACAGAAATTGGATGATGAAGACGTGAGGGATATAAGTCAGTAGGAGAAGGATTAGGTAAGTTGTTTAGAGAGTTTTAGGACTTGTATTATGTTGGTAGGTTTCCAGATGTTAGGTATTTTTTTATGTAGCCGTGGGTGGTTGAGGATATCTGTAAGTGCCTGGACTGCAACTAAGCCGAAATTTTTCATGGGAAAGTTTGATATGTTGTCTCGGTGTGTTGCAGTAGAGGGCTTCAAAGTTTTGATTGCTCTGTTTGTATCAGTGAGAGTGAGGGTGGATGGATCCTGTGTAGGATTTTCATGTGTCTTCTGTATAGGTATGAGGTTGGTTTGTGGCTGAATTTTGAGGGTCTAATGAGTATATTGGGGGGCTCTTTACGAGAATTTATGTCGCTGGTATGGGTCACAAGTGCTTCATGAGTGGGAGATGGATTAGTTCAGTAAGTGTTCATCTTCCTTAACCTCTCACGAGCTTGTCTTGTGGTTCATATTGTCTAGGAGTGAGTGCCAGGCTACAGTCTGAGTGTCAGGCGACAGTCTGAGTGCCAGGCAACAGTCTGTCTTTCAGTAATTACGTCAGTTATGGTATTGATTAGAATTTAGATTTGTTCTGACTTCTTCTCGTGATGGTTAGTAGTTCTCTCTGAGCTGGATACTTTGTTTTATGAGGTATGTAACTTGTGGAGAGAAGTTTGGGGTCTATTTCTCTTTATACCCTTTGTGGTATGTGCTTTTTGCAGTCTTGGTTTGGAGCTTTGTGTCCATGTATTATGTAAAGGCCGGCCAGACTGCTTTCCTGTAGTTTGTGTGATTCTTTTTGATGGTTGTGTGGGTTGGATGGGCCAGTTGGAGTGTTGTCAGAATGGACAGGTGGTCAGAGGGCAGTTGAAGGATATATATATATATATATATATATATATATATATATATATATATATATATATATATATATATATATATATATATATATTTGGCATCACAAACGACATACACACGACAACCAGTCCTCACACTAACATAAACACAAAAGCAACATACAAACTAAATGCCCTTAAGACACTAATTGACACGAGATGTGGACGAAAAAAAAAATCCCTCAACATCCTCAGTAAAACAGTTCATCAGCTCCACTCTAAACTTTGCCTCACCTCCCCGGTCTTCCACCTTCCCAAAGCAAATATAACAAAGCTGCAAACCACACGAAAAATTGCACTCAGAATAATCACCGGCTGCCTAGCAACCACAACCACTCAACACTTTCACAATGAAACAAAGATCCTCCCAACATAGTCCCACCTCAACATCTTTAGCATTCAGCTCTATGCAACGGTACTTGACCCCTCCCATCCAAACTACTTTATGACTAACCACCAACCTTCAGGTAGAAAAAGGCTTACCCTTGCCTCACACTTCGGTGACCTCAACTCACAGGTTTCTCTCTCTCTCTCTCTCTCTCTCTCTCTCTCTCTCTCTCTCTCTCTCTCTCTCTCTCTCTCTCTCTCTCTCTCTCTCTCACACACACACACAGACACACACACACACACACACAGCAAATATAACACTGACAAAAGCAGATGCATACTGAAATGACCTGACAAACACTATGCAGTGGACCCTCACAGATCTATCTTAAAAACCCAACCAAACAGACGTGCACCCACCCACAACCACACTCCCCAGACCAATTCGAGTCACACTCCCCCGCTTACCCTCCAGTCATCATCCATCACTACACCACCACATAGATCCGTGTCAACATACCCCAAGACCCACGATGCAACTATCATAAAGAAGACACGGAGCGCTTACAACCCAGTTGCCCCGCACTCTCTTCCGCGCATAGACGCGCGCGCACACAGCGTCACAACACAGTAAGACCTTTGGTCCCGACCGGTGGACGTGGCCAGCTTCCTGAGTGCTGCAGGAGTCTGTTCAGGATGGAGGGGACTTCAGGGATAGGAAGCATATATATATATATATATATATATATATATATATATATATATATATATATATATATATATATATATATATTACATTATGTTGTATTGCGGTCTGAAAAACAGCAGAGATGACCCTGAAATTTCAGCATGGGTTTTCTTGGTATAGAAAGATCGTGTTCTCACAAGCCTTGGCCGTGGTGATTAGGGATCTGCTGTAAACAGGTATTTTCTTTGGGTTATCTTCCATTTACATCATGTAAACGACAATGTAAATATATTTCCCACAGTGCACGCGGCATTTTTACATCTATATATTTTTTCTTTTTCTTTTTGCTCTTCGTTGCATCATTCGATCTTGTTTTATTTGTTTGTTAGTTGTTGCTCTTCCTCGGTATATATCATATGTCAAGTGCGTCCGTCTTACGCTCCCCCGACCCTACCTCTCACAAACCCCCCATCACTACACCCCCCCCCCCCACACACACACCTCCTGCCACCACCTAGGAAGAGGCCCGCCCTCACCTCCCTGAATCTGTCCACCCTCACCGACCAGTAACCTAGCGGCCCACCCCCGTCAGTGAGACCTCCTCCTCCCCTCACGCTCCCGCACCACGGAACGAACGCCCTGCGTCGCCACAATCGACTCGTACCAATCACGAGTTCGTACAGACTGATGTAAGAGCTGTCCTGTACCTATCATTGTGACCGTCATGGACAATCCATAAACAAATTGACCAGTGAAGCAAGTAAACAGCTCAGTTTTCTCTTCGTTAATTTGTATGGTATGTTAACTGCTATGTTACTGTAACTACTCATCGCTTAAAGTTCAGCTGATTATCACAAGTGCATAATGTATAAACCCCTATGTGTGTGTGTGTGTGTGTGTGAAAGTGTTAATGTTTTCTGTAGCCACGTGTCATATTAAATTGATAAAGGGAACACATAAAGTGTTAGTACGAAATCCTCTAAACGACATAGTATTACCCTATTTGATATTATTATCAACGCCGTCTGTAGTAATGTGTGCCAGGCAACCAACGAATCAGGGTGCCAATTAGGGATTTCTTACGTTATGAGCTGCAACGACATAAACGCACATCATTGCAAAGTGTAGTTGATGGGAAGTATGTATCGGTCCGGTAACATAATACCACATGCATGACGAACGCAGAATATTTGTGTTTTGTAATAGTGATGTAACATTAAGCACAGCTCTGGCATGATTATGAAGCAGGGAATGAGTCACGAAACGAGGTATGATATTTCTTATGTTTTCATGAGAAGGTTAGCTAAGTCTTTGTGGGTGTGATTGGGAGTGAAATTCCTGTGAGACAGACAATGTCAGTGTTAGCATAGACTTTTACCCCAGGAGGTTCGTGATCTGCATACAGTGTATCGAATATGTTGGAAACGGAACTGGTTCATTCTGCAGTGAGTTTAGCTTCGGAGTGCATGGTAGGAATCGTAATGCAATTTCGAATTATAGCTTTGTCAGGACGAGATGAAATCCATGCCAGATGGGTTAACCTGTGTCCTAGCAGCAGGGGGTTCCTACACTAACTATTGATAGACTAAACCCTTGAATATCTTCTGGTGAAACGTGTTTACCTTTCCTATCAGGCAGTTAACCAGCCTGACGCATGACCAGTCAATCCTTATATCTAATACTTATGACTACAAGTCTATCCGTAGCAAGAATAGATACGACTGTGGTGTTATTGTGAACACTGCTGTAGTGGTTCATTTGTATCATGAAGCATAAATGATTCATGAAGCACAATCTGCACGTAGTTATTGTAAAATGGAAGACCAGTCACAAGCTACAGAGTAACTGGCATCTCAGCAGGTTAGGGTACCAACCATGCAGTAATTTTCTCAAAAATGTTCGTGATGTGTCATATTGTATCATGCCATAAGGGTGCCGACTGATTTTTTATAGGATGTTCGCTTGTCCAAAGGAATTATTTTTTTTTCAGCCGTGTGGCAGCTTAAATTCGATAAACCTTTCATTATTATTATCATTATTATCATTTTCATACTTGATCGCATTTCCAGCGTTAACGAGGTAGCGCCAGGAACAGACGAAGAAAGGCCGCATTCGCCCACGTCCATTCTTTACCAGTCACATACAATACTCCGAAACACAAGCTTCCTCTCCACAACCAATGGGTTCCCCGGCCGCTGCACGTGCCCTGGTTCAGTTCTTTGGCCACACGTCAACCACTATAAACCTAATTGTTCCAATTCATTCTATCCCATACATAACTCACTCTGCTGCATGTTCAGACCCCGATCACTCAATGTCTTTTTCACTTCATCCTTCCATCTCCAGATTGGTCTCCCCCTTCTCCCTGTTCCCTCCACTTCTGACATGTATCCTCTTTGACAGCCTCCCTGCGATCCTTCTCTCTGTACATATGTCCAAACGGTTTCATTACACCCTCTTTAGTTATCTCAACCGCACACTTTTTTCTTACCACACCTCTCGTACCCTTTCATTGCTTGCTTGATCAACCAAATAACACCACGTTTCATTTCCAACACATCCACCCTTCTCCGCACATCCTCATCCTAGCCCATGCCTCTCATCCATACAACATTGTTAAGACTACTGTACCTTCAAACATGCCCATTTTCTCCCTCCACTCAAACTTCAGTGCTTCCAGAGCCTTCGCCCTTTCACTCGACCAATGACTCACTTCCGATTCCATAGTTCCATTCGCCGTCATGTCCACTCCGTTTTATAAAACGCTTCACTTCCTCCAGACTTTCTCAATTCAAAATCGTACCTCGTCTTACACGTCCCTCTACCCTGGTAAACCTAATAACCTTGCCTTTATTTACATTTATTCTCAACTCCTCCTTTCACACGTTCTTCCAAATACAGTTACCAATTACTGCAGTCTTACTGGAATTTGCAAACTGTTATCAGCAAACAAGAACTTATTTGCTCTCTCTTCGTATACCACCCCTACCCAAACAACCTACATCTACTACCCCATCAACAAACACATTCAACAGTTCAAGTTATTCACTCCATCTGTTCCTCACCTCATTATTACCTACTGCCACTTTCCCATATTCCCTCCCATCACCGATGTTCCCATTTACCCTCTTCCAAATCATCTTATTCTCTTTGAGATTTACTGACGCTCCCTCTCCCACCTCTACACACCTGCCATAAGCCTCCATTCCCACGCACCACACATCACACACACCCCAAGCACACCTACCCCCACCCACCAATCAGAAATTTAAGAACTACATTTGTTAAAGTTAAAATTACTGCTACATTCACAGAATGGAAATAACTTGAAGTTGTACTACCACTCCCGAAATACATATAAGTGAAAGTAAAGGTGTATCTTAAGTAGTAAAGGTAAAAAATTGTATCTCGAATACGACTGAGGATGGATGATGCTTTGAAACATCAGTGATAAGCTATGTACTAAAAACCACAACTGACGATTTCGACTAAATTTGTTACGGACGTAGTAGCTTCTCGGTTAACTTCAGAAACGAGTGTTACTCAAAGCACCTTCGGTCTAGCCTTGTTCGACTCGCATAGTGTAAATACCGAGCTCAGCAGAAGAGCCGCGTTCAGGCAGGTGAGGTAGGCAATGCCTGTGAGAGGCAATCCAGATTAGATAAGCGATTGGAACGCAGTATATGTGGGCGTCACGACGGACGGTGGAGGCAGCAAAACGCACGTGATTGGCTGATTCAAATGCCTGCGCGTCCGCTGCCCTGTGATTGGTCGTTTCAAACAGAGTTAATGGAATGTTTGAGGAAAGGTATCGAGATGACTATATTGGGGTATATGGACGATATTTTCTCTTAATTCATTTGTTAGATTAAAAGTAATTCAGGATAAAAATGCATTCTAAAAAGATGATCTCTAGAATAGTTACTTAATTAGTTACTTGCTTGAGCTTCTTGCCACCTGTCACAACTTCAACATCATCGCACATACCCATCGTACATTCGCCCGACAGGTCACACACACACACACACACACACACACACACAAAGTGTTTAAGGAGACCAAATGTCTGCTGGCAAAAATTAGTCTGACATTCAAATTCATGTCATGATTCATTTTCTCCCATTAATACACCAGTTTTAAAATTTAACAGTCCAAGTTTTTTTTTTTTCTACAGGTTTTCCTTATTTTCATGCAATGTCCTCTGGTTGTCCTGTTCCTACATCTTTCGAAGAACTGTTCACTGTCTTCATCATCGATTTGTTTCAAAAACCTAAAGTTTGTTATCAGGTCACCCCCACTCTTCTCTTTCCGAAGGTGGGCGAATTTAACGTCTCTAGACTTTCCCCTGTAACTCGCCTCCCTTAATTCTCGTGCCATCTTTGTTGCTCTTTTGTAGACCTTCTGTATTAGTTCTTTGTGCTTCCTTGGGTGCGGTTACTAAGGTTGAGAAACTTGATCTAATGTTGGCCTTATCTGTGATGTGAGCAGCTTGCTTAATAACTCCATATCCGTGAACCTGAATTCTGTCCTAATATTCACCAGGAGACAGTTGGTCTCCTTAACTGTTGCTCTGAGGCAACGTCGACTCCCAAGTCTTTCTCGCTCACAGATTCCCTCATAGATTCACATAGGTCAAGAAGAGTAATGTCCCCGTAACACGGCAATAGTGATGACAAATAGTAAGCGTAGATATTAATCGCACACAGTAGTCAATACCCACCAGCCCTACAGGTGTCCATCATTGATATTTTTTGGCGGGGTTCTAAAATCTTGAAATCTAAAAGCAAGGGTGAAGGGCATATGGCTAGTGGTAGGAGGAGACAGTCACAGAGCCCACTGTGAGTACAGCACACCACCAGAAGAAGGTGAGAGGTAGAGCCAAGTGGTCCTGGAGACCCAGAAGGTCCTCGTCTTGTCAGAGGAGTCATTGGTATACCACAGGTCAAGGTTATGAAGGATGCAAGTACACAGAGCATGGAGGTAACATTGGACATGCTTACACAGACTATTAAGGTAACACAGGATTTACATGCACACAGATTCAAGGTAAAATAGGATATATATATAACGACTGTCAAGGCAACATGGGCTGTACATATGATATACATTCAGAGTGTCAAGGTAACTTAGGATATATATACGCAGTGTATCAAGGTAACGTAGGATATACATACACAGTGTATCAAGGTAACAGGATATACATACACAGTGTATCAAGGTGATATAGGATATACAGACATAGATTATCAAAGCAACATGGGATATTAATACACAGAGTATCAAGGTAACATGGGACATACATACTCAGAGTGTCAGGATTCGTGCAAGTACATTAACACATGGGCCTCCGTGGAGTAGGGGGCAGTGCTGCTAATTCTGACACATCCATGAGCCTTCCGGAGTCGAGCCAGCACCATCAGTTCGAATCCTGGTCGCGGCAGATGGTCCGTAGTCAGACCTAGCTGTTCATCCATCCGTAGGGGTTTGGTCGATAGAATGGATACCTTGGCTGTGATTAGCGCATCCAGTTGTCCGCTCCGTCTCAGCTACCGTAAATGGATAATAAGACCGTTTTCTTCACCGTGAAGCAGATCGGCAAGTGTATCTGTTTCCCTGCTCAGCGGTGACCTCAACACCCTCACTGTTGACCTAGTTGACAAGCCAACAACACATCTTGAGGATTACCAGGTCACATACCTCGGGCCCCTAGCGGCTCGCCTTCACCTGTGACACACATAAGCTTCGCAGCTGCATCCGGGCACCGGTATGGGGTACGTACCCTGCTGGGGTACGAGGGACATGCTCGCCTATCGCAGAGGTGGGCCTTGGGAGCGCGATTCCCGAGGAAGACCTGGACCTGGGTAGTGGGACCCCGGAAGGAGAGCTGGGCCTGGAGGGTGAGGGATCCGGGAGGGGAGCTGTCCTTGGGGGGGGGGGGGAGAGAGAGAGAGAGAGAGAGAGAGAGAGAGAGAGAGAGAGAGAGAGAGAGAGAGAGAGAGAGAGAGAGAGACGGGAGCAGAGCTGGGTCTGATGATGGAGTTAGGAGCAGGCTCAGGGTGGATGGGGAAAGTTGGGGATGGGAAGCACGTTTAGGATGGGGGAGGGAAGCTGGGGTTGGGATGCGGGCTAGGGCTGAGGGAGGGAAGGTGGGGTGGGATGCAGGCTAGGGCTGAGGGAGGGAAGGTGGGGTGGGGAGCAGTCTGGGGTTGGGGGAGGGAAGGTGGGCGTGGGTTATGACACTGTGTTTATTGTTTCCTCGACCTACCTGAAGTATGTTATGATGCACTACAGTCTCTCAAGGACCTGCCCGCACCTCTCAAGTACCCTCGTCTGTGTGCCTCCCAGCGCTCGGCCCGTCGCCCTGCATATATATATATATATATATATATATATATATATATATATATATATATATATATATATATATATATATACTAAAGTCAGTTGTTGACACATGTGTTACTGTACCAGTGGTACTGTGTGAATATAGCGACGTTGTTTTACGTCGTCTGGTAAGTCTGTCTCACCAGTAGGAAGATTCGGATTATTTTCGAAGATTACGTCATTGGTCCCCCTGAATTTTCCATGTATATAACTCGTGATATACCTCTCCCCGTCTCCTCTAAGTGACCTCTCCCGCCTCGTTTGAATTTTGCTTGTATGAGTCATGATATACCACCCCGTCTCCTCACCTGAGAAGTGAGTTTGACCTTTTTCTGTCGTTCCTCGTGGGTCAGATGTTTAATCATGCCACTGCCGACTGTGAATGAGATGTTTCACATTTCATTACTGCATAATTTCGCCTTCCCTGAGACATGATTTTAGTACAAAATGATCCTCGAACCTGGAGAGTAATGGAAGCTGTGAATAGTGGCAACGTCGGTTTTGCTTCTCTCATCTTGATGGTTTGCACAATCCAGCCTGCCATCGTATGTGGAATGCATCGGTTGCTCTTTCGTGCTCGTTTAGTAAAGTAATGACGTCTAGCATTATTAATCTTGAGTTGTTCACAATTTCTTTTCGGACATGTACTGATAATTTTTTTTTTCTTTTCTTATTCAGTGTTTTTCTTTCTTTTTGTGTGAAAATTCGTTCACCACTTCAGTCATATCGAGCCACCTCAAGCTTATTTTTGAACAATATATTTTCGGCGGCTCAGTGGTAGAACTGATGAGCCACGTACAACAGAATTGTTTTAATGTCCTCTGCAGATGGTGCCTATCTTTTTTAAGTTGATGATGTTGATTTTACATATGCATATATGTTTTTTTCTACATATTGGAATAACAGTTCATACTTTTGCATGCAACGTAGTTTGTGTTTGCAGCCATGACGTATGAGGTTGGGAAACGGGCGAGGCGCCAGTAGACGGCCCTTGTGCCACGAAGCAGTCCATCCACCATACCCATCCCTCTCCTCCCCACAGGCCCAGGTGTACGAGCTGGAGCGGCGGTTCAAGCAGCAGCGTTACCTGTCGGCACCTGAGCGGGAGCACCTGGCGGGTCTCCTGAAGCTGACCTCCACCCAGGTCAAGATCTGGTTCCAGAACCGACGGTACAAGTGCAAGCGGCAGCGGCAGGACAAGAACCTGGAGATGACCACCGCAGCTGCCGCAGCCGCCGCTTCCATGGCCTCCGTCACGTCGCCCCGCAGGGTGGCCGTCCCCGTGAGTAGCGCTATCTTGAGTGGAAGGGGAGAGATGCATGGGTGCATGTGAGGGTAGTGGGTAGGTGGATGATGGGTGGAAGGATGACTATATGGGCGTATGGTAAGCGGGTGGATGATTGGATAAATAAGTGTACTAATGGTTGACAGATAGATTGATACTTGAATAGATGAATATGTGAATCGTTTTTTTCGAAGTGTGGATAAGATGGCGAGTGAAGATGTGTGCATCTGGATGATCGTGGAAAAGAGGAAACTGTTGATAGAAAGAAGATAAAGTGTAGGAGGATTGGATAGAACCTTGAGAGGCACCGCTATTGATGGAATAAGCGGCCACGGAGACTTATCAGCCAGAGAGAAAGCTAGAGATGAGGGAGCAAAGTGAGGGAGGGAAGCCAAAAGAAGGGAGCTCAGAAATGAGACCTCGAAGCCAAACCCTGTCAGAAGCTTTGGATATGTCAAGGACGACTACATGGGATTCCGAAAATATTGCAGGCGTGATGACCAAACATTAGTGAGGTAGGAAAGAATATCAACAGTGGATCTCACCTTATGAAAGCCATGTTGGTGATCAGGAGGAGACTGTGAGATTCAAGATGTTTAAGGATATGGGAGTTGATGAGGGATCCAAAGACGCTGGAAATGGTAAATGTCAAAGCAATAGGACGATAGTTCGAAGGGTTGGAACGGTCACCTTCTTAGGGATGGGATGTACCAACGCATGCTTCCAGAAAAAAGGAAAAGCTTTGTTTTTTAAACAGAAACGGGACACAAGCAAGGATAGGTGTAAGTTCAGAGGCACACTTTCAATAAACGGGGTATGATGGATGCCATAATGACCGTAAACCTTGCTTGTGTCCAGGGAGAGAAGCGCATTTTGGACAGTCCGAAAGGTTGAAGAAATGTAAGAGTCATCCAAGTGGAGTTAGAGGTGAAATGGGATCAAAAAGAGTTGCTATGTCTACTGGGGAGACAGCAATAGTAACGCCAGAACGGAAGGGTGAAGGAAAGGTAGAGCGAGAGAAGTTGTTAGCTATGCCCTTAGCTAGAGACAGAAAGACCTATCAGTGGATGACGTGGATGAATCAAGGAACGTCCAGCCTCACGGATAACGTACTTGCATTGATTATGGGCAGTGAGAACTGTTAAATAGGAGTCGGTGGAAGAGGAGTTTTTCCAAGCCCGATATGCCTGATCCCTTGCCTGAATGGCCTCAGAACAGGGACGGTTGAACCATGGATTGAAAGAAGTGGTTATCTTGGAGAAATAAGTGATAAATGCTCCCATACCGCAACAGTAACCCCTGTTATGCGTTTGGCGGAGTCAGAAGCATCACCACATAAAAGAGTAGTTAACCCAAGGAAAGTCAAAAAAGAATTTTCGTAAGTTATTTCAATCAGCTTTGTTGAGGTGCCAATATTTACGTTTAGAATGGGCTGCTGGAGGGGGAGGTACCACTAGAACAGAGACGTTTATGGGAGTGTGATCAGATGCACAAATTGGGGGCGAGATTGTGTAGTTACAGTGGGATGGACTAGAGGTGAAAAACAGATCCAGAATATAGGTAGAGTAGGAGATAATTTGTTCTAGATCATTAAGAATGGCGAACGTGAGGGCTTCGATCCCCCACCATCTGTATAGGGGGAATTCAACCACTCCTTATGGTGAACGTTGAAATCCCTAGATAGAGGATCTCGGCTTTCGAGGTGAGAGGATGTCACAGTCTCATGGCAAGAGATTAGATAGTCGAAGAAAGATATAAGATTTGTAGAGTTAGGAGAGCAGTAGGTGAAACAGAGGAAAGTGTGGCAGTTAGGAGACAGATCTTGAGCCACACAATATCAGATTTTGGGGATTCAAGGTCCTTGAGGCGTGCAACGGGTGTGTTGATGTTGGAAAAAGCACATACACCACCTCTGAACCGGAGCCGTGTGTGGAGATTATAGTTGTATATGAAAAAGAGATTAGTGAGAACATCATTAGACAACTGTGTCTCAGAGAGACGTATTAGGAGAGGTATTAGACAGATGATGTTCAACAGAAGAGAGGTTGCTAGCGAGACCACGAATGTTGATATAGTGAAGGGAAAACGAGGAAGGTCTTTTAGATAGGAAAAGGTCGTGGGTTGGGCCGTTACTACTACTGTCTGAGCCCTCCCTCTCATTGGCAGTAGAGTTAGGCAGAAACCAGAGGATATTTAGCACCCTGTGATGCCGGGGACTAAAACTATATATTTGTTGGACTATATCATTAATACATTTAAAAGAAATATATATGTATTGTGCGCATAGGAGGTGGCAAGAGAGCTTATGTAAAGAAAATTAGTCGGGTGTATAGTGCTTGTAAAGAGAAGATGACAGGCTTTAGCCTAGTAGTCCCGTTTCGAGAGGACAGACAGTATGACCAGCAGCAACCCTGACATGGAAAGTGTAAGATGGTTCCGGACGCCACTTTAACGCTCCTCAGTCAGGAATGTAGTACCACCCTGAGCGGCTGCTGTCAACAGCCTACTACGTAATGGAATGTTCCAAGGGTGAGGGACGGGGGTTTGCTCTGAGTTAGCTGGGGTATTGGGAGGGGCCAGAACACTACCGCCTGAGCCCTCCCTCTCGCTCGTAGTAGAGTTACACATGCAGGTGTGGTGGTATGAGGAGTCGTACCTTAAATATTCAGGAGTCGTACAATTTTTGGTATTTTTAGGAGGGTAATAGATTTCCTTGTAAACCTTAGTATGAGGACTGTATTTTCATGCCGAGTACAAATCTAGGGTTGACATATTGTTTTGGGGTTATTAAGGCCTGTGATTGACAATTCACTTTTTAGAAAGATTATGGTATCATTCGCCTAACATTCACTCTGTATTTGCTTAGGGAAGCACTGAGATATTTCCCATAATCATTTTAAGTATAGAAGCGTTTCAATATATTGTTACCCTTCTAAAAGAAAAATATCCCTAAAATTATTACCTGCAGGTTTTTTATACTTTTCGGAGAGTAATAGAGTTCTTTGAAAGCCTCAGTATAACGACTCCTTTTGTCTCATGCTGAATACGAATCTGGGGTTGAAATATTGATGAGAGGTCATTACTGCCTGTAATTACATAATAACTATTCAAAAAGATTGTGTTATTATTCGCCTCGTATTTACTCGTATTTCCTCGATTATTTCAAGCATAGAGGCGTTTTATTATGTTGTATAACAATTTTAGATGAAAAAATTTTTTATTTAAAAAAATCCTTGGTAATTTTTGATATTTTAGTAGGTTAATAGTTACTTGAAAAGCTCTGTATAAGGATTATTTTTCATGCCGAATACTAATCTAGCGTCGAAATTATATTTAGGGATCATTGAGATGTATGATCATAATGTGATTACATTTTACAAAGATTGTGTTATAATTCACTTCCTGTTTATTGGGCATATCTCGGCTAGGGGAAACATTATGAGATATCATCCAGGATTCTTTCAAGTATACAAGCGTTTCATTATGATATGTTACATTTTTTAAAAGAAAAATTTTAGGGAGGTAAAAAGTCTCCTGAACTATTACATGCAATTTTGTATATTTTTTGGAGGGTAATAGATTTCCTTAAAAACCTTAATATGAGAACTATTTTTCATGCTTAATATGAATCTTGGGTTGAAATGTTGTTGGTGACTAAGTTTGGAAAAGTGTATGAAAGGAGAAAGCTCAGAGTAAATGTGAATAAGAGCAAGGCTATTATATTAGGTTCAGTAGGGTTGAGGGACAAGATGATTAGGAGGTAAGTTTGAATGGAGAAAAATCGGATGAAGTGAGGTGTTCTAGATATCTGGGAGTGGACTTAGCAGCGAATAGAACCATGGAAGCTGAAGTGAGACACAGGGTGGAGGAGGGGGCGAAGGTTCTGGGAGCGATGAAGAATGTGTCGAAGGAGAGAACATTATTTCGGAGAGCGAAAATGAGTATGTTTGAAGGAATAGTGGTTCCAACAAAGTTATAAGGTTGCGAGGCATGGGCTATTGATAGGGTTGTACGGGAGAGAGTTGATGTGTTGGAAATGAAATGTTTGAGGACAGTATGTGATATGAAGTGGTTTGATCGAGTAAGTAATGAAAGAGTAATAGAGATGTGGGGAAATAAAAGGAATGTGATTGAGAGAAGAGGGTGTGTTGAAATGGTTTGCACATATGGAGAGAATGAGTGAGCTAAGATTTACAAAGAGGATATATGTGTCAGAGTTAGAGAGAACAAGGAGAAGCGGGAGACCAAGTTGGAGGTGGAAGGATGGAGTGAAAAAAAAAATTGAGCGATTGGGGCCTAAACATACAGGGGGATGAGAGGCGTGCAAGGAATAGAGTGAATTGGAACGATGTGGCATACCGGGGTCGACGTGCTGTCAGTGGACTGAACCAGGGCATGTGAAACGTCTAGGGTAAACGATGCAAAGGTGTGGAGCCTGGATGTGGATTGGGAGCTGTGGTTTCGGTGCATTACATATGACAGCTAGAGACTGAGTGTGAATGAATGTGACCTTTTTTGTCTGTTTTCCTGGCACTGCCTCGCTGAAGGAGGAGGCGGCGATGCTTTTTCCTGTGGGTCGGGGTAGCACCAGGAGTGGATGAAGGCAAACAAGTATGAGTATGTACATATGTATATAAGTATGTCTGTTTATGTGTATGTATATGGTATATATTGACATGTATATGTATGTATATGTATTGCTTCGTGTTACTTAGCGCTACCTCACTGACACGGAAAATGGCGATCAAGTATTATAGTAAAAATAATGATAATTTTTTTCACACTATTCGCCTTTTCCCGCGTTAGCGAGGTATCGTCAAGAACAGAGGACTGAGCCTTTGAGGGAATATCCTCACTTCGCCCCCTTCTCTGTTCCTTCTTTTGGAAAATTAAAAGCGAGAGGGGAGGACTTCTAGCCCCCCGCTCCCTATCCCTTTAGTCGCCTTCTTCGACACGCAGGGAATACGTGGGAAGTATTCTTTCTCCCCTTTCCCTAGGGATGATATCTATCTATCTATCTATCTATCTATCTATCTATCTATCTATCTATCTATCTATATATATATATATATATATATATATATATATATATATATATATATATATATGTATGTATGTATACGAACAAAGTGCATATGAACGCGCACCTTCATAAAACATACAAACCTCCAACAGCCGGGACCCCTGTGCGGTAGCGCTCCCGACTGTTGCACAGGGGTCCAGGGTTCGATCCTGGCTGTTGGAGCTTGGTATGATATGTATATATATTATACATATGTATGTATATGTATAATAGACTTCACTCTATCTGTTGATATGTGTGGATGTTATTTATTGGTTCGTGTCTAAAATTTTCTTATTGTGCAGATTTTTTGATATGTTTGTTATTGTTGTTGGCAGGTATTGGTGCGTGACGGGAAGCCATGTCCTGCCGGGTACACTTCTGCCTACCCGCCAGCTTACACCCCGCCACAGTACTCCCCCTCTGGCTACCAGTGCCCTTACACCACGCAGACGGCCGGCTATCCGCAGACGCAGACCTTCAACCAGCAGACCTTACGCACCTGGTGATGGCCTGGAGGGCAGGAGGGGAGCTGCCTTGAGGGAACTGGTTCTCTCAGGCTGCTCTCATAAACATATTGTTCCTAGTGCAAGGGATGAGAGAGTGGGTAAGAGCAACGTCTCTTTGTTCCTAGTAAGAGGGAAGACTCAGAAGGAAGGCGCGCACCTCGTTCTCCCTTCCCCACCGTGCGAGGGATGAAGGAGCGAGGAGTCATCATCGATTTTCCGTTCCCAAAGACAAAAGTAGCACGGCAGGTTAGAGACTCGCTTCCCCCCCCCCCCCCCCCCCCCCCCCCCCCCCCCCCCCCCAACAAGGGGAAGGAAGAGTCGGAGGAGATAGATTGCAAAGTGCCTCCAGAAAGCGCAGATCCTGTCATCTTGTGGCTGGTGACTGGGCAGAGTCGCCGAGCACCACAGATGTAGCGTAACGCGAGGTATTGTCGTCCAGAGTTCGTAGACTTGATTCCTGGCGTAACGTAGTTAAACGGCGGAAGAAACAGTACCAGGAGTATTGAACTCTCCATTATAGGTTAAGAGAAGAGGATCTAGTACATGATTAATGTAGAATATTTGTTTATAGTGAAGGACGAAGGTCAGGAAGAAAACAATATTGATAAACGCATCTTTCCTGCGTCGCTGGGAGTGTTCTGGTGTGTGGTAGTGAAAGTACCTAAAAGATTTAAGTTTCTCGATCGTTTGTTCAGTTTGTGCGCAAGTGGATGAGAAAGAACTCTTCAAAAGAACATGGAGTTTCCCTTCCTCTTTAAAGGGAAGAGACACCTCTCCAGATGTCACGGACAGATAGTGCTGAAGGTCAGTGAGAGTTGGGGCGCTAATTGACACGTGAGGTAAATGCCTGTGTGGCTCTTTGGGAGACACACCTCCCGACCTGGCGTTTGGAGTGAAACCAGAGACCAGGTTAAGGAACCAGACATTACCAGCGGATGCTACGCAACCAGCCGATACAGACCTGTCTCTGTTGGGAGGGATCACCACAGGGAACGCGTGTGACACAACCAGAAAACCAAAGTGTACAACCAGACATCACCACAACTGGCCAGATATCACAACTGGAACTCAAGAGACGCTGGCTTGAGAGAAGAGAATACAGTGTCCATAGGTTTCAGAGTCTAACAACTTCATCTAACGATTGACTGCGACTGGCCAAAGCCTAGCACGCCAATACCTTGATATCAAGACTGTCTGACTGGAGCCCCTCCACCGTCCAGGCTCCTTAACATGGGACCAACGTACGCACACCTTGGATCCAGCTCGTCTTACATAATGCTAAGCAAAATCTTAACCAGCGTCAGTGCCAGTGTTGGTCAAACCCCCTCAAGAGGTTGAGCTGATTCTCACATTCACAAGACATATTCAGCAGTTTATTGCCTGGTAGAAAGAAATGTTTTCGACTTGAGGACAACTGTAAGAACCTCATGATGTGTACTTACAGTTGAGATACTTTGAGAAACGGTTATTAGCACCCCGATTATGGTACATGTTGAAGCAGAGATAGAGAGAGTTTAGTGTTATGTCGTTATGTATTACACACACACACACACACACACACACACACACAGCTACCGGGGCCGACCTCAGTTTTTACAATGAAGTTCAGGTTAGGTTACCGTCAATCTCGTCTGTAAAATTATGCTTCTTGCTGGTAGATACTGAGTTGTATGTTTTGTATAAAATACAATAAGCGGTGCCTTGCATCACGCTTGTTGTATTTGCATACGTTATAAAGATTTTTTCTTTCGAAATGCATAATTTTGTCAGCAGCGTTAGTACAATTTCAACCAGTTTGAGGTTTTTAGATAATTATTGATTAAGTCATAAACAGATAACTGTTGTACAAGAGTGCGAACTCCTTTATTAATTCTCAGACTTTTTTTTTGTCATGGTGTCTTTGCTCCTAAGTTAGAAAAAAAAAATCTTTAGTATTTCGGTCTACAGCGTAAGAATCTCACAACCTACCAAGGTTTTCAAAGTAACGTAAGAATTATTCTTTACTCAGACCGTCTGAAATTTGTCCCTGTCAGTATAGTGCAAGAGTAGAATGTTTTCGTAGCATCAGAAGAGACGCATCACATATTGTCATCCTACGTGCCAGTATTGAGGAGGCCAAGTATGTAGATGCCCCACTAAATGTAATGTAAATCGTAAATTGATATTCATGTGGTGACTAGGGCAGTTATGGCAGCCTGTGCTGTTCAGGTCTAATGATGTCAAGGTAAACATATGGACCAACACAGTGTGGCGGGGGGAGGCAGACGCTGGTGTGTGTGTACGTGTGTGTGGGTGTGTGTGTACGTGTGTGTGGGTGTGTGTGTACGTGAATGTGTTTGTGTGAGTGTGTGTGTGTGTGTGTGTGTGTATGTGTACATACATAGCTCAAGTATGCGTAATCAAGTAAGGTTAAAACACATTTATGTACCAACGAATGTTGAGGATTTAATGTGCATTAACACACATACACCACACACACACACACGCACACACACACACACACCACACACACACACACACACACACACTGAAAGTAAGGAAGGAAGATTTAGTAAATATACTGTGACTGCCTCTAGAGATCCCCTTCCCCCCCCCCCCCCCCCCCCCTCCTACCCTCTCTTTCTCTCCCCCTCCCCGTCGTCCCCTCCCCCGTCGTCCTCCATGTAAACAGTAACCCAACCTGGCCCCTGTCTGGGGACATTAAATGGTCAGATATGTCCATCTAATGTCTCAATAGACAGTCCTGCCGTCAGTGATGGAGATGTATGTTAGAGTAAACACAAGGTTTATTCTAACAGCTGGAGAGACGTAGGTTGGAGTAAACAGGTGGTTTATTTTTAACTGTTGGAGATGATGGAATAAATACTTATACTTTTGATAGATGCAGACTTGTGTGTGTTAAGATAAACAGAGGGTTTAACTTACCAGTTCCTGACGTATCTTTGGGTAAACAGACGATTTATTTCAACAGTTGGAAATACATGTTAGGGTAAACAGAAGAGCTTATTGTAACACTGATAGATATGATCACACTGCTTTGTCCAGGCACTGATGCTTAGTGTATCTATTTTTCTCTCTGTTTCAGAGTACGTCATCATCACCAATAATGTATATATATATATATATATATATATATATATATATGTATCCAAGGTTTTCTTTCTAGGGACTTTTGCAGACCAAGGCTGTGCTGTTTCCGGTAACTGGTTAAATGTGAACAACTGTAAAGTGAGTTCTTTGGCTAGACTGTATCCCCAGTGCTGTAACCTTGGTAATGGTGATTTTTTACTCGCGGAGTCACCTCATGTAGGCAGAATCCTCATTCCCCTGCTACTGGAAGTAGCGCAGCCTTAAGCTGCTGGAGTACAAAGAGATTTAGGGGTAGTTATAAATGGATAGATAAAACATATGATCGTTGATAGATACTGTGGTTCATCTTGTACATTTGTGATTACCTTTAACACAGAGTACATACCCTCAATAGATGCCTACATATACAAATTCATACTCATTAAGTAAATACTGCATACGTGCTTTTGCATACCGTTACAGAAGAACATATGTTGTAAATGGCTCATTGTGTCTGGGTTGACTTTACATACGCTGAGGACGATAGTTTGTGCTGGAAAGAAAATTTATACCGAGATCAGGCAATTAATGTAGACGGGCTGGAAAGGTGTAGTTATGCAGGGGTGTCGGCTGTGTACGTTCAGACACTCACGTGGACGGAAGCTGTAGACGCTCAGGCGTCACTGTGTATGTACGAGGTGATACAGTTCCTTAGATGGATTATTGTGCCTTAAAATGTTGAGGAAAAATGTAAATTCCTTTGTGTAGTTTAAGCATATTATTTCCTAGTTGTATTGTGTACATAGAACATGTGTGAGCTGGAGCTATGATGGTGATGTGTTACCACCAGAGGACAGAGCATCTATAGCCAGAATCCGTATCCTTTTGTACGTTGAAACGCCCAGAGGCATCCATTGTGCAGATCCAAAATCGTGAGTGATTGGTCCTCGAGATATTCATAAACATTGTCATGGAAGATTTGGGATTCACTTCATTTTTGCATCTAAATTTCAGGGGACATTTACTAGTACACAGAGGTATTGAGACCCTGCAAACAGTCGAAGTAAAATTTTCGAGGTAGTCTTTGAGTAGAAGCCTTCAAGTTGGTGGTTCATTCCTTACATTAACGATGGCTGGGAGAAAGTTGGGTTGTTCCTTCCACATGACCCACACTGAGATGGTTCAGGTCCATCTGCTTGAGGTATCTCATGACCTGTTCAGTTGTGTGTTGACCTGTTGGGTCAGGTCATGTGGTGGCTAATGGTGGTTGGGAGGGAACACCAACCGGCGATTGATGACAGCTCATGAAAGGTCATCATTCGCTTGATGACGTCCACCGGATGATCATCAAAACTGGTGACGTCAGAGAAAATAGGTGTCAGGTAGTTGATTGGCGTCAGTTGGTAGCATCATCTGATGACTGGTGACGTCAGAGATGACATCGCGAAGTTACAAATGACGTCAGAGAGGGGTATCAGCAGATTCATGATGCCATGGAGGGGTTTCGGGATGGTCATCTTTGACGTCATCATTCATCACCTGACCGGTCCTTTCCAAAAACCTGTTAAATTGAAGCCAATTGTAGCCGTTTATTTTTTTTTTTTTTTTTTTTTGTTGTTGTCTGATGATGCTATTACGGCTAATTATCATTTGTTTTAATTATTTTAACCACAATATTTGTCAAGATGATGATAAGGCAGAAGTTACGACGCTTTCGTACAACTTGTAAATATCATGTGAATAGTCTGTTTGTTATATGCAAATGTTAATATAGCAGACATCTTTATTAGCACAAAATAGGTAAGGAATAACTAAATCCTGATTATAGATATAAGGAAGTTAAAGTCTATTAATCCTTATACATTAACACTCACGAGGTCAGGATGTGCCATTTTGTCCTGTATTTGTAAATATAAACATGTCTCGTTCATAGCATTAGAAATAACATCAGTCCACTACACCCGTGATGGCCAGTATGTTCAAAGGGAATGCATTTGTCCATTCCCTCGGTGGCTTATCGCTTTAGTGTTTGAGTAAGTACTGTAGCAAGATATTTTGACTGCTCCCTCCACACTACTCTTTAAGATAGTACTGTAAGTCAGTTTACCGAAGGTGACCCTTATTTTCAATAACGTCACAGGAACTTTACAAAGACATGTTTAGTTTGATTGCCATTCAAGAGCACAGGACTCCAATCTGGTGTATAATCGAATGCTTTGTGTCGTATTTAATACCTCCAAAGAGATTTTTGGCCCCAGTGATTTACAGTATAGAGAAACGTTAAGGATTCTGATATTACAAGTTTCAAACTACTCTCAGAACACTGTCATGGATGAGAGAACGAGACAATGTTTATGTAGTGTTTATTTAATGACTAGTGTAAAAAGCTTGTACTTACTTGCCAAAGAATATCGGTCTGTATTTTTTTCATTAAATACAAAAGAAACCATTGCTGGATGTTGTAAAATTATTTCAAGTTGCTTTATAAGTGTATTATGCTGACCTTTTTTGTTAATTGTATATTTATTATTGTCCCAGCCTTGTTCACGTAGACATACATGAATACAGGTTTACCATCATTGTGATACTGCTTATTTTGTTGATAGAAGCAGCACAGCTTCACAAATCATTTATTGATTTTAGCTGTTATATGTATTACAAGAAAATTTCAAGTATTTGTTGGTATAACTGATGTTAGCAAGAGACTTGGTTCCAGGAGGCTACAACACAAAATAGGAAATAGTACCAGCGCTTATACGAAACTATTATTTTAATCATAAATAATCAACTGCAGTACGCTCTCTTGAAAACAGAGAGCACAGGAGTATACAAAGACTGAACAGGAGGGTGACCTCGCGCATTGCCAAGACACCAGAACACACAAGGTTACGAGCGAACACAGATAATGACAGGTAATCATACCACCTCCCATGTAAGGCTAATGTTGACATTGATATAACAATGGTGGCTGGAACACTGGGTTTCAGATCAGTGTTATGTGCATTTACGCAGGTTCTTGTCTTTACACGAGAGTTTTAGCCTTTTCGGCTGGCAAATCACAAGGCTATTAAAATGATTTTCCAAAAAAAAAAAAAAAGTTGTGCAGAGGGCTGTACAGCTATTGATCCACAAAAGCGCCATCGTGTAATCAAAATTCTCATAGATCACAGGGATAATAAGCGAAGCTACTTCCAAAGCATTCGTCTATTTTTCAATGTCCTGAGAAATGGAGGAAAGCTTGAAAAGATGTTCTCTCATTATTCAGTTTACCCTGTGTACGATGAGGGCATGGAACGGCGGCTTTAACGTGGTAATCCGTGTATGGCTTGCAAAGATATTACGCCGCACCGGCGCTCAAGACGGTATTGACGTCTCCATAAGTATTCTAACTGCGATATACCTAAGCATCAATAAATATATGCAATCCATAACTATCTTTTTATATTTCAGATACAACTTTAATTCCCTTTCCCATGCGTCGTCCTTGGAATTGCTCTATTTCTTTTTCATGGTTACCGAAATCTCGATCCTGCTAAATATGCCCATCATCCACGTAGCCTAAATTTGAATGTCCCTGTTCGAGTGACTTCCTTGTGTTGTCCACGGGAGCAGAGGCCACTAGCGCTTCGCCGTAGGAAGGTGGCAGGTCACCACCCGTCCCCACCCTCTGCTTCACCTGATTCATCGCTATCTCCTGTCTGATCTGACTCAGCGCCATCTCCTGTCTGACTTGGCTCACCGCCATCTCCTGCCTGAGTTGATTGATCGTTATCTCCGTACTGGTTTGCTTCATCTCCATCTCCTGCCGCTGCCTCATTGCCACCTGTTGCTGCAGCTGACTCATCTGCAGTTCCTCCTGTAGTTGTTTGTTCTTCTCCTGCTCCTGCCTCAGAGTCTCTGCTCGCCTCTTCTTTTCTTTCTTCGTTTCCTCATTCTTCTTCTCCTTCAGCAGCTGCCTGTTTACTCTCGGACCTGTCGGCGAGACAACATAATAGAAGTACATGAGCTTCTACAGTAGACACTTGTCTTTCCTCTGTGCCATATCTACACCTGGGTTGTTTGTATTCAATCCACAAACACACAATTGTTTAATCTAAATCTATACATTTCAAGATTCTATCAAATATATGAAGGGTTCAGTGAATTTTTCGTTAGCATTTAACTGAAATGGTCGAAGAGGCTGTATGGTTCCCGAGGCTTCTTTGGATGTCATCAGAACTCCAGACACCAACCCCACTAACCTACCAGTACCGATTCTCTTATCTACTGCATTGTTGTCGGGCTCAGATCCAGTCTCCCGTTTCTTGAACACCACCTGTCTACTTAACATGACCTCACTTCTAGAGCCCAGCTATCCAAGGCTGCCTCCCTTCTTTATAGTCCCCACCATAATTCCTGTCGGAAGTACTACGCTTGGACGCCAAGAGTTCACAAGTAGGGTTATAATCGCAAGTCGTCCACTTACTTCACTTCCCCACCATGACTTTTTCAACCTACACGGACTCTTCAGCAAGACCTGCGGGTCGATATGGTAATATCAACCACATGATAAATACTGCCATAAACACCGACATACTTACCTCGTCTAAAATATTTTCCCCAACACTAGTTTACTCCTGGCTGTTATGCCATCTTTATCAAATTCCCTCTATGTATAACAGTCCCATTTAATAAATGTTCGGGTCTCTCTACCACTGGCTATGACCTTTTGATCTCCCAGTCACCTCGAGTCTTTACTCTGTTTTATAAAACCAACTTGCATTCAAAATTTCTCATCATAGGTCTCTTGATAAAGAACATTTTACCAATCTTCCACGTTTCCTAACCAACTAGTCATGTGTGTTATAAGCCATCCAGCTTTCCTAACCAACCAAATATGTTCATAAGTCCACTGACGACTGGACTTATCGTGAATCAATCCTTCACTTTAAGTCTACTTCTAAAACACGTTGGATCGTTACCCCATCGACAGCAAAGGAGAAAAGGGAGGGCCCTGCTTTTTAACCCATAGAAACACCATGGGAGGAAACCCTGTAGCACTCACCACACAGGGAGAGGAAGACTGGCAGGAACATGAGGCCGTGGAAGGCCCCGAAGACGACCATCCCGAGGTACATCCTGAAGTAGAAGACTCGGAAGATCTGCGACTGCGCGAATCCCAGCACGATGATCCCCCCGAACTTGGTGAGGGTGATGCCGGACAGAACCTACAGAGGAAGGGCGGAAATAAGGGCAAAATTGAGAGAGACGGAGCGAGGAGGAGGGGGTATGGGAAGCTGGGAATTCCCAGAGACAGGGTAGGACAGATACACTGTGAGAGGAGTTTGGGAAAGGAAGGCGAGAGGACCAGAGGGGGAGAAAGAGAAATAAGATGTGAGAGCTTCTGGTATGAGGAATTTAATCGCCTGTGGAGACTGAGGAAGCTGAGGTAAAAGATGACTAAGGTATCAAGCAGAAAACCACGCAGACAAACGTGTTAGAGGAGAGGCTTTCCAGGCTGAAAATAGAAAAGATAATCATTGCACAACTCTGGTAATTGACACAAAATATCCAAACAAAACAATGCTTACGTACAACAAGGGGTTACCTTCCTGTCAGCTGACCAAACTACCTGTGACGTGTAAAGCGTGGAGCCTTAAGACGAGTGTTTGCTATGGCTTTCAATGTTGCTCTCCTCAAGCTCGAAAGAACTCACTTGAAACTGGCACTGAAACCATATCACGCTTCCAATATAAGATATTTCGGCCGAGCTGTAGTCCTAGTAGAGGTCAGACATCGCACTAGCTGCCCCTCTCAATACATTTACATCCCAAAGTCTCTCTCACACGCCTGTCAATTAATATGTAATCTGATAATACCCGTTTCCCATCTCTCCTACTCACATTCGTATACTTGTACACAGAGGTGTCTTCAGCCACTCCTAGCTGCACCACAAAATTCTTTATTCTATATAAACCTGCGAACACAGTACCCTCCCCGCCCTCATCTATCACTACTGTCATCATCTAAACTCCTAAAACTGGTCCACAAAGGTCGAGCAAAATATTCCTCTCTCACCCACACAACATATAGTGGACGGTTTCCCTCAACTATAACCCATCTTCCGCACGGTACTAGTGGCAATATACATCAACAAAGCCTATGACGCATCTTCACACAAGAGGTACTTGATGCACCACCTCTACAAAAATGATAAAAAAGTAGTTAACTAGTTAACTCGCCACCATTGAGACTATATTTCCAAAACTCCTAAACCCTGCAACTTGGGGGCCCCAGGAAGCAGTTTTTTCTCCAACCCTCTTCAGCTTCTTCCTACATAAACCTCCCATCACCTCCTGCATATCACTGTGAAAGTCCTCTTATACATAATGACCTCAATCACACCACACATGACTACACCACTTAAGAAGCAATACATAATTAGAAAACCAGCTTGCCATAGTCAGCATCCCCCAGAGAAATCTATCATGACCCTCTTAACCCCAGATAGACATGATTCCAAACTGCACGTCCTAAACCCCACCCTTGAATGACAAACACGTAACATTTATTACCAACATCACAAATATCAACACAAAGGCCATAAACAAACTTAAATGCCCTCAAAACACTCTCACTCCAAAATGTTTGGCACTCAGCTGTGTTAACAGCACTAGACGCCTCCCACCCAAACCAACCACCTACCCCTATGTAAAAACAAAAAAAAATCACCCTAACTTCACACTTAGCAATACATACACACTGATACCCCTCCGCAACAAACACACTGAAAAAACAAATACACACATTAATGACTTAACAGGCACTGAACAACAGCCCTGCCAGCCAAAGCTTAAGCTCCATTCAACATGTCACACACTGAACTGAAACTACACTCCCCAGGCATGTGCGAGTTACACTCTCGGCTGTACTTCTGGACCTAACCCACCACTCCAACATTACCAGCACCGATGCAACACACGACAAGATCCCTCATGCCCAAGATGCAAGTTCCATGCTGGGAACAATATACACTTCACATTTGCCTCGTTTCTTTACATAGGAACCATTTACTTTCTTCTATGTATGTGTACACACACACATCTACATACACACCAGCCTAAGTCATGTGTGTGCGAGTATCTGACGTGTCAGATGAGGTGATAGTATCGAAAGATAATGAAACCCACATCATTTTGTCGTCTACAACTAATATACAAAACTCTCTCCTGGAACATTTATCAACGTCTACAGAACTTCTTTACCAGTAGATTTCCGTTCGTCTCACTTTCATCAGTTGGTTTAAACATTTCACGTATCCAAGACCCGTGTGTTGGTCTGACAACCTGTAATGATTTCATACAGCTCAACTGACCGAGATAATAATCCAGTGTACGACTTACTACATGTACTTCACCTATAGTATATATATATATATATATATATATATATATATATATATATATACAGTTACAGTGGATCACTGTAAACACTTCACCAGAGGCGTTCGACCGTCCACCTCAGTTCTCTTGGCACACACGACCCTGCTGGACCTACCGAGGAACCCATGGTGGCGAGGGCCTCGTGGGCGCGTTCCACCCTGCTGGGCTTGATGGAGGTGGCGAAGGCGTGGGTGACGTGGCTACAGAACTCCACCGAGATCCCCGCCGCCTGGAAGGGGGGTAAGGGAAGAGAAGCAGACGACGAGCATTAGGATCCCACCACATTTAACCTGTCATTGCACGTACCCACATCATCTGGTTCTTTACATCAAATCTACACACTGTTCTCTCGTTATTCATCTTATTATATTACTTCACTGTTCATTCTCTTTTCCATCACAGTGACTCATGATATCGTTTGATTTTATTACATTATCATTTATTCAGTGAAATATAATTCAGTGTATTCACAGCTCACTATGTCTTTTACATTATTTCTACATTCTTTCCTTCTACACCGTTTCCATTTTTGTTCAAATTAGAATTATGGCTTCATTCTAATCAAACAAAAATCTAACAAGCTTTTTTAAGATCTAACTCGCTAACTTACCCAACAAACTTACGAATGTTCTAACAAACTAACGTATTCCAACAAACTAACTTTTGCTCTAACTTTTAAGACCAAAATATGATTTAACTTTCGTCAAAATCAACATCAAAATATGATCTAACTTTCATCTAAATTAGCAAAATTCTTATTCCTGAGGCAGTTGGTGGCCTTCCTCTACTGCTGAAATGTTAGACCAGATGACAAGTGAGGCCTCCGGACGGGAGCCACTTGATAACATCGAACATTAGGCCGGCTATGGAGCTCCCCACATCACCACTGATGCGTTTACAGCGTCGCTGAAACACGTGAATAATGGTATTCGAACCCACATGATCATGACCAGGGACTTACCATCACCAGGTTCACCAACGACACGGCGTTGAGCGAGATGTTCCACCAGTACATCATCCCCATCATGTCCACAACGATCATGCAGATGGTGGTCAGGATGATGAGGGAGGAGATGAAGTCAAAGGTCAAGAGTAGGGTCACGGCGAAGATGGCACCCACGGAGATGCCCAGACTGACCCCCGTGTCGCTCCACATCGTCAGGTACTGCTCGTAGAAGACGTAGAAGATGCTGCGGCAGAGGTGCGAGAAACGTGAGACGAGTAGCGGAAGCAGATATTCAATAAAGTACCTGCTTAGTGGTTTGTGTGACGTCTGTTTTCGGAAAAAAAAGGTCTGGTTAGTACGAGGCGATGGTCCTGTTGTTAGAGGAGATCGTATGATGTATACAGCAGTAGCAACTGTCTTTCCTTCTGTTTGAGCCAAATGGTGATAAATGAGGTATGAGATAAGTGATCAATTTGTTAAGCATTAGAATTAGATGGTTCGTGTTCGTGGATGGTTTCAGGTCACAGCTTGTGTAAGGTAACACTCGGTTCGAATGGTTAGCGTGAGATAGTCAGATGTAGTAAGTGTGAGATTAACCATTACTGTGAAATGTCATCGCCCTGCCGCCCGCAACAGGCATACATGGCTGACGATAGTGGAAAATGTTGACTCAAAACTCCATTTCTCCTTCCCTGTTTTGGTGCTCTCTCTCTCTCTCTCTCTCTCTAGTATCACATCAGCCTTGCTTACTGCAGCCTGACAGTAGAAACCACACCACTGAGTGTAATGTGCACGAACCTGTAGGGGAACATTTTAACGTCTTTGGAATAATTGGAGTTCTTTCGAAGGTATTCTGTCATGTGCTCCGAGAGCTTGTAGGTCCAGTCCAAGGCGCCCGTGAAGTCGTCCGAAGTCCTAAGAATACTGTGGTAGGCCATGTAGTTGGTGGCCCCCACGTAAGAATCGTTCCCATCCCTCAAGACGTTGACAGCACCGCCATAAGATGGGTGGCCGGCGGAGGGACAACTCATGCCGTGCGGGTTGTCGGAGAGGAAGTCTTCCAGATGATCCATGAACAGGTTCGGCTTTATCCTCTGTTTGACAAAGTCGTCCGCTTCGAAGCAGGTGTGTCTGCCCATGGGATCGAACTGAGCTGTAAGGGAGACACAAGCACGTCTCAGTGACAGTGACATATGAAGACTGCGGTGTTTGCCATGATTCTTTGCCACACAGGGAGGGTGGTGTCAGGACAACAGGGAGGCTGGTGTCAGGACAACATAGGGCCTGTGCTGGGGGACCACTACATACATGTGTCATGGTACCATGCTTGGGGATCAATACATACATGTATCACAGTACTATGCTGGGATCACTACATACATGTATCACAGTACTATGCTGGGATCACAATTTGTCTCATAATTCTCCCAAAGTGAGTGGGGCTATGGTGACAGGATAAGATGATAACTACTAAGTCCCTCTCTCATGCAGAATTCTGAAGTCTATTTCGTGTGTGTGTGTTTACTGTCCAGCCGAGTGTGAAATACCTGAGCTGCTGATGAAATTGCCATCATCATCAGTCCTACAGCAGGCACCATACGTCCAGCTAGAGCCCACGCTGTCGTGTAGCCAGTTGAAGTACGGCCCCAGCCACGACATGGCTCCTGAAGCGAGGTAAGTCCTGGAAGGAACGGCAGGGGGTTGGTATTGGTGCCAGGGGAAGTGCTAAGAGGGCAGGGCTTGTGATGTGGAGGACAGGAGAATGTTTGGTGGCGGGTTGTACCACCAGGGAGGATGGAAGGAGAGGTTGGTGCTGGAACCAGAGGTTGTACCTCAGGGGAGGCTGGAAGGAGAGGTTGGTGCTGGAATCAGAGGTTGTACCACTGAGGAGGCTGGAAGGAGAGGCTGGTGCCGAGGATAAAGGCTGTTTTAAAGAGAAGGATGGATACACCAGCCTTGTATTATCAACACATGACCAGACTCCAGTTAGTGACCTGTGAACAGCATTTACATAACTACGGTCATATGATCGTGGTAACGTAACTAATGACTTATCTCGTGCCTTAACAACAACGTTACAGTTAACATTTAACCAACAAGATCAGACTGTGGACATACTCCTCTGGCTTGAGTGATGACATGAAGATCTGCTGCATTATGGAATCGTCGTAACAGCCGGACACCTGACACACCAGGTTCTGCTCGTGGTAGTCGCTGAAGTTGTATCCTTCCGTCATCACGAAGTACACGGGAGGACCCACCGACAGGTAATCGTTCAGGTACTGCCCAGAGAAGGGGACAGAGGTGGTATAGTTAGCGAAGGAATCGGCGGTATGCCCCGCAAAAGTACTCGTTTAGGCACTGCCCAGGGAGGGAGAAAGCTAAGTACGTAATGATGTACTATTGTACAGGTACACCAGTATGAAAAGGCCAGAGACAGTTGTACGAGAGCTGAAGTGGGTGGAATGAAGGGAGACTTGGCTTCACTAACCTACCCAAGAGCAGCTTCGAAAATATCACGTCCTCTTCTGATCTCTCCCATCACCTCACTTCACTGCTCAACACTTCAGATACTCGCCATGTTTCACTCAATGCTTTCACCATTGCATCACACGCCCCCTCTCATGTCCACCACTCCCAACCTTCATCCCTAGCACTTCTCACCCCTCTCCACCACTCCCTACTCTCACTTCCATTACATCACCCACACCTCTATTCTCACTCCTCACCCTACCCCTTCGTCGCTCTTCACCTTCATCCTTCCTCATTTCCAACTCTCGTTCTCCATCATTCGTCAGACTCACTCTCCACCACTCCGGATCCTTACCATAACTTTCCAACCGTAATTTCTATCAATACACCAAACCAACCTCACTTTCCATCAATTCCCACCCTAACTCTCATAACCCACTACTTCCCACCTCACGTTCACCTCCCACTATTCTCCACTCTACCTTCACTTTTCACTACTCCCCCCCCCACCCTCATTGTTCACCAGTCCCCACCTCAAATTCACTCCCAAGCATTTTCCATCCCACATTGCTTTCCTTCATTCCCCATCCCGCCCTTATTCTCCATCCCCACTCTATCTCCCCACCCTTACGTAGTCTCGCTCTTCACCCTCAATCTCTACCACACCCCCAACCCCAGCAGCAACCCTAACGCTTACCCTAAAGAGTACAATCCACACCTTAAAGTACTTGAGAACGAAGGAGTCTTGAGGCATGGAGAGGTCCTGCTCGAGGCCAACGGACAGCCTGGGGGTGACGGCCAGGGAGGCGCAGGACACTCCCAGGAACAAAAGGCACACAAGCACCCGCACAAAGTCCTGCAAGAGGGAAGGCGTCAGTCTACTGGAGGAGAAGGAATCACTTCCACTGCTTGATGACATACCTTCTCTCGGCAAACTCTGATAATTTTTTTGCCTACGGAATGTATCAACCCACAAAATCTACTTTCCTTTCTACGGAATGCACCAACCCCTAAAATCAACACCCTTTCATAATCCCTGCTACAGTGACGACAAATCTCTCTTTACACCTTCCCTTTCGAGGTAAACAAACTGGCAGCGCCACCAGGCCGTATCGGCGACTCGCCAAACTAAGAAAACAAACCTGGAGGAGGAAGGGAGCGTAAATGTACTGGAAGATGTTGTAGCACACGGAAGAGTCCTTCCTGCCTTCGGACTTCTTGCTGCCCTTGACGCAACAAAGGATTTCCCAGCGGTTGTTCTGTTGGCGAGGGAACGGTACAGGTAGGGAAAAGGTTTACTACGATATGAAACTTAAGATCACACAATTCAAATCTCTGAGTTCACTTATCGGCAAGGTTGAAAAATAGGGATGTATTCAGATACATTATCAGAGTCTACTGATCAAACTGGAAGATGCCGAAGCTGGGAAAAATAAAAACAAAGCCATGTGTCATGACAATGAAAATGGACGTCGCCTGCCCCTCCCGAACCCATGATATGATCTAAGATGCTCACATACTAAGAGTGAGTCGGTCTGTAACCCCAAAGGTCAACATGGGCCATAAACTGTCAAGCGTATGACATGACAAGACGAACAGTGATTTCTTGTGTGTGGTAGAGCTCCCGTCCACAAACGTCGGGGTCAGACCGCCCCGTCCTGACAGTAAGTATAACACCGGAACTAAATGGTCTGTCTCCCTCCATGTTCCCTAAAGTCGTCGTCTTTTGAACAGACGTCAGTCAGTAGAACCAGACGTTGGGTGTGTGGCATGACCTCACCTCGACCCTCCGTGCGTCGAGTGACATGAGAGCGACGAAGCAAGTCATCTGGAGGAAGAAATCGATGACCAGCGCAAGGGCGGCGTACAGGGCGAAGGCGTTCACGGCCGGCATGTCCGACAGGGCGCCTGTGGTAATGAGAAAGTCATGAACCTGGTCAGGCGCTGTAAAACGCGTACTGCTGCTCATGACACACGGATCATAGTCGCTCAACAAGCGCATCCAGAACAGAATAAGAACAAATTAGTAGACTACACGTTCGTGACGCCTTCAGTCACTGACTGTAACATTGAGCTAATAACCTAAAGCGGTTCTTCTAAAGGTAATATTCCAAGAAGAGGTGTACTCTAAATTGCAACTCCTGGATGCACGGGTTGTCTTTACGAATCATCACATTAATATGTTTCAGTTTCAGCTGTATGAGGAAAAAGGTTTCATTGTTATGATTATCTGTATCATAGCAGACAAGGTCTCAGTACATACAGGATAAGCCAAGGATATGACAAAATTGACAGAGCTTTACATCTCTTTTTTGAGTTAGTGTCATGGGTCTCCCACCATTTATCTTCTCAAACCTGTTAAAAGACTTAGTGCAAGACCAATCTTGAGATGCTTCTACCAAGCCACTCCTAGACGTCTCAGACACGCTCCATCCATGCCACTAGTAGCGTGTCTCTGAGAATGTCCCAGGCCCAGGCCACCAACCCGATCGTTTCTAAGGTTATCCACCCGACCTGCCTGTGAGAGCCACCTCTTCCACGACGTCTTTCTCAACCTGTCTTTGAAATGTGCTCCTTTACAAGTACCCTGCCCTACCTATTCTTAACAGCAGCCACTCTTAATATGCCCTTCCCGGCCAACTGTTGAAAAATTCCCCTCTTGACCTGCTTATGAGAACCGTCCATCCTATGCTGCACCTTCCTTTCTGCTACCGAGAAGAATCCTTTCCTGACCTACTTCTGAGCGCCGATCCTTCCAAACTTCCCCTCGCGACTTGCCCATAGCACTAACCCATCCTAAAACGCACACCGCGACCAGACCCAAAGAGCTGTCCTTCCCAAGCTGCCTTGTCTTAACTATTCTTCGAGAGCCACTTCTTTAAAGCTGTCCCTCTGAACCATCTCCTCACCTGAGGATGTTGCCACCTACCGATCTGCTACAGAGAGTCTCTCTTCTAGGCCTCCCTTTCCCTAAAATCTATCCAAATTTCTGAAATGACCCATTTGACCTGACAACCGCCCTTGGAGGCCATCCTTCTAGCTATCCTTCTCAAACCTTCTGAAAGCCTATACCCATCATCTCCCTATACCCATCAGCCCTTCTCAAGCCTTCAGGAGTACCATTACCCACCGAGGAAGAAGCAGAGGGCCTCAGCCGTAGTGGAGAGCAGCATGGAGGGGGCTACCTTGCCCACTACCCGGCCCACGTGAGACTCGACGCTCTCGTCCACCTTTCTGGGCTCTCGCTGCCAAGTCTGGACCAGGATGAAGATGTTGTCCACGCCCACCGCTAACACCAAGAACGGGATCACCTGTATGGAATAACCTGCCTTTGGAGACATCACACTCGTAGTCTAAACTGCATGACCATATCATCTTTCCTTACAGAGCAAGTAGTCCTTCAAAAATTACAGGCAAAAGTAATATTATGTACAAAACTGTGCATTTATCCGGAAAATACCTATCATTATTTACTCGATCAACCACACCACATACTGTCCTCAAGCATTTCATTTCCAACATAATCACCCCCCCCCCCCCCCGTATAATCTCATCTATGACCATTACAAGCCTCAGATACATAAAACAAAGTTGGCACTACTATACCCAAATACATCCATCCTCGCTTTCCGAGATGGTGATCTCTGCACACGTTTCCGCTCACCCGCCTTATGACTCACCTCCGCTTCCAAGGTTCCATTCGCTGCCACGTCAACTCCCAGCTATCTCAAACACCTCACTTCCTCCAGCCTTTCTCAATACGAACTCACACCCCAATTAACCTGTCTCTCTGCATTGCTAAAACTGATAACCTTGTCTTTATTCACTTTTACTCTCAGCTTTCTGCTTTCACCAACTTCTACAGCTTCTCACCCGAATTCGCTACCACTGCTGTGTCGTCAGTTGCTTTTGCCACCAGTGCTGTGTCATCAGCATACAACCGACGCACTTCTAGGGCCACCTAACCCCGGACAGAAAGCATACCTGCCCCTCTCTCCAAAACCCGTGCATTAAACTCTCACCATCCCATCCATTCACAAAGAAATGAGACAGATATGGTGTTATATGACACCCCTGCGGCAGAGCTACCTCAACCTGGAACCACTCATCCTACAACTCGCACATCTTGATGAAAATACCTCAGTGCTTCTTATAGCTTTCTTTCCACAAAATATATTCCTACAACCCTCTACAAAGCAGATCTATCATACCTACTATATACTTTCTCCAGACTCGTAAATGCCACACACAATTTCCCTTTGTATCTCCGAGTATTTCTCACACATTCTTCAAAGCAAACACCTGATCCACACATCCTCCACAACTCCTGGAACCAAAGTCTGGTGCTCTGCGCGTGACACCAACCTTCCAATCACCACACTCTCATGCAACTTACCAGGTACACTGAAAAAAAAAGTTGTACCCCTTTACTTGGAACATTCATCATTATACAGTGGCATGCATTCCACCAATCACCAAACAATTCACCAAACAATACGTACATTCAAAATCCAAGTAAGGAAATCAACAACAAAGTCACCCCACTTTCTTAAGCAATTCATTTGCTATACCATCCACTCCAGCCGCCTTGCCACATATTATCTTTCATCTTCCCTCCTCATCAAACCTCTTGCTATGACTCTCTGACTTCGCATTTCTCCCCGACCTGAACACATTCAGTAGTCCTTTAACGTACTCACTTCACTTTGTCACTGAGTGTTATCACTTCCCCATTTGCCTCCTTCAACGGTGTTTCCATTTGTTTTCTTGTTTTTCGCACACTGTTAACCTCCTTCCAAAACATCTTATTCTCCCTGAAGTCTGCTGATGCTCGCTCACACTCCAACTCTCAATTATCCCTCTTCTTCAGCCCCTGCACCTTCCTCTTTACTTCCTGCAGCTTTCTCTTGTACATCTCCCAATTACTCGCACTCCTTCCTTCCAAGTACCGTCCATATACTTTTCTCTTTAACTAGCAGCAACTTTACTTCATCATCCCACCACTCACTACCCTGTTTCACCTGCCTTCCTCCCACCTCCTGATGCCACACGCTTCTTTTGCACAAACCATCACTGCTTCCCTAAATACCTACCATTCCTTCCCCACTCCCTTACCTGTTTGCACTCACCCCTTGCTGTTCTTCACTCAATTCCCCCTGGTAATTCTTCTCATGCATCTCTTTTCTGAGCTCACTTACTTTCAGCACCGTCTTCTCACTCATATCATTTCCTATTTCCCCAAAACCACAAATTTTCATCGTCGCCCCCACCAAATAATGATCGGACATCCCTCCAGTTTCCCTTCTCAGCACATCCACAACCAAGAGTCTCTCTTTTGCACGCCTAGCAATTAGTATGTACTCCAATAATCCCCGTTGACCATCTTCCCTATCCTACCACGTATACTTGTGCACGTCCCACTTTTTAAACCAGGTATTTCTAATCATCAGCCCTTTTTCAGCACAGAACTTCTTAAGCTGTTTATCATTTCCCCATTACCCCTATGCTCCCCAATTATGCCTCAACTGCCACACGACTCGCTTTTGCATTTAAATCACCCGTCACTATCACACTGTCTCTTGCATCAAAATGTCTGACACAACTGATCCTAAAACACTTGTCCCTCTTCATCATCCTTTTCATGACAAGGTTTATAAGCATTAATAGTTTCCCATCTCTTGTATTCCCATTACATTATCACCCATATCAAGTCTGGAGCTCACATCCTTGCACTCTCACACATTCCCACAACTGCTTCAGCAGTAGTGCTACATGTTCCTTTTTTCTCACTCTCACACTATCCCCTGACTTTACCCTTAATACATTTCCAAGCTATTCTTCCCTCTTACCCTTGTGTTTTGTTTCATATAGATCTAGAGCATCCAGGTTCCTTTCCTCAAATATACCACTTATCTCTCCGTTCTGCTCATTTTGATGACATCCACACACATTCAGACATCCCAGCCTGTACCTTTGAGGAGGATGAGCACTTCCTGCTTAACTTCTCCTGTTCCATCTTTTAATAACTGAATTATAAGGATTCTAACCCCTCGCTCCCGCCCCTCTTAGTCGTCTTTTACGACACAGGGAATACGTGGGTAGAATTCTTTCTACCCTACCCCTGGGGAGAGGGGAGAGAGGAGTGTGTGTGTGTGTGTGTGTGTGTGTGTGTGTGTGTGTGTGTGTGTGTGTGTGTGAGATTACAAATATTTAATGTACGTGGGGCCCCATTCCTTTAACATGCTCAAATATCATACAATTTCTTTTAACGTTAGTACGCTGTCCCCAGTCACTATTTTCTCGTTCAATTTAAGCCGGTGTTGTGCGTTAATTTGTGTGTGTGTGTGTGTTGTGTCGATAAAGCAATCTCCTCTGCGGGGCGCGTGATGCCATGGATAAGATAAGACAACAGGCAGGACGCTGTGGGGACTGACCTCAATGACCAGCAGAGTAGCGGCGACCCCGACGTAACCGTAGAAGCCGAGGGAGGAGAATACAGCCAGCATCACGAGGCTCACCCCGCCCAGTGCCAGCGTCATCTTGCTCTCGATCTGCAAGAAAACTAATATGGTTTACACAAGAGAATTTTAAGGTGGCAATTCACTACAGGTAATCACAATTATCTGCAGCTTTGACAGTCCTGATCTAAGCAGCTATCTGATGTTAACTCACGAATGATTCACAAACAAGAGCAATTGAGAGGGACACTACATCAATACGTTGGAAAATAAACAAAACCAATACCTCCACGCTAAATTCAATGTTCCCTACCTCTTACCTACTGTAGACAACCTCTAAAGCATCCAGGGGTTTGTTGCTGTTTTCAGTCCTTTGTCAAGACTGCTGAAGAGTCCGTCCCTTCAAGGGCCATGAGCCAAAAGCCTTCAGCGGCGTTAGTCGTTTTGGTGGCCCAAGAGTCGTCGGTAGTTTTCTGAGGTTCCCCTCCAGAGTATGAGAATCCCTTCAAGAAATCTGAGTCTAGATATAAGATACGGCGACTCTTCGGAGAGCTGAGCAACTGGTTTACAGAGGTCGCTGTGTGTCAGCAGAGTCGTGTTTCGCGAGTTCCCCCCGTCACCTCTCTTGCCTTCTTTCGAAGTCGAGGCCAGTTCGTATCCTCCTCCAACACACGTGTTTTTCGATCAGTAGTAGTGATGAATTCTGTCGTGCTATACCAATGAGCGATAGTATTCTACTCGACTCGTCTGTCCGTCCTTATGGATACGTGACACACAAAGTGCGGATTCTGCGTTACACAACGACACACGGACACTGATACATGATACATAGATACTCCCCACTTACCAGCAGCCTCCGACATTCATGAGAGATATTGCCGAGGGCGATGGTGATGTAGGCGAACATGATGACGTAGCTGATGAGGATAGTGAGCACATCGTTGGAACTCTCCCTCACCAACTCGTCTTCAATCCCGCGCTCAGCATTGTATGCGATGTCCATGTGCATCATGATCTCCTCATCATGAGTCACGTTCTTCATGAACTCTAAGAACCTGTTGAGGCGAGAAATTACATGAGGAGCTTATTCTTCTTCAGCTGTATGAAAGAACTTCTTACGGTCAAATCATAAGGAAGACCACTGAGTGAGAAAGAAAATGGAGTCTTTCTTTTACGATGCAAGAATGATGTACTGTATTGGGCAGGAAATGATGAGTGCTAAGTGAGGGTGAAGAAAACGAAGAACTAGCAATCGAAAAAAAAAAAAAGAATCTTCTAAAATTGGCAACCATAAAGGACTGAAGCCAGTTTCAAGTGTCTTGCTAGTGCCTCATTGGAAAGGATTCAATTCCCTTGTCTTTTCTAGCAGGATTGTGTTACATGCCATGTAGGTATATTGCGCGACAGGTACTTAGAAAGACGATCTTTGTTAAAGTCGTCAGTATGCTGATGTCAGAGATGGTTTGTGTAGATCTGAGTGGGACGTTTGGTCAGAGACGTGTGGTGAGCGAGACGTGTTTGTTGGAGAGGTGTGTATCCGGATTAGTTCGTGAGGACAGTGTTGCGTTTTACAGTCACTACAGCTAGTTTCCTGTTGGCCTCTCCCAGTGCTAACATTATCTTCTTTTTAAGTGTATTCTGTCGGTGCACAAGAGTCGTCAGCGATCTTGGCTGCTCCGCAAACCTCTCAATTTTGTCTTCACACATTTCCTGCCGATTCTTCTTTTCGAGTTCCTACGTTTACCCCTCATTCACCCAGCTGGTGTTCCCTCTCTTCTCCCAGGAAGCACTATCCCTCTCCCTCCAGTCTCCTACTCGCACAGTGTCTCCCTCTGGTCTCCTGCTCTCACAGTCTCTCCCTCTGCTCTCATACTCTCACAGTCTCCCAAACTTCGCGTTAAAAGGAATCCCTCCAGCTAATCTTCCGAGCTTCTCCTCTTACTCCCAATGCTCTCGTTGCTTGCCTCTCTTGGCTTGCTCTTTCCTCGTCATCGGCATTTTTCACTCTGACTTTTCTCTCACATTTCTTTCGCCTCCAGTTTTTCCACCAAAGAATCATAACCAGTTTGTTCCAGCGTACTGCTCAGCAATAGGTACGACTTCTTCAGAAAATCGATCAGCCACAGTAACAGATTAATCAACCTTTGTATGCAAGGAGGGAAGATCGGTCTGTCAACTTGTGGTAGCAGTTTTACATGCAGTCTGACATAATGGCCTACACCTGAAGGAAATGGGGTACCGTGCGATTCAACAGGCTCCCCAGCGAGTCTTCACGTGCGTGTTAGTCAAATAACGTGGCCACCTCCGTATAGAAATTTTGCATCGAGTTTTTTTTGATGAATCGGTGTGCGTCATGTTAGTGCTCACAGTATAACGAACAGATCTGAGAAGGTAAAAAAACAGTTGCACTGGAGGATACTTATGCGAGATTCTCCAGACCTTGGTTTGTACCAAAAACAATAATTGTCTTGTCGAATACAGTTCCAAGGTAAACTCTATTTGGAATAATTATAAAGAAAATATAGTAGGCGGTGCTGTCTTCCTTCCCTAATCTAACTGTAATCCTGTGCGATAGTGGACAAAAAAATAATAATCACAGTGCGACTAAAAGCAGTCAAATACACAACAGTAACCTATCAAATATTTTCCACATCGTCTAATACACTCCCTGGTAAGAAATGCTGTTCTATACTTCCTCACAGCCCACAGCACAGCGAAGTGGCGCCAAGAACAGATGAAGAATGGCTCCACTTTCTTATACCCATTCTCCAGCTACCACGTATAAATGCACCGAAACCACAGCCCTCTTTCCACAACAAAACCCACCCATAAAAACCCTCTGTAGCTTCCCTCACCCACTGGCTGAGCCCATCGACAGCATCCCTTCCTTTGCACACCACACACCTCCGCTCCAACCCATTTTGCCCTATGCTCGCCACACACACCTCCAGAAGACGATTCCTGCCCTGAGAAACAAATGCTTCGAGAGCCAACCTGACGACTTGAAGTTATCTCTAGAAAAGAAGAGTTTAAGAAAGGATTTAACACAGGTATCGATAATCATTACAGACTTTCACATTCTCGATTAAGGAACTGCTTAAAGTGAGATTTATTTCTGATTTTACCCATATTAATGTACAGAAACACGTGGGCAAATGTTTTACTTAAAATGAGGCAAAAATATACCTTTTCTTCAGCATAATTCTAAACTTATGGAATTATTAAAAAATCAAAGGAGTCGAAAACAGCAACGTAAATACTTTTAAGAATCAGTACTACAAATAATTTGCTTTAATACCATGACTGACATTATTTGCGTCTCCTTATCTTGGTGTACAAATTATTTTGTCTTCATACTTAATCGCCGTTTCCCGCGTGAACGAGGCAGCGTCAGGAACAGATGGAAAAAGGCCACATCCGCTCACATCCATTCTCCAGCTGTCATGTGTAATGCACAGAAACCACGGCTCCCTATCCACGTCCCACAGACCTTTTCATAGCTTACCCCGGACGCCCTGGCTCAGTCCACTGACAGCAAGCTGACCCCAGTGTACTACATCGTTCCAATTCAATCCATCACTAGTACGCCTTTCAGATATTTTCTAAATGACCTGCCTGCTTTTTTTACTCTTACCTCAATAATCTTTTAGTTTCTGATCTTCCACTATCAGAAAAGGCTTCCAAGGGATCCACCGGTCTGCTGCTGTTTGAAATCCTTTATACCTTTTCCTACAAAATTCCTTTATCAATGTATTCTGTGCTACATGGTAGCGGAGTTTGCTGTTACCCTGCAGGCTGATATGCCGAAGGGAGTGTTAAGTGGGGAAAAGCCTTCTGCTTTACCATCCCGTCTCCATCTATACAAATTAGGACTTTACGATGCTACCACTGTTCTCTAGCAGACAAATGTTTTATATACCATCAGGTTTTCCACTGTGTACATTTCCCAAGCACTTCCCATTCATCAAGACACTTTGAAAAACAAAACAAAAAAATAAATGCTCACGAAACTTCAAACATTCCAAGTATTCTAGTCTATTTTTTCTTGGAAAAAAAAAATATGTATTTGGGAAAGATTCTATGCCCCATCACTGTGTGCCATTATTTCGCCTTCAGGTTAATCTTAATACACATCTCATGGGATTTCTTCGCCACAAAACATTTGACATTATGGATTTTCCAGGTTTGCCACAACATGAAAGACTCACTTTTTCTCCCAGGCGAGAGCGGGGCCCAGCTGTTCCTTATCATGATGGTTGGTGATAATGATCGTGATAATGAGGGCTGTTGACTCGGTGTAGTGGGGACTATCAGAGATTACGTCGCCCTCCTTCAGGTAGCCTCCCAGAGCCGTATACGGGAACACAACACCACCGTAGGTGCCCAGGCAGTATGGGGCCACGCTGGTTGGGTTACTGCAGGATGAGAGAAATTTGAAGAAAGAATAAAAATTAGTTTGATTCAAGCGATACCTTCCACGACTGTGGAGGGAGTAGTTGCTTACTAGTCATAATACAAAGGTGTCAAGGTTGCTATACGATTTATAACACATGGCTGAGCAAGAGATGACAAATATGAGTGACGTTAAAGCTAAAATGAACCAGTCCCATATCCAGTGCACAGCTGAGGGTGTTGCTGTCTGCTACCCCCTGATGCTGCCGAACCTGCAAGTCTCTCATGAAAAAGTAAATTGGCTTTAAAAACGACGTACGACGGTACGACTCTTAGGTATAAACTTGTGTGCCTTTCCTCCTTGTGTGTCAGGTTAAAGGTCAGGTCACGATACCCTTAGATCGTGCCCTTAGGTCGCACCCTTGGCCTCGCGGGTCGTATACAAAAAAAGACGTCAGGAAAAATTTGACAGAGGAGGCCGCCGCCTCGACCCACCTGACACAGTCGATGAAGTGCTCTGGAAAGTCTCCTTTGGCGATGGACTCCTCCAGGAGGTCGGGGTCGTTCTGCCAGTAGTTCAGGATGCTCTGGATGAGGCAGTGATCTTCTTGCGGTGCCAAGGGCTTCACACAAACGTCTGTCAGGTTCACTTTCTCGCCGTTGTAGTCTCCCTGAAGCTGAGTGGAGAGAAACAGTGACATCCACCAACAAAACGAAGACACGGGCAGACGTTTAGCAGTGTGAGGTTACCCTTGGTGCCCTCCAAGCGGGAGGGGGGCAAAGATTACTTCGAAATGTCATTAATTTTGTCTTTCTCAAATATGAAACCAGCACTACGTCCAAATTTTCTCATTCAAACATGCCAAAGTAATCTGTAGCTCCATCCTGCTAAACCAAATAACATTACATTTATGTATGTCAGTTAACAGGGATCATACCACTCTCTCCAGCACATCAGCCTGCAGGAATCCTCACACCTACCACTCCCTCCAGCACATCAGCCGGCAAGAATCTTGCCACCTACCACTCCCACCAGCACATCAACCAACAAGAATCCTCCCACCTACCACTCCCTCCAGCACATCAGCCAACAAGAATCCTCTCACCTATCACTCCCTCCAGCACTTCAACGGGGAGGAATCCTCTCCCCACCACTCCCTCCAGCACATCAACGGGCAGGAATCCTCCCACCTACCACTCCCTCCAGCACATCAACGGGCAGGAATCCTCCCACCTACCACTCCCTCCACTACATCAGCCTGCAGGAGTCCTCCAATCTACAAATCCCTCCAGCACATTAGAGAGCAGGAATCCTCCCACCTACCACTCCCTCCAACCCATCAGCGGACAGGAATCCTCGAACTTCCACTCCCTCCAGCACATAAGCGTGAAGGAATCCACCATCTACCAACGCCTCCAGCACATCAGCCGGTAGGAATTCTCTCACCTATACCACTCCCTCTATCACATCAGCCAGCAGGAATCCTCCAACCTACCACTGCCTCCAGCGCATCAGCCAACAGGAATCCTCCCACCTACCACTCCCTCCAGCACTATAGCGGGCAGGAATCCTACCAGCTACCACTCCCTCCAGTACATCAGCGAGGAGGAATCCCCCACCAACCACTCCCTACAGCACATCAGCCGGCAGATATACTCCCACCTACCACTCCCTCCTGCACATCAACGGACTGGAATCCTCCCACCTATCACTCCCATCAGCACATCAGCCTGCAGGAATCCTCCCACCTACCACTCCCTCCAGCACATCAGCCGGCAGGAATCCTCCCACTTACCACTCCCTCCAGCACATCAGAGGACAGGAATCCTCCCACCTACCCCTCCCTCCACCACATCAGCAGGAAGGAGTCCCCAACCTGCCAATCCCTCCAGCACATCAGCGGACAGGAATCTCCCACATATCACTCCCTCTAGCACGTCAGCAGTCAGGAATCCTCCCACCTACCACTCCCTCCAGCACATCAGCCTGCAGGAATCCTTCTACCTACCACTCCCTCCACCACATCAACGGGCAGGAATCCTCCCACCAATCACTCCCTCCAGCATATCAACCTGCAGGAATCCTCCCATCTACCACTCCCTCCAGCACATCAGCCGTCAGGAATCCTCCCACCTACCATTTCTTCCAGCACATCAGCGGGGAGGAGTGCCCCACCTACCAATCCCTCCAGCACATCAGCCGACAAGAATCCTCCCACCTACCACTCCCTCCAGCACATCAGCCAGCAGGAATCCTACCACCTACCACTGCCTCCTGCACATCAACGGACAGGAATCCTACCAGCTACCACTGCCTCCTGCACATCAACGGACAGGAATCCTACCAGCTACCACTCCTTCCAGCACATCAGCGAACAGGAATCCCTAACCTACCACTTCCTCCAGCACATCAGCCCGCAGGAATCTTCCCACCTACCACTGCCTCCACCACATCAGCCAGCAGGAATACTCCCACCTACCACTCCCTACAGCAAATCAGCGGGGAGGCATCCTCAATCTACCAATCCCGTCAGCACATCAGCGGACAGGAATCCCCCACCTAACACTCCCTCAAGCACATCAGCCAGCAGAAACACTCCCACCTACCACTCCCTTCAGCATATCAGCCGGCAGGAATCCTCCCACCTACCACTCCCTCCAGCACATCAGCCAACAGGAATCCTCCCACCTACCACTCCCTCCAAGCACATCAGCCAACAGGAATCCTCCCACCTACCACTCCCTCCAGTACATCAGCCAGCAGGAATCCTACCAGCTACCACTCCCTCCAGTACATCAGCGAGGAGGAATCCCCCATCAACCACTCCCGACAGCACATCAGCCGGCAGGTATCCTCCCACCTACCACTCCCTCCTGCACATCAACGGACAGGAATCCTCCCACCAATCACTCCCATCAGCACATCAGCCTGCAGGAATCCTCCCACCTACCACTCCTTCCAGCACATCAGCCGGCAGGAATCCTCCCACTTACCACTCCCTCCAGCACATCAGACAGGAATCATCCCACCTACCAATCCCTCCACCACATCAGCAGGGAGGAGTCCCCAACCTGCCAATCCCTCCAGCACATCAGCGGACAGGAATCTCCCACATATCACTCCCTCTAGCACGTCAGCAGTCAGGAATCCTCCCACCTACCACTCCCTCCAGCACATCAGCCTGCAGGAATCCTTCTACCTACCACTCCCTCCACCACATCAACGGGCAGGAATACTCCCACCAATCACTCCCTCCAGCACATCAACCTGCAGGAATACTACCATTTACCACTCCCTCCAGCACATCAGATGTCAGGAATCCTCCCACCTACCATTTCTTCCAGCACATCAGCGGGGAGGAGTCCCCTACCTACCAATCCCTCCAGCACATCAGCCGACAGGAATCCTCCCACCTACCACTCCCTCCAGCACATCAGACAGCAGGAATCCTACCACCTACCACTGCATCCTGCTCATCAACGGACAGGAATCCTCCCACTTACCACTGCCTCCTGCACATCAACGGACAGGAATCCTCCCACCTACTACCCTCCAGCACTTCAGCCAGCAGGAATCCTCCCACCTACCACTCCTTCCAGCACATCAGCCAGCAGGAATCCTACCAACTACCACTGCCTCCTGCACATCAACGGACAGGAATCCTACCAGCTAACACTCCCTCCACCACATCAGCGGGCAGGAATCCTCCCACCAATCACTCCCTCCAGCACATCAACCAGCAGGAATACTCCCATCTACCACTCCCTCCAGCACATCAGCCGTCAGGAATCCTCCCACCTACCATTTCTTCCAGCACATCAGCGGGGAGGAGTCCCCCACCTGCCAATGCCTCCAGCACATCAGCCGACAGGAATCCTCCCACCTACCACTCCCTCCAGCACATCAGCCAGCAGGAACCTACCACCTACCACTGCATCCTGCACATCAACAGACAGGAATCCTCCCACCTACCACTCCCTCCAGCACTTCAGCCGGCAGGAATCCTCCCACCTACTATTCCTTCCAGTAAATCAGCCAGCAGGAATCCTACCACTGCCTCCTGCACATCAACGGACAGGAATCCTACCAGCTACCACTCCTTCCAGCACACCAGCGAGCAGGAATCCCCCACCTACCACTTCCTCCAGCACATCAGATAGCAGGAATACTCCCACCTACCACTCCCTCCAGTAAATCAGTGGGGAGGCATCCCCAACCTACCAATCCCGTCAGCACATCAGCCAACAGGAATCCCCCACCTACCACTCCCTCCACCACATCAGCCGGCAGGAATCCTCCCACCTACCACTCACTCCACCAAATCAACGGACAGGAATCCTCCCACCTACCACTCCCTCCAGCACATCGGCAATCAGGAATAATCCCACCTACCACTCCCTCCAGTAAATCAGCGGGGAGGCATCCCCAACCTAACAATCGCGTCAGCACATCAGCGGACAGGAATCCCCCACCTAACGCTCCCTCCAGCACATCAGCCGGCAGGAATCCTCCCACCTACCACTCCCTCCAGCACATCAGCCAACAGGAATCCTCCCACCTACCACTCCCTCCAGCACATCAGCAGTCAGGAATCCTCCCACCTACCACTCCCTCCAGCACTACAGCGGTCAGGAATCCTACCAGCTACCACTCCATCCAGTACATCAGCGAGGAGGAATCCCCCACCAACCACTCCCTACAGCACATCAGCCGGCAGGTATCCTCCCACCTACCACTCCCTCCTGCACATCAACGGACAGGAATCCTCCCACCAATCACTCCCATCAGCACATCAACCTGCAGGAATTCTCCCACCTACCACTCCCTCCAGCACATCAGCCGGCAGGAATCCTCCCACTTATCACTCCCTCCAGCACATCAGAGGACAGGAATCCTCCCAACTAACACTCCCTCCACCACATCAGCAGGGAGGAGTCCCCAACCTGCCAATCCCTCCAGCACATCAGCGGACAGGAATCTCCCACATATCACTCCCTCTAGCACGTCAGCAGTCAGGAATCCTCCCACCTACCACTCTCTCTCCAGTACATCAACGGACAAAAAGTCTCTCAACTACCACTCTCCAGCATATTAACCAGCAGGAATCCTTCTACCTACCACTCCCTCCACCACATCAGCGGGCAGGAATCCTCCCACCGATCACTCCCTCCACCACATCAACCAGCAGGAATCCTACCATTTACCACACCCTCCAGCACATCAGCCGTCAGGAATCCTCCCACCCACCATTTCTTCCAGCACATCAGCGGGGAGGAGTCCCCCACCTACCAATCCCTCCAGCACATCAGCCGACAGGAATCCTCCCACCTACCACTCCCTCCAGCACATAAGCCAGTAGGAATCCTACCACCTACCACTGCATCCTGCACATCAACGGACAGGAATCCTCCCACCTACCACTGCCTCCTGCACATCAACGGACAGGAATCCTCCCACCTACAACCCTCCAGCACTTCAGCCAGCAGGAATCCTCCCACCTACCACTCCTTCCAGCACATCAGCCAGCAGGAATCCTTCCACCTACCACTCCCTCCGGCACATCAGCGGACAGGAATCCTTCCACCTACCACTGCCTCCTGCACATCAACGGACAGGAATCCTACCAGCTACCACTGCCTCCTGCACATCAACGGACAGGAATCCTACCACCTAACACTCCTTCCAGCACATCAGCGAGCAGGAATCCCCAACCTACCGCTTCCTCCAGCACATCAGCCGGGAGGAATCTTTTCACCTACCATTGCCTCCACCACATCAGCTAGCAGGAATACTCCCACTTACCACTCCCTCCAGCAAATCAGCGGAGAGGCATCCCCAACCTACCAATCCCGCAGAACATCAGCGGACAGGAATCCCCCACCTAACACTCCCTCAAGCACATGAGCCAGCAGGAATCCTCCCACCTACCACTCCCTCCAGCACATCAGCCAACAGGAATCCTCCCACCTACCACTCCCTCCAGCACATCAGCGGACAGGAATCCTCCCACCTACCACTCCCTCCAGCACTACAGCGGGCTGGAATCCTACCAGCTACCACTCCATCCAGTGCATCAGCGAAGAGAAATCCCCCACCAACCACTCCCTACAGCACATCAGCCTGCAGGAATCCTCCCACCTACCACTCCCTCCAGCACATCAACGGACAGGAATCCTCCCACTTACCACTCCCTCCAGCACATCAGAGGACAGGAATCATCCCACCTACCACTCCATCCACCACATAAGCAGGGAGGAGTCCCCAACCTGCCAATCCCTCTAGCACATCAGCGGACATGAATCTCCCACATATCACTCCCTCTAGCACGTCAGCAGTCAGGAATCCTCCCACATACCACTCTCTCTCCAGCACATCAACGGACAAAAATTCTCTCAACTACCACCCTCCAGCATATTAACCAGCAGGAATCCTTCTACCTACCACTCCCTCCACCACATCAGCGGGCAGGAATCCTCCCACCAATCACTCCCTCCAGCACATCAACCAGCAGGAATCCTCCCATCTACCACTCCCTCCAGCACATCAGCCGTCAGGAATCCTCCCACCTACCATTTCTTCCAGCACATCAGGGGGGAGGAGTCCCCCACCTACCAATCCCTCCAGCACATCAGCCTGACAGGAATCCTCCCACCTACCACTCCCTCCAGCACATCAGCCAGAAGGAATCCTACCACCTACCACTGCATCCAGCACGTCAATGGACAGGAATCCTCCCACCTACCACTGCCTCCTGCACATCAACGGACAGGAATCCTCCCACCCACCACTCTCCAGCACATCAGCCAGCAGGAATCCTTCCACCTACCACTCCCTCCAGCACATCAGCCAGCAGGAATCCTACCAACTACCACTGCCTCCTGCACATCAACGGACAGGAATCCTACCACCTACCACTCCTTCCAGCACATCAGCGAGCAGGAATCCCCAACCTACCGCTTCCTCCAGCACATCAGCCGGGAGGAATCTTCCCACCTACCATTGCCACAACCACGTCAGCTAGCAGGAATACTCCCACCTACCACTGCCTCCAGCAAATCAGCGGGGAGACATCCCCAACCTGCCAATCCCGTCAGCACATCAGCGGACAGGAATCCCCCACCTAACGCTCATTCCAGCACATCAGCAAGCAGGAATACTCCCACCTACCACTCCCTCCAGCAAATCAGCGGGGAGGCATCCCCAACCTAACAATCCCGTCAGCACATCAGCGGACAGGAATCCTCCCACCTACCACTCCCTCCAGCACTACAGCGGGCTGGAATCCTACCAGCTACCACTCCATCCAGTACATCAGCGAAGAGAAATCCCCCACCAACCACTCCCTACAGCACATCAGCCTGCAGGAATCCTCCCACCAGTCACTCCCTCCAGCACATCAGCCGTCAGGAATCCTCCCACCTACCACTCCCTCCAGCACATCAGCGGACAGGAATCCTCCCACCAGTCACTCCCTCCAGCACATCAACCAGCAGGAATCCTCCCATCTACCACTCCCTCCAGCACATCAGCCGTCAGGAATCCTCCCACCTACCATTTCTTCCAGCAGATCAGCGGGAAGGAGTCCCCCACCTACCAATCCCTCCAGCACATCAGCCGACAGGAATCCTCCCACCTACCAATCCCTCCAGCACATCAGCCGACAGGAATCCTCCCACCTACCACTCCCTCCAGCACATCAGCCAGCAGGAATCCTACCACCTACCACGGCAACCTGCACATCAACGGACAGGAATCCTCCCACCTACTACTGCCTCCTGCACATCAACGGACAGGAATCCTCCCACCTACCACTCCCTCCAGCACTTCAGCCAGCAGGAATCCTCCCACCTACCACTCCTTCCAGCACTACAGCGGGAAGGAATCCTACCACCTACCACTGCCTCCTGCACATCAACGGACAGGAATCCTACCAGCTACCACTCCTTCCAGCACATCAGCGAGCAGGAATCCCCAACCTACCACTTCCTCCACCACATCAGCAGGGAGGAGTCCCCAACCTGCCAATCCCTCCAGCACATCAGCGGACAGGAATCTCCCACATATCACTCCCTCTAGCACGTCAGCAGTCAGGAATCCTCCCACCTACCACTCTCTCTCCAGCACATCAACGGACAAAAATTCTCTCAACTACCACCCTCCAGCATATTAACCAGCAGGAATCCTTCTACCTACCACTCCCTCCAGCACATCAGCGGGCAGGAATCCTCCCACCAATCACTCCCTCCAGCACATCAACCAGCAGGAATCCTCCCACCTACCACTCCCTCCTGCACATCAACGGTAGGAATACTCCCACTTACATTCCTCCAGCACATCAGCGGGGAAATTCTCCACTACCACTCCCTCCAGCACGTAGCGGCAGGAATCTTCCCCCTACCACGTCTCCAGCATATCAACCGCAGGAATCCTCCACTACCCCTCCAGCACATCAACGGCAGGAATCTGCCACCATCACCCTCCAGCACATCAACTGACAGGAATCTCCCACCTATCGCTCCCTCCGACATCACAGCAGGAATCCTCCACCTACCACTCCCTCAGCACATCAGGAGCAGGAATCCTCCCAACCACTCCCTCCGCACATCAGCAGCAGGAATCCCCACCACCTCCTCCAGCACATCAGCCGGAGAATCCTCCCACCTACACTCCCCCAGCACATCACGGCAGGAATCTCCCACTACCTCCCTCCGCACACACCAGATTCTCCACTACCACCCTAGCACATCAGCAGGAACATTCCCACCTACCAATCCTCTCACATCAGCGGACAGGAATCCCCCACCCACTCCCTCCAGCACATCAGCCGCAGGAATTCCACCTACCACTCCTCCTGCACATCAGACGGACAGGAATCCTCCCACTACCACTCCCTCCAGCACATCAGCAGAGGAACTCCCACCTACCACTGCCTCCTGCACATCAACGGCAGGAATCCTCCCTACCACTCCTAACACTCAGCCGCAGAATCCACCTACCACTATCCGACACATCGGGCAGGAATCCTCCCACCTACCACTCCCCCAGCACATCAGCAGCAGGAATCCCCACCTACCACTCCCTCAGCACATCAGCCGGCAGGAATCCCCCACCTACCACTCCCTCCAGCACATCAGCCGCAGGAATCCTCCCACCTACCATCCCTCCAGCACATCAGCCAGCAGGAATCCTCCCACCTACCACTCCCTCCAGCACATCAGCCAGCAGAAATCCTCCCACCTACCACTCCCTCCAGCACATCAGCCAGCAGGAATCCTCCACCTACACTCCTCGCACATCAGCAGAATCCTCCACCTACCACTCCTCCAGCACATCAGCCAGCAGGAATCCTCCCACCTAACACTCCCTCCGGCACATCAGCCGGCAGGAATCCTCCCACTTACCACTCCCTCCAGCATATCAGAGGACAGGAATCCACCCACTTATCACTCCCTCAAACACATCAGCAGGAAGAAATCCCCAATCTACCAATCCCTCCAGCACATCAGCAGGGAGAAATCCCCAATCTACCAAACCCTCCAGCACATCAGCGGTTAGGACTCCCCCACCTATCACTCCCTCTAGCACGTCAGCGGGCAAGAGTCCTCCCACCTAACCACTCCCTCAAGCACATCAGCCACCAGGAATCCTCCCACCTACCACTCCCGTCAGCACTTCAGCCAACAAGAATACTCTCACCTACCACTCCCTCCGGCAGATCAGCCAGCAGGAATCCTTCCACCAACCAATCCCTTTAGCACATCAGCGGGCAGGAATCCTCCCACCTGCCCCTGCCTCCAGCACATCAGCCGGAAGGAATCCTCCCACCTACCACTTCCTCCAGCACATCAGCAGGCAGAAATCCTCCCATCTATCACTCCCTCAAACACATCAGCCAGCAGGAATCCTCCCACCTATCACTACCTCCAGCACATCAACGGACAGGAATCTTCCCACCTATCGCCCTATCCAGCACATCAGCCAGCAGGAATCCTACCAGCACTTCAGCGAGAAGTCCCCCATCTACCACTCCCTCCAGCACATCATCCGGCAGGAATCCTCCCTCCTACCACTGCCTACTGCACATCAACGGACAGGAATTCTCCCACCTACCACCCTCCAGCATATTAGATAACAGGAATATTCCCACCTACCACTTCCTCCAGCACATCAGCCGGTAGGAATCCTCCCACCTACCACTAACTCCTGCATATCAACGGACAGGAATCCTCCCACCTACCACTTCCTCCGGCACATCAACCGTCAGGAATCCTCCCACCTACCACTCCATCCACCACATCAACTGAGAGGAATAATCCCATCTATCACTCCCTCCAGCACATCAGCCAGCAGGAATCCTCCCACCTACCACTCCCTCCAGCACATCAGCCGGCAAGAATCCTTCCACCTACCACTCCCTCCTGCACATCAACGAACAGGAATCCTCCTACCTATCACTCCCTCCACCACATCAGGCAGCAGGAATCCTCCCACCTACAATTACCTCCAGCACATCAGTGGGGAGGAATCCCCCATCAACCAGTCCCTTCAGCACATCAGCGGAAACGAATCCCCCACCTATCACTCTCTCCAGCACATAAACGGACAGGAATCCTCTTACCTACCACTCCCCCCAGCACATCAGCAGGCAGGAATCCTACCACTCCCTCCAGCCCATCGGCGGGCAAGAACCCTCCTAGCTACAATTCCCTCCAACCATCAGCGGGCAGAAATCCTACCACTCCCTCCAGCCCATCAGCGGGGAGGAATCCTCCCACCTACCATTCCCTCCATCACATCAGCCGGCAGGGATACTCCCACCTAACACTCCCTAGAGCACATCAACGGGTAGAAATTCTCCCACCTACCATTACCTCCAGCACATCAGTGGGCAGAAATCCTACCACTCCCTCCAGCCTATCAGCGAGCAGGAATCCTCCCACCAACCACTCCCTCCAGCACATCATCCGGCAGGAATCCTCCAACTTACCACTCCCTCCAGCACATCAACGGGTAGGAATACTCCCACTTAACATTCCCTCCAGCACATCAGCGGGGAGAAATTCTCCATCTACCACTCCCTCCAGCACGTAAGCCGGCAGGAATCTTCCCGCCTACCACTGTCTCCAGCATATCAACCAGCAGGAATCCTCCCACCTACCACTCCCTCCAGCACATCAACCGGCAGGAATGCTGCCACCCATCACGCCCTCCAGCACATCAACTGACAGGAATCTTCCCACCTATCGCTCCCTCCAGTACATCAGCCAGCAGGAATCCTCCCACCTACCACTCCCTCCAGCACATCAGCGAGCAGGAATCCTCCCTCCAACCACTCCCTCCAGCACATCAGCCAGCAGGAATCCTCCCACCTACCACTGCCTCCAGCACATCAGCCGGCAGGAATCCTCCCACCTACCACTCCCTCCAGCACATCAACGGACAGGAATCTTCCCACCTATCTCTCCCTCCAGCACATCAGCCAGCAGGATTCCTCCCACCTACCACTCCTTAAAGCACATCAGCAGGAATGCATTCCCCACCTACCAATCCCTTCATCACATCAGCGGACAGGAATCACGCCACCTAACACTCCCTCCAGCACATCAGCGGGCAGGAATCCTCCAACCCACCACTCACTCCAGCACATCAGCCAGCAGGAATCCTCCCACCAACCACTGCCTCCAGCACATCAGCCGGCAGGAATCCTCCCACCTACCACCCTCCAGCACATCAGCCAGCAGGAATCCTCCTATCTACCACTCCCTCCAGCACATCAGTCGGCAGGAATCCTCCCACATACCACTCCCTCCTGTACATCAAAGGACAGGAATCCTCCCACCCACCACTCCCTCCAGCACATCATGCAGCAGGAATCCTTCCACCTACCACTCCCTCCAGCACATCAGCCAGCGTGAATCCTCTCACCTACCACTCCCCCCAGCACATCAGCCAGCGTGAATCCTCCCACCTACCTCTCCCCCCAAGCACATCAGCGGGGAGGAATCCTCCCACCTACTACTGCCTATTGCAACTCAATGGACAGGAATTCTCCCATCTACCACCCTCCAGCATATTAGCCAGCAGGAATATTCCCACCTACCACTCCCTCCAGCACATCAGCCGGCAGGAATCCTCCCACCTACCACACCCTCCAGCACATCAGCCGTCAGGAATCCTCCCACTCCCTCCTTCACATCAACAGAGAGGAATCATCCCACCTATTACTCCCTCCAGCACATCAGCCAGCAGGTCTCCTCCCATCTACCACACCCTTCAGCACATCAGCCGGCAGGAACCCTCCCACCTACCACTCCCTCCTGCACATCAACGGGCAGGAATCCTCCCATCTACCACTCCCTCCAGCACATCAGCCAGCAGGAATCCTCCCACCCCACCCTTACACATCAGTCGGCAGGAACCCTCCCACTAGCACTCCTCCTGCACATCACGCAGAACCTCCGACTACCACTCCCCCACATCAGCCATCAGGAATCCTCCCACCTACCACTCCCTCCAGCACATCAGGCACCAGGAACCCTTCCACCTACAACTCCCTCCATCACATCAACCAGCGGAATCTCCCCTCCCACCACCCACCATAACAGCAACATCTACACGAATCACATCCCCTACCAATCCTTCCACCATCCCGCGGACAGGAATCACGCCACCAACAATCCCCTACAACTCCACGCACGGCAGGAATCCTCCAACCCACCACCATCCACACATCACCAGCAGGATACCTCAGCAACCACTCCCAGCACATCAGCCGGCGAATCCTCCCACCTACCACCTCCAGCAATCAGCCAGCAGGAATCCTCCTATCTACACTCCCTCCAGCACATCAGTCGGCAGAATCTCCCCTACCACTCCTCCGACATCAAAGGACAGAATCCTCCCACCACCACTCCTCCAGCACATCATAGCGGAATCCTTCCACCTACCACTCCCTCCGCATCACCAGCTGATCCTCCACTACCACTCCCCACAATAGCCAGCGTGAATTCCACCTACCTCTCCCCCCAGCACTCACGGAGGAATCCTCCCCTATACTGCCTATTCACTCAATGACAAATTCTCCCATCTACCACCCTCCAGCATATAGCCAGCAGGAATATTCCACCTACACTCCCTCACCATCAGCGGCAGGAATCCTCCCACCTACCACACCTCCGCACATCAGCCGTCACTGATCCTCCACTCCTCCCACATCAACCGAGGATCTCCCACCTACCACTCCCTCCAGCACATCAGCCGAGAGGTCTCCACTACCACTCCCTCACACATCAGCCTCCGGAACCTCCCTCCCTCCCCCCACTCACCTGCAGCATCACGGCACGAATCCTCCCATCTACCACTCCTCCACATCACTCACCAGGACTCGCATCTCCCACTCCCTCACACTAGCCAGGGAACACCCTCCCACTAGCATCTCCACCTCCACCATCAACGGGCAGACTCCAGATCTACCACTCCCTCCAGACATCAGCCATCAGATCCTCCCACTACCACTCACCTCCAGCACAGCACACAGCGGAACCTCCACCTACAACCCTCCACACATCAACCAGCGAATCCTCCCACCTACCACCCCAGCACATCACCAGCAGGAATCCTCCCACCTACCACTCCCCTACACAGAACTCACCAAAGACATCTCCACATCACCTCATTCCTCCACACCAGCCAACAGAATATCCCACCAGAAACTGCCCACACACAGAGCAGGCGGAACCTACCACTACCACTCCCAGCAATCAGCGGCAGGTAATCCCTCCCTAACACTCCTCAGCACATCATTCGGAGATCCTCACCCGACCTCCACCTACTCACATCAACGGACAGGAATTCTACCACCGACTTCCCTACTCATATTCCGCAGAAATTTCCACCTACCCCTCCCTCCACACATCAGCCGTCAGAATCCCTCCTACTACCCTCCCACACATGTCTGTCGGAACACCCCCCTAACACATCACCACATTCCCACATCACGGACAGGAATCTCCCACCACCATCCTCTCCACACATCTGCCGCAATCCTCACCTAACCACACATCCTCTGATCTCCTCTACCTCCGAACACAGCAGGAATCTCCACCAACCCGCTACAACAATCCCATCCACTTCACTCAGGAGGAATCTCACCACTCACACATATAGCAGCAGAATATTTCCACTACCCTCCCACAATCGCTGATCTCCACCTCCACTGCTCGACACAGATCTCCCTTCCTTCTCAAGCACATCAGCGCAGTCCCCACCTCCAGCACTCCGGAGGACCCCCCCTACACCCAGACATCAGCACAGATCTCATACACCTGTCCAAAATCTCACACCTACTCCCATCAACTCTCCCTACCCTCACATCAGCGCAGATCCCCACACCTCAGCCATCAGGCAGATCTCGCACACAGAAATCCACACCTCAGACATCACCGGATCTCTACACCTACATAAGAATAACCACCATCATCCTCACAATCGCAGAATCTCCCCTACCACTCCCACATCAACGCAGATCCCTCCCCCCCATACGACAGGATCTCCTCCTCCACATAAGCACAACTCCTACATCTCCAGCACATCAGGAGGATCCACACCATCTCACATCAGCGAACAATTCCACATCTCTCTCCAGCATCGACAGGATCTCACTACTCCAACTCATCAGCAGGCAGGAATCCTACCACTCCCTCCAGCCCATCAGCGGGGAGGAATCCTCCCCCCTACCATTCCCTCCATCACATCAGCCGGCAGGAATCCTCCCACCTACCACTCCTTCCAGCACATCAACGGGTAGAAATTCTCCCACCTACCATTCCCTCCAGCACATCAGTGGGCAGAAATCCTACCACTCCCTCCAGCCCATCAGCGAGCAGGAATCCTCCCACCAACCACTCCCTCCAGCACATCAGCCGGCAAGAATCCTCCCACCTACCACTCCCTCCAGCACATCAGCGAGGAGAAAGCCCCCACCTATCACTCCCCCCAACACATCAGCCAGCAGGAATCTTCCCACCTACCACTGCCTCCAGCACATCAGCCGGCAGGAATCCTCCCACCTACCACTCCCTCCAGCACATCAACGGACAGGAATCTTCCCACCTATCTCTCCCTCCAGCACATCAGCCAGCAGGATTCCTCCCACCTACCACTCCTTAAAGCACATCAGCAGGAAGGCATCCCCCACCTACCAATCCCTTCATCACATCAGCGAACAGGAATCACGCCACCTAACACTCCCTCCAGCACATCAGCGGGCAGGAATCCTCCAACCCACCACTCACTCCAGCACATCAGCCAGCAGGAATCCTCCCACCAACCACTGCCTCCAGCACATCAGCCGGCAGGAATCCTCCCACCTACCACCCTCCAACACATCAGCCGGCAGGAATCCTCCCACCAACCACTCCCTCCAGCACATCAGCCGGCAGGAATCTTCCCACCTACCACCCTCCAGCACATCAGCCAGCAGGAATCCTATCTACCACTCCCTCCAGCACATCAGTCGGCAGGAATCCTCCCACATACCACTCCCTCCAGCACATCAGGCAGTAGGAATCCTTCCACCTACCACTCCCTCCAGCACATCAGCCAGCGTGAATCCTCCCACCTACCACTCCCTCCAGCACATCAGCGGGGAGGAATCCTCCCACCTACCACTGCCTACTGCAATTCAATGGACAGGAATTCTCCCACCTACCACCCTCCAGGATATTAGCTAGCAGGAATCCTCCCACCTACCACCCTCTAGCACATCAGCCAGCTGGAATCCTCCCACCTACCACTCCCTCCTGTACATCAGCCAGCAGGAATCCTCCCATCTACCAATCCCTCCACCACATCAGCCCTCAGGAGTCCTCCCACTCCCTTCTTCACATCAAGAGAGAGGAATCCTTCCACCTACCACTCCCTCCTGTACATCAGCCAGCAGGAATCCTCCCACCTACCACTCCCTCCACTACATCAGCCCTCAGGAATCCTCCCACTCCCTTCTTCACATCAACAGAGAGGAATCCTCCCACCTACCACTCCCTCCTACACATCAGGCGGCAGGAGTCCTCCCACTCCCTTCTTCACATCAAGAGAGAGGAATCCTTCCACCTACCACTCCCTCCAGCACATCAGCCAGCAGGAATCCTCCCACCTACCAATCCCTCCTGCACATCAGCCAGCAGGAATCCTCCCACCTACCACTCCCTCCTGCACGTCGCCTGCAGGAACATCAGCTACACGGGAGCACCAGAGAGCGACTACTTACCCCAATGATGGTGTTCTGCAGGGTCATCACCTTCTTCAGGAAGGTCTCGTTCAGCGCAGGACCGAACTGGTATTCTAAGCCGATCGAAGTTGTGTCATCGATCAAGGTCACATTATACTGAGGAAGGAAGGGCAAGAAGAAAAATGGGATTTAGGATACAAAGAAGAAAATTCACTTTCAGGAATAAATGTAAATATACTAATCGGTGAAAAAGAAAATGGGAATATTTTTTTCCCTAAAGAATAAAATAATTAGAAATTTAATATTTCCTTTTTTTTTTTCCTTTGACAATGTTATATTACGGCCTGAAGTCAGGTTTACTACAGTAGCTTTGGCGATTTTCGTTCCACTTGTTGACAGTATGAGATGCTCCTGATGACGTCAGCAGGGATAGAACTCGCCTCATAACCCTCACCGTCCACCACAACCTTCGCTATCCTCGCTCCAGGATCCTTCCTATCCTTGCCTCAGGATCCTTCCTATCCTTGCTCCAGGATCCTTCCTATCCTTGCTCCAGGATCCTTTCTATCCTTGCTCCAAGATCCTTCCTATCCTTGCTCCAGGATCCTTCCTATCCTTGCTTCCGGATCTTTAATATCTTTGCTCCAGAAACCTTCCTATCCTTGCCACAGGGACCTTCACATGCTTGTCCCAGTGACTTCCCTATCCTTGCTCCGGGGTTATCCCTATCCTATCCCCCGTGCTCCTCTATCCTTTCCTTGGAACACTCCCTCCTATCCCGAAGGCATTTCATGTCCTTAGCCTAGGATCTCCTGTCCCCTTGCCCTTGGACTCTTCCTATCCTTTATCCAGGGATTTTAACTTTTCACAGTTTTCTCTGTCCCATTCCTACCCTAAAGCTATCCTTTTCGGAAACACACTCTATTCTTGCTGTATGCCTTCCCTATCCCACCTCTAAGGCCTTACCTATCCTTACTTAGGGCGTCCCTATTCTATCCCCAAAATCCTTCCCTTCCCCTCCGCTTCCAGCAAGACTATCCCAATCCTCGCCACAAACTTTCCTATCCTCGCCCCCAGAACCCTCCATGACCTTCTTACCTCAGGCCTTCTCTACACTTCCCCGAAGACCATTCTCACTATCCTCATCCTCTCTATCCTCGCCAAGGACCTTCTATACAGCCTGGCCTCATTCCTTGTCTAACCGTGCCCCACACGTCCCCTCCTTATCCTTGACTTAAGCCATCCCTATCCATGCCCCAGTACCCGCCTTATCCTTTCCCCAGACCTCCCCTATCCTCAGAGCACGACTCACCCAGTCATATCCCTTGGGCGTGATGATGATCTGCGTCGTCCTGTAGAAGGGGCCGAAGTGGGAGTCGAAGTAGTCCTTGTCCTGGCGGGAACGGGAGGATGGTGAGGCCCACAACTCCACTGGATCCGTCGTCACCTGCAGAAGAAAAAAAGGAGAAAGTTGATTTTTCAGTGGCTCTTGACACCCCGTGGGTTTTGACCGACACATCAACGAGAACAGCATTCAGGTCTTGTGTTTACAATTGTGGAATACTGGCCAAAGTGGCACTAAAGTCGAGTATGCCGCTCTGCACCTCATAATCTAACCCAAGTTCTCCCCAATGTCTCGGCTTTCGATCTCCCATCTCTACTTCGTCTGAAGTGCTTCCCGAATGTTCTGAATTCTGAAGTTGACTCGCCCAGTCATCATCTGGCCCCAGACCACAATCTCGGACACCGGAATAGCGTTCATGACGCCACTTCCGACATGATCATCCCCAGATCTTTTCACCATACCACAAACTTCGTTCAACGCCTCGCTCTTTCACACTGTATCGTCCTCTTCTAAAAGTACTGCCAACTTCCGCTCGCTTCAGGTTTTCCAGTCCCGCTTCACCTACATCCCCAGCCAAGACTCCCCTGATTACTGACGTGTCATTACAAGGAATAACCCCATGGCAACGTAATACGCCTATGCCTCTCCCAAGCTTCATCCGCGAACTCGCCACTCATTCCCCCACTTGTTCTGTCCCTACTGTGGGAACGCTCGACTTCTAGCTGGGTTTCCCGGACGCCTACCCTTCCATAGACAAATCCACAAGGAATTCCTCTATGCGATCTTTCTTCCCTTTCTGCGAGTATCTTCCTTTATTCATATTCTTGTGTTCATCATCAGATTCCGGTGGTACACGAGTTAACAGAGACGAGCAAAAATACATTTTAAGCCCAATTACTGACTAGATAGACTACATAGGCGTCGCGTGGACCAGGTATTTCCCTCAACATTCTCATCTCTAGGAAACAGATCAAATCCAGACAGTTCTGTTCCTGCATAAACCTATTATTTTCCTGATCTCTCGTGTTGTCTCAATGCATCTCATTCCACTCGGTTACCCTTCATCTACACGCAGCCCACACGGACTTGGGTAAACTGATAACCCAGTCTTCTTTACATGTCATGTTCACTTATTCATCGTGCGTGCCTGTGTCACCCTCGTTCTGCACTTTTACCAATAACACGCTGAAGGATGTCCGGACCTCCTGATCCGCTTGCCCTCAACATCTCTCCTCTCAGGGACCCTGTCTGATGATGATGCGCTTGACCTCAACATCTCTCCACCTCAGGGAACATGTCTGATGATGATGATGCGCTTCTCTTAGCTTCTTTCCACTCTAGGACCCTGGCCTAAAATGCCTCGTGTTATCTCTCTTGTCTACATGGGAGCCCTGATGGTCCATGACAAGGTTATCTGCTGCAGGACATTGGCATCATCCTGCGGTCATGATTACATTGTTGTGGGAGACACGAGATAAAGCCTTGCAATCATGTGGCTTTACAGTATTATCAGCGGGTGGGTCATTATTGATAATCACTACAGGGTTTCTAACTCTTTTTACCTCTAATAATGGCTCAGCAAGCATTTCATACTCACAATTATCATTCTTATTCCCAAAATGCATGACAATGAAACCCAGTCTCCCACGTCTTTCATCACTCCATCGGTTTGACTAATTCACCTTCAGCTATTCTTTCTTTGCCTCGGCTATATGTCCTGCTTTCGTGTCATCGGCAGATTCTGATATTTGACTGGCGAGTCCTGTCTTCAAATCAGTGATACAGATCATGAAAAATATTGATCCTGGGATGTAGTCTGACCCAGCAGAAACAGGCATCGAAATGGCCCACCATTGACTTGCCAACGTATCAGCTTACCGAGCACTGCGTGATCTAGCTAGTGTTAGGGGGAACAAGCAGCCTGTTCTCGGGAGTATCAACCAATGAAATACCTACAGAAGAGGGAAAGTGAACCAACATTGCGGCGCAGGGCAAGTGGTTCAAGTTTTGGGTTTAGCCTGGTAAAGTTTATAAGTCGGACCGCTATCCACTCAACTCTGTCAGAGTAAAGATACAGAGCTAGAACCACCCCAGATGTGAGAGCAGTACTCCAAACAAGGACGGATTAATCCCTTGTATAAAAGGAGCAACTGTTCGGAAGAAAGGGAATTTCGAGATATAAAAAGAACTCCCAGTTTTTTGGAGGCAGACTTAGCTATTTACATAGTGTAAGGTTTCCAAGATAATGTGGATATTACAGTAATACTGGTGAAAAGTTAAGTACTCAGAGGCGTTGAGTGGCCGAAGGGTTCTAGCAGCTGCCTTCGAGCCCTCTGGTTGCCAGGAGATGGTCTCGAATCGGCAAGTAGGGGCTTCCGAGGCGAAATTTATGACCAAGCTGCCAGAAACTCACGAGAGTATTGCTTTGTGAAACGAACCGTACACACGTTACCCTCCCTCAGAGTAAACCACGTCCACGCTGCCTTCCCTAAAGATGAACCTCCCTTATGTTCTCTCCTCCTAAAGTGACCTACCTCCATATTTCCTTACCTAGCAATAACCACACACACACCCTTACCTGAACCAAACCACTCCCAAGATTACCTACCAGAAATAAACCACACGAGGTGTCATGAACCACTACCACTCCAACTCGTCAGGTAAACCTCACCCACTATCATCTGACCTTCGAACACACCATCGCCCATGTAGAGCACACCCGGACTTGAGTAGGGCTCACACCCTTGCCTTAACTCACCTTGAGATCCCTCACTCCCACACACAGGCCTGTGATGAGAGCGGCGCCAAGCAGCAAGAAGACGTAAGGGTTTCGGGCCACGGCTGTCACGAGAAAAGCAAAAGGATCACTTGGTAAGGTCCTCCACGGAACCCCTGGATGGACGTGTGGGAGGGCCAGAACCATCAGACCCACCGTGAGGAATCACCCAACACTGGGACGTAAAACTTAACTACATTAATAAAACAATGCTACAAATCATGTATCTCCCTGCTGATGTCATCATGAACACGAAACTGAACCTGGGAACTTATCGCGTGTCACTTTCCCGTGGATTTGAAGGAATATACATATACACATATTGCCAACGTAATTGTAAAGTAACTAACGTAACTGTAAAGCAACTGTAGGGTAACTGAAGTAACTGTATAGATGCAATGTAACTATATCAACTAAAATGATTACCAGATAACGAAAGTAACTAAGGTAACTAAACTGTGAAGATACAATGTAACTGTATAGTAACTAGAGTGACTATCAAGTAACTAAAGTAACTAATAATTTTCGTAAATAGTCTAAGGTCGCAAAACACGTCTCATGAGGCCTGTAAAAGGAATCGGTGAATGACTTATCAAGTTTGGAGTTGAATAAAAGAAAGAAACACGAATTATGACGCCATATTTTGCCTTACTTTTGCCGAAGGCTGTGAAGATGGAGCTGATGGTCTTCTCGACACCAGCTGAGAGAACCTCTAGGCAGCTGGGGGAGCCCTCCGGGTGGCTGCCCTCCCCGGAGTCTGAGGTGAAGTCAAGAAATAGAAAGGATTAAAGTCTGTCCTCCACGGTATGAGTGGCGCTCTGGAACTCTATAAACATAGGTTCAAGCCCTCTAAGAGCTCTTATGTTACGACAGGAACAGGAACAGTACAGCTTTCATGGTGTCAGGTCTACTGGTTAACCTCCTGTGTGACTCGCCTCTAGCCCTCCTTGCTTCAGAATTTTTCTTAATTACTTTTTTTTCTCGATACCTTCGACATTTCTAAAGCCTTTCATAGGTTGTGGCCCAAAACTTTACATACTAAACTTCCTTCCCTTTGACTTTTCCTCTTTTTTTTCTTCCACTGTTCTCTGACTCATGCATTCTCTTCTTGCCGTTCCATCGCAGTAGCCGTCGATGGAAACACTCTTCTCTCCCTCCTGTCCCAACAAGACTGGAGTCCCTCAAGGTTCTGTTCTACCGCTTACGATCTCGCCATAAACAATTCCCTTCCCTCAACACCTAATCCTGTTCACTCTTTACGTCCGACGATTCCAATCTACATTCTTCAACTCGCTTCCTGCCCTTCACACCTGGATGGACGCTCTATGTCTCGCAATGAACATATTTCTCATCTAACATTTGACCTGTGCAGCACCTCCACATGGGGAAGTAGTGACCTGATTAAGATCGATAGTGCATATTATTAATTTTTGCCTATCTTCAAATCTCATACGTTTCCTACACTCAGGCCTTAAAGCACTACAAGTCAACCCTGCAGTAACATCACCTAGGCGTAACCACAGTCTCCACTCCGTCCTGCAAAACCCCACTTCGAGAACACCACAAAATGTGTGCCCCCCGAAAGCTCGATTTGCCGGACACAACTCTCCTCCAGAGAAGCTGCTCCATACCAACAAGGAACTCGTTTTCTCCAGTATGAAGCACTGGTCTCATATCTAGGGTGACCCTTTCAGAACCTCTTTTAGCCAGAGGGGCAGCGAGAAACCTTCCGTCTTATCAATTCTCGTTACCTCTCTTCAACAATCTTTATCCAATCGTCATGATATAGCTTCCTTCTCTCTGTTATAAAGACAATTTCAGCCACTTTTTCGTGAGCTGTCGACGTTTGTCCCAGCCAATCAAATCTGGACGTACAGGACGCGATTGACTGCTTCTTCCCATAGTTCCTAAGTCGAGACTAGCCACACGAGCATTGGCCGTTATGAAACGTCCATTTCTCCTTATACAACGAATATTTGAATGTTTTCCCTCCTCTCTTCTTACCCTCATCCTCTCTAACCTTCACACTTTCCAGATCAGCAAACGCCTCAGCACATCAAGTTAAACAACAACATATTTCTTGCGTACTGATGATTTTATCTTTTCAGCGGCATAGTTCTGCCCAGACCATACCGGATACTATGCAAGAAAATCTTTGTTGAAGACTACGACGTCAGACCTCCGACCTACTTTGCTCAATTCCTCCCACCATTATTCTCGAATGTTAAGTTTTATAAGTTACACAACAGGACGCTGTACAAGCCTTTGGGATGGTTTTTCAGTCGTTTACACAGCGTTGTTTCAGTGCATGCTCTATTATATATATATATATATATATATATATATATATATATATATATATATGAAGAAGAGCATATGAACGCGCACTTTCATCGAACATACAAACCTCCAACAGCCAGGATCGAACCCGGGACCCCTGTGTAACAGGCGGGAGCGCTACCGCTAGGCTATGATCGCCCCTAATAGGAAATGACTATTCGATTACTATGTACTCGAATACCCTTCGTCTCACATTGGTGAGCAACGGGGTCTACATCGGTCATTTCCCAACGAGCTCACACAGCCAGCAGATACCATTTTACCGAACCTAACTGTATAACGCGGAGGCATATGAATACGAACAAAGTGCATATGAACGCGCACCAACGTAAGACAAAGGGTATTCGAGTACGTATTATTCGAATAGTTCGATCCTGGCTGTTGGGAGGTTTGTGTTCTATGAAAGTGCGCGTTCATATGCACTTTGTTCGTATTCATATACCTCCGCGTTGTACAGTCAGGTTCGGTAAAATGGTATCTGCTGGCTATGTGCGCCTGTTGGGAAATGACCGGTGTAGACCCCGTTGCTCACCAACGTGAGACGAAGGGTATTCGAGTACATAGCATTCGAATAGTTATATCCTATTAGGGGCGATCATAGCCTAGCGGTAGCGCTCCCGCCTGTTGCATAGGGGTCCCGGGTTCCATCCTGGCTGCTGGAGGTTTGTATGTTCTATGATTTATGTATATATAGTTTTGTTTCATACTCTGATAATATACACACACAATTTTCTGTATGAATCATCATACGTTATGCAACACGAGTGGACCCTAACTACGTCTCTCTCTCTCTCTCTCTCTCTCTCTCTCTCTCTCTCTCTCTCTCTCTCTCTCTCTCTCTCTCTCTCACCTGAGCCTCCACGTTTCCAGTAGCAGGAGGCCACAATGATGGCAATGGCCGACAAGCCGTACAATATGATGAGGGAGAAGGCCAGGGCATCGATGGAGCCCACCATGGGCATGTGGTGGTCAGGCTTGAGGTCCGGCACGTACGGACAAGACGCACGGCAGTCTGAGCAGAGGCAGTGCATTCCAGGTTCCTGTAGGGGAGGGAGGGAGGGAACAGTCACAACAAGGGAGATGGTCTGGTGTGAGTGGAGAGAAAGAGGGCTCTAGTGACTAGCAAGGTTCATGCGAGTGGACGGAGGGGGTGCATGGTGTACCCGGGCCTTGAGACAGTGAATGGTTTAGGTCTGTGACACTGAAGGGACAGATGGTGAATGGTAAGGCTTGTGACAATGAAGGGAAAGATGACGAATACCACGGTTTGTGATTGTGAAGGGAGAGTTAGTGAACTGTACAGTTTTATGGCAGTGATGAGAGAGAGATATGGTCGGAGTGACTTCCACAAAAAATAAAGAAGAGGTAATTCACGCAATAGTTTTGTGATGGTGAAGAGAACCACAGAACATGGCGGGGTTCGGTGATAGTGAAGGAAGCGATAATGTAGATAGGACCATGTGATAGTGAAGGGAAAGATATGACATGTCGGGGTTAGAGGACAGTGAAAGAAGAGATAAGGCAGGTAGTATTGTGAGGCAACGAAGGGAGAGAAAACGGTTGTTAAGGTCCTGTGACACAGAAGAGAGAGCTGGCGTATTGTACAGTTCTATGATAGTAAAGCAAGAGAGAGCGGATGGTAGCGTTCTCTGAGGGTGTAGGGAGGGACAGGTCATGGGTTACGCGGGAGTGAAGATAAGGTCTTGTGAGCAGTGGGGTTGAGGAGGTGCTTCATGGTACTGGCTCTGGGAGAGCTAAGGTGGAGGTCAGGGTCAGTCCTGACCTCACCTCTCCGTCACTCCATCATGCCCATGAGAAGGTGCAAGACAGTAGCTTGTCCCTCGACTACGTTAATCCCACCTATGAGGATGATGATCTGACCTTTGACCTGACCCTTACGGGTCGTTCAGGTTAAAAGATCAGGCCGTCGTACGCCAGGGTCGTACCGTCGTGCTCAGGGGTCGCAATAGCGTCCACAAGACACGTATCTCCTACCAGGTATAACACAACACTCCCTCAAGTCCAGTACAGTGGCGGGGACTCACGCTGGTGTTGCAGGGTGTGGTCGGCACATCGAAGGGCGTCATTTTCCTCTCTGCACAATCCTCAGGGTTGGTGGCTGTCACTGGCTTTTCACTCCAGATGTACGTGATGTTGAAGGGAGCAAACTCATTATTTCCGAAGTACGAGAATAACCTGGAGATGAGAAATAAAGAAATGAAATAGTCGCCCGAGCTTCATTACCTCAAAATGAAACTATAAACATCTTTATCTTTTCTTTCTTCATAAAGCTACTTCGATTTGTATAGATCACTTGAAGGCACTAAAGGCTTATTGTAAGAGGCAAACACTAACTTCCACCCTAACACTTTTGGCAAACTAAACTACAAAGATGAAATGGGTGTCATGTTTGCTTAGAGAACGGAAGCGTGACCATAATCTCTCTCTCTCTCTCTCTCTCTCTCTCTCTCTCTCTCTCTCTCTCTCTCTCTCTCTCTCTCTCTCCGTCCCACCTCTTGGGATTACACTTGTCCCCGGCGCTGCCGCAGAGCAGCTCGATGGCCGGCATGTTCAGCTCGGTGGAGTACACGTTCTCGCAGGAGTCGTAGGTGGAGTTGGTGTAGTTCTCGGTGATGTGGTAGTTCAGGGCCCACACCGCCTCGGGCTGGATGCGTGGATTTGTGGCTAAGACACGGAGATCACATACGTGTGAGAGGAAATCATGGTGTAGTAGCTACAGGTCGACACAGACGGGTCCAACAGATGGACGAGATATATCCACAGGTCGACACACAGACGGCCGACAGATGGACGACATATATCCACAGGTCGACACACAGACGGCCGACAGATGGACGACATATATCCACAGGTCGACACACAGACGGCCGACAGATGGACGACATATATCCACAGGTCGACACACAGATGGCCGACAGATGGGCGAGATATATCCACAGGTCGACACACAGACAGCCGACAGATGGACGACATATATCCACAGGTCGACACACAGACGGCCGATAGATGGACGAGATATATCCACAGGTTGACACAGAGACGGCCGACAGATGGACGAGATATATCCACAGGTCGACACACAGACGGCCGACAGATGGACGAGATATCTCCACAGGTTGACACAGAGACGGTCGACAGATGGACGAGATATATCCACAGGTCGACACACAGACGGTCGACAGATGGACGAGATATATCCACAGGTCGACACAGAGACGGGTGACAGAGACAAGATATTTCCCATGGGCCGAGAGAGCGACAGACAACAGACTTACATACACTTTTCCTGGTCTACTGAACACACTTATTCCACTATAACTGCTACACATATCCTTAGCGCTTCTTCCAGTGAATAATGCAACAATAACAGCCTTCACCCAATCCTCAGACACAACCTTCTGCTTCCATGCTAAACTGCTCATCAAATTCTTCCACTATATCACAGTTTCTCCACCATACTCCAACATCTCAGCTGATAGATGGACCAGACACTTCCAGTGATCCGGAAATAGAAAAGCGTCAGATGGAACAAGAAGATGGACACCATAATGAGGGGACAAAGGAACTGTGGTCCAGACATCACTTGCATGGACGAGAGAGATGATAATTCTTATGGAACTGGCAAGACGTGGTATATTACGTACTACTAAGAATTTATGTACAATATAACAAAAAATCAAGCATTGTCGAATCACTGTTACACAGAAATGAAGAAAATGACGTTGAAAAGCCACAGAAAATGAGTTATACAGTTTTTGCACAACGCTCATAGGGAAATTCCAATCTATCGTGGCGTCTGAGATTTTGCCGACATACGGGGATTTTCATTTCTTTTTCAAGCATAAACTCCAGCTATATGGATTTTCCTAATCATCATCATCCAGTATATACACATGTAAATATCTACTGTTGTCCAAAAATCTTAAAAAGGAAAAAGGCATTTCTTAAAGCGAGGAAATTCTCACTGGTAACACAACACACACGACCAAGACACAGTCACACATGGGCCGACCTGTGCCAGCAATGTAACCCTGAGAACACAGACCCGACCTATGCCAGTAATGTAACCCTGAGAAGACAGACCCGACCTGTGCCAGTAATGTAACCCTGAGAACACAGGCCTAACCTATGCCAGTAATGTGTTATCCCTGTTCTCAAGCATACTTAGATGATGTACAGGATAACTCTTGTAAGTAACTTATATTTGCATATTTTTTGCACCCATGTGAAATACTATTTCATGTCTAGGCATAACTTATCATGGCTGGCAGGAGCTTGAGCCAGGTTGTGGCCGAGCAAAATGCAAGACTCACGCACACATGCCATTAATGTTTCATCAGCTATTTGTTATCATTCTACTGTGAGTTACATATAGTTAGATGCATCACATAGAATGTTCCCATGGGCTCACAGTCCTCACGAGCCGCTGTTAATCAGAACATCTGAACACGTAAGAGCTGATCTGTTGTTTGACACGTTGGTGAGCGGGTGTTGACGGACTCCCATGTAACCCTTGCCAGTGTGACCTGAGGGGACACACTGGCCAGCCTCGTCACACTGTTCACTAGTGTGTGTCGTAGTGTGTCATAAGACCATAGCCCAGAGTACTACAGATGTACGTACTTATTTTTCCCTAATAGAATCACAAAGGTTACCTGATCTTCATTAAGTACCACAAGATGAAGAAACACCAGATCTCCTTATTACCAACTCAACCCTACATAAATAATTCAGAAAGAATCTAATGATAAAAAAGTTATCTGGTCATTTCAACAATGTGTGTGTGTGTGTGTATGTGTGTGTGTGTGTGTGTGTGTGTGTGTGTGTGTGCGTGTGTGTGTTAACATCTTTGGTTTTATTGGATTATGTTTCGGTAATTACAAATACTATCATCTGAGCCCACAACGAAAGGATAATACGCAATATCTACGAGTTTCAGTTCAAAAAATAGTCTAAAATGTTACTAAAAAGTACATTATACAAACACAAGTGGAATGAATAAAAAAAATAAAGAAAATTAACAGACATAACTTATCTAAAAATGCATTAAAAAGTAACACATAAACTCAAGTGGCAATACTACCTCATCGAGATCACAATTCTACAGTTCATAATCATACTAGCAGTAAAACGTACATATTTAAAAACAAATAAACACTTCCACTCTAAACCTACCGTAACTTATCTAAGAACACATTAACTCCGTGGACACCTCATCATTTGTGGGTTTGTTCCAGAGCAGAACGGTGTTTGATACGCTACTGGCCAGCACACACAAGCTCACAGTCAACAGTGCGTGGTCACTGTCGTGAGTGTACTGGCGTGGAGGGGAGGTTTGGTAATCAAGGAGTTCGTTCGTACTGATCGCTGAAGGCGTTTTAAGAATGCGCGTCCGGAGGTGTTGCTCTGTCTTGCCAATATACAACAAGGCTTTGAATTTAACCTGTTTCTCATGTATTGGTAGACGATTAACGTCTGCTGCTCCGCAGTAATTTGAAAAATGAGCCTGATAAATGAATGGATTGTATTTCTCACTTTTAAAACTGTGGATTGTATTTCTCACTTTTAAAACTATGGATTGTATTTCTCACTTATAAAACTATTTTAATGGTAACCTATGGAAAAACTCGCCACTGGTTTTGAAATGTAAGTCTTTTCGTTAAGACAGTTATTCATGACTTATAGAAGTTTTTATATCGACTATAAGTCATACCAATGCAATTTAGATACAACTGATGGTCATTATCAGTTTTCTTTATTCTTTGTCTAATATTCATTTCACGGTGGGCTTTTATGATATGTATTTTTCAAGTAACATTTCAAACGTTATGCTTTGAAGCGAGAATCCATAACGTAGGTTTTGCATACGCACCATCCTTCTATAATGGCATCTGATGAGGGTATATGTCATCACAAAAACATAAGCTAATGAAAAAAGATGCTCATCCAAGGCCAGGTGATTCATTTTCTATTGCGACTGCGTTTTCCTAGGCACACATCCATTGCCTATATATATATATATATATATATATATATATATATATATATATATATATATATATTTTTTTTTTTTTTTTTGTCGCTGTCTCCCGCGTTTGCGAGGTAGCGCAAGGAAACAGACGAAAGAAATGGCCCAACCCACCCCCATACACATGTATATACATACGTCCACACACGCAAATATACATACCTACACAGCTTTCCATGGTTTACCCCAGACGCTTCACATGCCTTGATTCAATCCACTGACAGCACGTCAACCCCGGTATACCACATCGCTCCAATTCACTCTATTCCTTGCCCTCCTTTCACCCTCCTGCATGTTCAGGCCCCGATCACACAAAATCTTTTTCACTCCATCTTTCCACCTCCAATGTGGTCTCCCTCTTCTCCTCGTTCCCTCCACCTCCGACACATATATTCTCTTGGTCAATCTTTCCTCACTCATTCTCTCCATGTGCCCGAACCATTTCAAAATACCCTCTTCTGCTCTCTCAACCACGCTCTTTTTATTTCCACACATCTCTCTTACCCGTACGTTACTTACTCGATCAAACCACCTCACACCACACATTGTCCTCAAACATCTCATTTCCAGCACATCCATCCTCCTGCGCACAACTCTATCCATAGCCCACGCCTCGCAACCATACAACATTGTTGGAACCACTATTCCTTCAAACATACCCATTTTTGCTTTCCGAGATAATGTTCTCGACTTCCACACATTCTTCAAGGCTCCCAGAATTTTCGCCCCCTCCCCCACCCTATGATCCACTTCCGCTTCCATGGTTCCATCTGCTGCCAGATCCACTCCCAGATATCTAAAACACTTCACTTCCTCCAGTTTTTCTCCATTCAAACTCACCTCCCAATTGACTTGACCCTCAACCCTACTGTACCTAATAACCTTGCTCTTATTCACATTTACTCTTAACTTTCTTCTTTCACACACTTTACCAAACTCAGTCACCAGCTTCTGCAGTTTCTCACATGAATCAGCCACCAGCGCTGTATCATCAGCGAACAACAACTGACTCACTTCCCAAGCTCTCTCATCCCCAACAGACTTCATACTTGCCCCTCTTTCCAAAACTCTTGCATTCACCTCCCTAACAACCCCATCCATAAACAAATTAAACAACCATGGAGACATCACACACCCCTGCCGCAAACCTACATTCACTGAGAACCAATCACTTTCCTCTCTTCCTACACGTACACATGCCTTACATCCTCGATAAAAACTTTTCACTGCTTCTAACAACTTGCCTCCCACACCATATATTCTTAATACCTTCCACAGAGCATCTCTATCAACTCTATCATATGCCTTCTCCAGATCCATAAATGCTACATACAAATCCATATATATATATATATATATATATATATATATATATATATATATATATATATATATATATATATATATTATACTTTGTCGCTGTCTCCCGCGTTAGCGAGGTATCGCAAGGAATCAGACGAAAGAATGGCCCAACCCACCCACATACACATGTATATACATGTACGTCCACACACGCACATATACATACCTATACATCCCAACGTATACATATATATATATATATATATATATATATATATATATATACACACACACACACACACAGACATATTCGTATATACACACGTACATAATTCATACTGTCTGCCCTTATTCATTCCCGTCGCCACCCCGCCACACATGAAATGACAACCCCCTCCCCCCGCATGTGCACGAGGTAGCGCTAGGAAAAGACAACAAAGGCCACATTCGTTCACACTCAGTCTCTAGCTGTCATGTATAATGCACCGAAACCACAGCTCCCTTTCCACATCCAGGACCCACAAAACGTTCCATGGTTTACCTCAGACGCTTCACGTGCCCTGGTTAAATCCACTGACAGCACGTCGACCCCGGTATACCAAATCGTTTCAATCACTCTATTTCTTGCACGCTTTTCACCCTCCTGCATGTTTAGGCCACATCACTCAAAATCTTTTTCACTCCATCTTTCCACCTCCAATTTGGTCTTCCACTTCTCGTTCCCTCCACCTCTGGCACATATATCCTCTTTGTCAATCTTTCCTCATTCATTCTCTCCATTTGACCAAACCATTTCAAAACACCCTCTTCTGCTCTCTCAACCACTCTCTTTATATTACCACACATCTCTCTTACCCTTTCATTACTTACTCGATCAAACCACCTCACACCACATATTGTCCTCAAACATCTCATTTCCAGCACATCCACCCTCCTCCGCACAACTCTATCTATAGCCCACGCATCGCAACCATATAACATTGTTGGAACCTCTATTCCTTCAACCATACCCATTTTTGCTTTCCAAGATAACGTTCTCGACTTCCACACATTTTTCAACGTTCCCAGAACTTTCGCCCCCTCCCCCACCCTATGATTCATTTCCGCTTCCATGGTTCCATCCGCTGCCAAATCCACTCCCAGATATCTAAAACACTTCACTTCCTCCAGTTTTTCTCCATTCAGACTTACCTCCCAATTGACTTGTCCCTCAACCCCCCTGTACCTAATAACCTTGCTCTTATTCACATTTACTCTCAGCTTTTTTCTTTAACACACTTTACCAAACTCAGTCACCAACTTCTGCAGTTTCTCACCCGAATCAGCCACCAGCGCTGTATCATCAGCGAACAACAACTGACTCATTTCCCAAGCTCTCTTATTCACAACAGACTGCATACTTGCCCCTCTTTCCAAAACTCTTGCATTCACCTCCCAAACAACCCCATTCATAAACAAATTAAACAACCATGGAGACGTCACGCACCCCTGCCGCAAACCTACATTCACTGAGAACCAATCACTTTCTCTCGCATGCACAATTACACATACGAATACACATATACTTACATAAATACCAGTGTGCACATTTCTATGTAGTATACACACAACCACACATACATAACTATCACACACATAAGAATGTATAGTACCAAGGTTCGTATCTTTCCAGCCTAGGAACACCGCTTTCAAAACTGTTTCATCCCACGGTATTGAGGTCCTCACACCATATTCAAGTTAAACACTAGAGACGCATCGCTCCCGAGGTAGCCAGGTACACTCACTTGGGTAGAGGACAGTAGGGATGAGGAAGTTCGAGTGTCGAGGATGGCAGGTGAAGTAGCAGAAACTCATCTTGATGTTTTGCTTGCATGAGGGGCACTTCTCCAGGAAGGTGTCCAAGGACCCAAAGCTGTTGGTCATGTTGACGACGTTTTCAGCGGAGCAGCAAGTGTATACGTTCCCGTCGTACAGGTCCCCTGAAAATGTAAGAAAACGGGGTGATGGTGGGCGACTCGCATATTAGGGCATAGAATGTAAGCTTTACTCAAGGGTGCTAAAGAAGGTGTTCACCTAGCCAGGGGTACAGGGTAATCTTTTAGTGTTCCAAGACGTGCAGAGTCAGGTGTAACCTCTTAGTAAGGTGTCTAACAAGATGTAGAGGGTAATGCAAAATCTTTTCGAAATGTAGAAAACTGGACACAAACTTTCCTACTAAATTAAGTGTAGGTCTTCCATGACTGGAGGATATGGTTTTCCAGAGAGGGTCCAAATTATGACGTAACTTTCCCTGAGGGTTGTAAAACAAAGTTTGGGTCTCTCTAAGTGGAGTGAAATATAGAGCTTAGTTCCTCCCAGATTGTCCGACGTACGGGTTAAGTCTTTCTAAGCGGGACGAATACTGTGTATGTTCCCTTTAAGTGATCCCAGTAGAACGTACTCCCACACAAATGACAGACTACACAATGTTAAAAACGAAGCGACAATGAGGATGGTACAAGAGGTAGTAAAACACGCACTTCTAAAAGATGGTAACGTACTGATACTGAGGGATTTTAAGTACAGGGAGAGAAAGGACACATGTCAGAGTAGCCTTCTCACAGCGGGTCGTGGTCATTAGCGGTGTCCCACAGGGTCTTCTAGGACCATTAAAAATCTTGATCCATGTAACTCCTGCCTGAATATATTTGTTGATGAGGCAAAGGTCATGAGGGGAGTGGAAAATGCAGAGGTGGCATTACCTTACAACACCATGACAGACTTCGAAAGTGGTGTTATGTATGGTTAATGAGTGATGGAAGGCCTCGATACGATCATCCTCTTACAAGTGGCAAGATTGTGTGTGTGAGAGAAGCTTGGGAGTCGACATTGTCCCAGACCTGCCGCCAGAGTCCTTCCTTTGAGGAATAGTTAAGAAGACACAACTGTGAGCGATCAATTACCGGAATAGCATTCAGGTTGTTGCACTGGCAATCATTCAGCAAGCTGCTCACACAATACATGAAGCCAAAACAAAAATACGTTTCTCGAGGATGGTCACCACACCTAAAGAAGCAAAAAGAACTGATGTAAATGGTACAGCGGAGAGTAACAGAGATGGTACCAGAATCAACAGTTACAAGTAGAGGCCATGGGCTTTAGCTTTGTCCACCTTGGAGGAAAGAAGAGTGAGGAGTGACCTGATCATAACCTGCAAATATTTCCACTACATCGTTGACGTGGACAGTGAACAGCTCTTCGAAAGACGTAGGGATGGGACAACCAGACGACCTAATATGAAATAAGCAAAAAGCTTGTTCAGAAAGATGTCAAGATGTATTCTACAGTACAAAACTGGTGGATGAATGGAACACAACGACTGGAAACCTGGTTAATGTTAACAGTATATATGAATTTTAAAAGTTTTACGATAACAGAGAATATTTAAGGGATGGGGCCCCACGAGTGTAAATCTCCCTCCCCGTACAGAACTGGTAATTACACACACACACACACACACACACACACACACACACACACAGGCCTCTGTGGTCTTGTGGTTAGCGCCACTGACCGTGAGTCCACAGACCAGCCTAAGGTCGGACCCGCATGGGCTCGAATCCTCAGCATGGCAGTCGGCCTACACCCAACCCAGGCGTTCATCCTCCCTTCAAGGTAGGTCGATATCTTTTATTTTCTAACGTTGGAGGCTCCAGTCACATAAAGAAGTCCACATTAAGGCCGAACCTTAATTGAAATATAGGGAGAATTATGAAAGGGAAAAGGGTGAGACAAGGGAAAATATTTACGAATTTCGGAGGAAGCGAAAACTTTTTAAACGTGCCAGGTCATAGTTACTGGGAAAGACATGATAAGGTACTGTTCCACAGCTTCAAAGTGTAGGGAAAGAAACGATTATCAAAACGGCCCACTCCTTGAGTTGACAATGGCCACACACTAATCATGTGACGCAGCAGCATGCCGATTATTGCGTTGTCCAGCCAGTGGTGGGGTCACACAGCCAGCCAGCTCTCAGGAGCAAAAACCCCAGTCATACCTACAGAAGAGGGAAAGTGAACCATCATTGCGGCGTCGGGCAAGGGGGTCAAGTTTGGAAGTTAGCCTGGGACAGTTTATAAGTAAGACCGCTTTCGACTCAACTCTGTCAAGTAAAGATGCAGAGCGTGAACCACCCCAGACGTGGAGCAGTACTCCATACAAGGACCTCGCTTAGACTGGAGTGTGTGTGTGTGTGTGCGTGCGTGTGTGTGTGTTTGTGTGTGTGTGTGTGTGTGTGTGTGTGTGTGTGTAAACAGGAGTGGAGATATGGCACAAATAGAATTAAGAGACAGGGAAACACAAGTGTAAAACTCGCTTCCCGTCACACACACACACACACACACACACACACACACACACACACACATGCAAATGAGTAAGAAATAATACATACACTTACATAAAAAGAAAACTGTGTACACATACAAGCACTTCAGTCCTCGACACACATCCCCATAACCCCCTCAGTCACTCCACGCAGTCACCTCGCCACCACCAGCAGCCACAACCTCCTGCAGGAGGAAGCCCCTTCATCCCGGCCCCTAGGTACTCACTGATCTCCTTCATCAGGAAGGGGCAATGCACATCCAACAGTTTGATGGCCTCCTCGTTGGCCAGTTGCTTGGCCTTCCCGTTGTAGATCTGGTTGAGCTGCATACCTGGCTTCTCCGGGTTGTCTGGACCCACATCGTACCAGATGCAGTGGCCTTCCTCGGGGATCTCACCCTGCGGAACACCAGGTATGTTAGGCAGTGGAACACCAGGTGTAGCGGTTAGTGGAACACCAGGTGTAGCGGTTACTGGAACACCAGGTGTAGTGGTAAGTGGAACATCAAGTGTAGCAGTTAGTGGAACACCAGGTGTAGCGGTTAGTGGAACACCAGGTGTAGCGGTTAGTGGAACACCAGGTGTAGCGGTTAGTGGAACACCAGGTGTAGCGGTTAGTGGAACACTAGGTGTAGAGGTTAGTGGAACACCAGGTGTAGCGGTTAGTGGAACACCAGGTGTAGCGGTTAGTGGAACACCAGGTGTAGTGGTTAGGGAACACCAGGTGTAGTGGTAAGTGGAATATCAAGTGTAGCGGTTAGTGGAGCACCAGGTGTACTGGTTAGTGGAGCACCAGGTGTAGCGGTTAGTGGAGCACCAGGTGTAGCGGTTAGTGGAGCACCAGGTGTAGCGGTTAGTGGAAGACCAGGTATAGCAGTTAGTGGAACACCAGGTGTAGCGGTCAGTGGAGCACCAGGTGTAGCGGTTAGTGGAACACCAGGTGTAGTGGTTAGGGAACACCAGGTGTAGTGGTAAGTGGAATATCAAGTGTAGCGGTTAGTGGAGCACCAGGTGTACTGGTTAGTGGAGCACCAGGTGTAGCGGTTAGTGGAGCACCAGGTGTAGCGGTTAGTGGAGCACCAGGTGTAGCGGTTAGTGGAAGACCAGGTATAGCGGTTAGTGGAACACCAGGTGTAGCGGTCAGTGGAGCACCAGGTGTAGCGGTTAGTGGAACACCAGGTGTAGCTGTTAGTGAAACACCAGGTGTAGCGGTTAGTGAAGCACCAGGTGTAGCGGTTAGTGAAACACCAAGTGTAGCGGTCAGTGGAACACCAGGTGTAGCGGTTAGTGGAACACCAGGTGTAGCGGTTACTGGAACACCAGGTGTAGTGGTTAGTGGAACACCAGGAGCAGCGGTTAGTGGAACACCAGGTGTAGCGGTTAGTGGAACACCAGGTGTAGCGGTTACTGGAACACCAGGTGTAGTGTTTAGTGGAACACCAGGAGCAGCGGTTAGTGGAACACCAGGTGTAGCGGTTAGTGGAACACCAGGTGTAGCGGTTACTGGAACACCAGGTGTAGTGTTTAGTGGAACACCAGGAGCAGCGGTTAGTGGAACACCAGGTGTAGCGGTTAGTGGAACACCAGGTGTAGCGGTTAGTGGAACACCAGGAGCAGCGGTTAGTGGAACACCCAGTGCAGCGGTTAGTGGAACATCATACAAAGTGATCAGCGAAATACAACGCTAAGTGGTCGGTGAAACAGCAAATAAAGGTGGTCAGTGGAACATGGAAGTGGATAATGGAACAGAAGACCAAGTGGCCAATGGAATAGCAATAAGGGGTCAGTGGAATAACAAGAGAAATCGGGCAATGGAAGAGCAAAGTGGTCATTACAACAGCATTAAATGGTCGGTGGACCAGGAGGTATGGCTGGTCAAGAGAAGGCTGTCGACCCCTTAAAAGTAAGCTGGTTTCGAAATCTATAAAATTTAACTAAGAGTGGAGCATGTAGATGGACACCTGCTCCATTGAGACGAGGCAAGAATTATCATACCAAGGAGTGAGCAAAACACACGAGGAAAACACTAGAAAGCCGCCCGCATCAGCATCGAAACCTCCAGTAACATAAATACTGGCTTCATCCAGTGGTCAGGACTGACAGTAAAGATTCCAATGAATGGGTTAACACGGGGGTTCGAAGCCGCTAAGCGGGTCAATCAGGCAAGTATATACACACCCTGGGACGGATTCGAACCTTGGGAGTGGTGTTTGGCCACCAAGGTCACACGGAGGTTATAAGTTGGCCCCAGAATATATGGTGGAGGATAGTACTGGCCTCAGAACACACGGTGAATCGTTATAATTGTCCAAGAACACATGGCTGAGGGTAGTATTGGCCCCAGAACACACGGTGAATGGTTGTAGTTGCTCCAGAACACATGGTGTATGGTTGTAGTTGGCCTACAACATATAGTGAATGGGTGTAGTTGCCCCAGAGCACATGGTGAATGGTTGTAGTTGACCCAGAACACATAGTGAATGGTTGTAGTTACCCAAGGACACATGGTGAACGGTTGTAGACTGCCACCAGAACACATGGTGAATTATTTTAGTTGACCCAGAACACATGGTGAATGGTTATAGTTGCTCCATAACACATGGTTAATGGTTGTAGCTGACCCAGAACAAATGGTGAATGATTGTAGTTGCCCCAGAACACATGGTGAATGATAATAGTTGCCCCAGTACACATGGTTAGTGGTTATGATTGACCAAGAACACATGGTGAATGGTTATACTTGCTCCATAACACATGGTTAATGGTTGTAGCTGACCCAGAACACATGGTGAATGGTTGTAGTTGCCCCTAGAACATGACTGTAAATCACAAGCTTATGTATTGGAGTGTCGCCAGAACACATGATAGAGGGTTGTATTGACCCTAAAATACATATTGGAGTTGTAATGACTCCCATTCAAACAGTGGGACGTTGTTGTGAACTTTCCAACACATGTTGCACGACAGCAACACATGGGAAGGACAGATAACAGAACACATGGTGGTCAGTGACGAGGCTGCTATCTGCCAGAGGACAGGAGCAGTATTCCAAGTACCTATGATCTGTCACTACATAGACAGGTCATTAATACTCGTTACGCCGAGTGTTGGTGGCCGGAGAAGACGTAGTGGGCGTTAACAGTGGGCCTCAGAACACATGGAGGAAGTACTGACCACAATACACATAATGCATGATGCCAAAGACCCCAGATGGTAACAGAGACCCGAAAGCACACGATGAAGGTTATCAGTGACACTAAGACACCTTTCGCAGGGACGTTGTTGTCCCAAAACATATGGCGAGGGAAGGAACAACTACAGAACACATGGCGAGGCCAGGAACAACTACAGAACATATAGCGGAGGGAAGGAACAACTACAGAACACATGGTGGAGGACAGGAACAACTAGAGAACACATGGTGGAGGACAAGAACAACTAGAGAACACATGGTGGAGGACAAGAACAACTACAGAACACATAGCGAAGGTAGGAACAACTACAGAACATATGGTGGAGGACAAGAACAACTACAGAGCACATAGCGAAGGTAGGAACAACTACAGAACATATGGTAGAGGACAAGAATAACTACAGAACACATAGCGAAGGTAGGAACAACTACAGAACATATGGTGGGGGACAAGAACAACTACAGAACACATGGTGGAGGACAAGAACAACTACAGAACACATAGCGAAGGTAGGAACAACTACAGAACATATGGTGGAGGACAAGAACAACTACAGAACACATAGCGAAGGTAAGAAGAACTACAGAACACATGCCCAAGGCAGGAAAAACTACAGAACAAATGGTGGAGGATACCAGCTGCTACAGAAAACATGGTGGAGGGTAGCAGCTGCTACAGAACACATGGTGGAGGATATCAGCTGCTACAAAACATATGGTGGAGGGTACCAGCTGCTACAGAACACATGGTGGAGGATACCAGCTGCTACAGAACACATGGTGGAGGATATCAGCTGCTACAGAACATATGGTGGAGGGTACCAGCTGCTACAGAACACATGGTGGAGAATACCAGCTGCTACAGAACACATGGTGGAGGATACCAGCTGCTACAGAACACATGGTGGAGAATACCAGCTGCTACAGAACACATGGTGGAGCATACTAGCTGCTACAGAACACATGGTGGAGGAAACTAGCTGCTACAGAACACATGGTGGAGGATACTAGCTGCTACAGAACACACGGTGGAGGATACTAGCTGCTACAGAACACATGTTGGATACTAGCTACTACAGAACACATGGTGGAGGATACCAGCTGCTACATAACACACGGTGGAGGATATCAACTGCTACAGAACACACGGTGGAGGATATCTGTTACACCAGGAGAAGAGGATGAGTGAGTGAGTGTGGAGTACCGAGGGCGAATAATCTGGGGGGAGGGACACTTAAAGCACTGGAGATAACAACCCGAGTTAAGCCTCTAGACGGGGTAAACAAGAGCGTTTGGAAAGAAGCTCAGTAGACGTACAATACACAACGCACAATGTGTCACGGGACTATGGAACTAGTGATTAGGAAAGGCCGTTCAAGGGAAAGCACTACGAGAGGCGTCGAAAATGCTGTTCTCTTCCAATATTTCGAGGTCACAGGTGGCAGATGACTGCAAAGTGGAACGGAGTATTGACAGACGGTTGGCATCAGTCGTAAAAGCGTAATGTGAAAGATGAAGAACATGCTGACTGGAAAATGGCACAGAAGTGACTTCAGAACTCTACGGGAAGAGGAACAAATTCAAAAGACAAGATAAACACAGTGGGAATACAAGTATGAAGCTTAGACTCTCTCTCTCTCTCTCTCTCTCTCTCTCTCTCTCTCTCTCTCTCTCTCTCTCTCTATCTATCTATCTATCTATGTATCTCTCTCTCAGGCAAGTCACCTTACCAGAACACTGCTGACCAGTGCGAGGGTCCCCAACAAGGCACACACTATCAAAGACTTCATATTTTTCTATCGGTTATTCTCTGTCAAGTTCTCCTTGCTTGCTGGCTGGCTTTAATTTTCTTCTTGAAACGCGGACTTGAGTCACAGGCTTCTGAGGCAGGGTGACGCCCTAATCTCTCACGGATCACTGAAACATACCGCCGTCTCTTCACCTGTGGCTCGACCAGTCCGTTGTGGGAGACGGTGAGGTGGACACTGCCTGCTCCGAGGCCGCTGCGCTGCCAACGCCACTCAACGTGACGTCACGACCCATAACCACGTTGATTGGAGGATTCTCCAGCCCTTCTTCCACCCACAACCCTCCCCTTGTGCTCATGACTCACGACACTGTTTACCTATCCTTGGGCAAGAGGAGGTTTTGACAGCTGTTCATCATGACACGGACATCCGGTGGAGGCGAAAGATGCACCTTCAGTCATATAAGCTCGAAGTAGAACGGTACTCAAAATGAACGAAGGTTTGTGAACATCTTTTTTTTTAGTAATTATCGTGTAGATAAGGATCTAATCGTTCTTACAGATAGCCGCCAGGTTGCATAGTGTTCAAGAATATTTCCGTGGGTGATCGTGATTGCTCAATGTATCTTCGGCAGAGGTTGTGGACACGCTTGATGGGCACCAGCTCAGGGGCGTGTCGAAACCAGCTTGTGTCGTTATGTTTCACTCCCATAGGGGTCGAAGCAGCCTTTCCCCTGAACCGAAGCCCTCCACCCTAAGGGTGATGTTGTCGTACACAATCCACACAGTAAAGGCTCACCACATTCACCACAGCTTCCAGGTGCTCCTACACTGTCGAGTTGTGCCTCCCACAACACCGAGGGTTCTAATCCCCAGAAGAGTTGAGGTTCTTTTCCCATCGTCCATAGACTGAGGTCATCCGTCATCCTGATGATGATGGTTCAGGCGTTACTTCACTCACAAGGTCGAGACTTTCCACCTCCATGAGCTTGAACTGTTGCAGCCATCATAATACTGCAGATCTGAGGTGGTCCAGAGATCAACGTGTCCCGCCACTGAACATCAAGATGAACCATCACCATCAGTTTCAAAATATTCTCGCCTTACCGTCCCACCCATCAAGGTCGAAAATTTCTATTCTTTGGGGTCCAGGTGATACGTCCATCCACTAGATTGAAATGCCATTCCACACACACACACACACACACACACACACACACACACACGGGATCCAGATGTCTCTTCCTGACGAAGGTCACGGTGTTCCATCCTCCATAGGGTCAAGGTGATTTACCTGTCTTAGGGTCATAGTGTTTCATTATCGTAACGATCCAAATGTTTCATCCCAGAGGGTCGAAGTTGCGACCTCCAGGGATGAAGTATCCCTACCACACTACCACACCACCTCTAGGGTTGAGGTATCCCTACCACACTACCACACCACCTCCAGGGTTTGAGGTATCCCTACCACACTACCTTCAGGGTTGAGGTATCCCTACTATACCACCTCCAAGGTTGAGGTATCCCTACCACACTACCTCCAGGGTTGAGGTATCCCTACCACACTACCACACCACCTCCAGGGTTGAGGTATCCCTACCACACCACCCCAGACATTCTACCTTTCACAACCCACAGAACCAAGGTACTCCGTTACCTAAATGATCATGATGCCTATCTCTACACACTCGAGGAGTTCCATCGCCCATGACGATAAGATGATTCAGCTCCAGACGCCTGGGGTACTACAACAGCCTACCGAAGTAATCTAAGAGTTCCACCCTCAGTAGGGTTGAAGCGATCTGCTCCTCCCAGGATCAAGGTGTTCCGTCAGTTACGATGTGTTCTACCACCCACAGCACAGAGGCCCCTCATAAGGATAAGGTGTTCCATCATCACCCACAAGGCATGGGGATGCCAGTCACCCATAGGGACGAGGTGTTCCTTCATCCACAAGATCAGTGTTACCCCTCGTGCAGCACTCAGGCATATCTTACCCAAAGGAACGAAATGTCCCGCGTTCACACGCACAAGGACATCCAGTGTCCAGAGCTCAAGGCGTCCCACTGCCTAGAGGGAGTCGCGGTTTATAACCTTCCTCCAAATCGAAGTCGTGCCCTCCCACAATGCTTCCTCCCACTTACGACTCTCCCTCCCACTAGAGAGAGGGTTTACATCGCCACAGTCCCCCCCCCCCCACGTCAAAATGTGGCACGACAGCAGTGTTCAACTTCCGTACCTCCCGCAAAGTTCGGTGTTATATCGTAGTTGGTCATAGGTGTCGCGTCATCCACTGAGAGAGCACGATCCATCGCCCACGAGGAAGGGAAGTTTCGTCAGCCTCAAGAACAAGATGTTCAACGCGGATGTGGTGTTCCGCTCAGACCAGGTTAAGAACTTGAGCCACCCGCTCAGTGGTGTCAAGATATCCTTTCACAAGGGTTTCATCCCAACACAGATAAGCGCTACAGTACTCCAGCTTCCCACCCCTACCATGGGGCTGAAATACTCCAGCTCCTCCTCCAGTCGAAATGTCCTTCTCTCTCTCTCTCTCTCTCTCTCTCTCTCTCTCTCTCTCTCTCTCTCTCTCTCTCTCTCTCTCTCTCTCTCTCTCTCAGCATCGAGTTGCTTCATTCTGTCGTCCCCTGGGTTAAGTTTTCCAACCTCCCCTCTCTCTCTGGGTCATGTAGCTTCCCCCACCACGGGCCAAAGGGTCTTATCCTCCCCTCCCCAGCAATGCAAAATCCTGGGTCACACACACACACACACACACATATATCAATTCATCAGAGGTCAAGAGGGGTTGTAAGTCAACCAAGGCCAAAGGTCTCCGGTAGACAGAGGTCACTTCTCTACTACACGATTAACCTACGACACCAGACGAGTGGGGTTAGTTTGCCTGGACCAAACAGATAAATACCTTGCCATGCAATCATGATGAGTCAGGGAGGTAGCGGGAACCAAGCACACGAATTAGTATAACGCAAATGCCGAAAATAAACATTGTAATCATGATATACGATTTACGTTCCTCAATCTAGGTAACCTACGGGCAACAGAAGTGTACTTCTTTAGGAATTACGTAAGGTTGATGCATAGAAAGATATGTGCTATTCCCTCCCCAGTATTGCTTCTGTGTCCTCTTTGCCACATACATGTAGCAGTTCGCCCTTCTGTCCATCTACCCTGTGGTTTCTCGCTCCCTCCTCCCCCACCGCCGCGCCCCCATACTACACTCTGGTGTTGACATTTCTTTGTTGTTAGCTACGACAGCACGGACAAATGAACACCCTAATCATGGCTGTTTCATTATCACTATATGCCCTAGCCTGACCCAGGTAACACCTTTTATCGACCCATTCCTACGGGTGGATGAAGAGCTAGTTTGACTGTGGACAAACTGTCGCAACCAAGGTTCGAACCTCGGCGCTCGATCCCGGGCGGCTCGTGAATGCATCAGGGTCAACAATGCTGACCGCTACACCACGGAGGTCCATGATTATGTCATGAATAACCTTCTCCTCCTCGAAAGCTTATCTCTCCTGATAACTCAAGTACGTCATATTCCCAAGCTCAAATAGGGAATGACTTACATGTGTGCCTCTCTCTCTCTCTCTCTCTCTCTCTCTCTCTCTCTCTCTCTCTCTCTCTCTCTCTCTCTCTCTCTCTCATCTATATGAGTCACTGATCTTCCGTTTCTACTTATGTATACTTCCAAGTGTTTCAAGACGTCTGGCCAACCCAACCATACACTCCAGTGTCCTTGTTTTTTTGTTTTTTTGTTTCAAACCTAATTACTCAGCTATGGCTTCGACTGCAACGACGGACCAAACTACTGAGCTTCTACAGACGAGAAGGGAACAATGACACGCCCTGGGTACCAAGACGATAGCAAACCGCGTATTGTACCTGACGTAGTATGGTACCATGGTCCTCCTTGTACTGCCTATTTACATATATTCTGCCACACCCCAATGAGGTAGTGCACTCTGCCAAATCCTGCCTCCATCATGATAACTCACTCGTATGTTAAGAGATAAATCACTACTTAAACAGTACAATAAATTGCCAGTCAATGAGAGTCGACTTCTGAACCCTCTAAATTTTGAGTATACAAAACCGAGAATATCTGAAGATTTCTTTCTTTTTTATTACAAGGTAGATTTCCATGGTATGATGAAATACAGTGTTATACAATGGCTGGCGTACGTGACGAAACCCATAGTGCTTCGCTAAGGTGAAGGCGGATATAATGCCTGAGGAGCGGAGTCACGGTGCTTCAGGCGGAATTCGTGAATGGGTAGGAGGAGGCGAGCGAGACAGACGTCTCCAGGAATCTGGAGAAAACGACCCCAAGAGTGGGAGGGAGCCGTGGTGAGGCGGTGGTGTCATTCTGTTACGAAGCCACAGAGGAGGCCTGGCCGTCGGGGCAGGCTGGACAGACCTGGCGACTCCAATGCCAACGGGACAGAAACCCAGGCTGACTTCACCTGCCACACACGCAACGTTATAACACTGCATGACACAGGGACATCAAATGACGGTCCTTAGCGCCTTGCATGTCGTCACCACAGCACCTAATGAGCCAGCGTCGTGCGAACTGGTCTTGGCAACGCATGGAACTCTCCTGATACAAGTTATTCGCCTGATGTCATTACAAAGCTGAAGTTGCAACGAGAAATACGTATGACATCATTTGATCTCTGCTATGGTATAACCCGGCGGTGGTATAACGTATGTGCAAGACGTAATGAGAAATAATTCACAGTACGCATGACATGCTTCTCTGTTTACTTTAAACTGGTAAAAATGCACTGGATAAAGAATTTGATAAGACAGTAGTAATGCTAATAAAGGATTCATGAAAAATATCATGTGTGATTTGTCTTAGAAAAAAAATTAGACCGGATGTTTAAACTCTTATCTGCAGGAAAACTGAAAATGAAGAGAGGGATCACTTAATTCAGATATACACTTCTGTCTCCTCACGTTCCTCATTAACTCACGTTATGGAAAAAGGAGTGAATGAGGCGGATCTTCCAACCAGATGGGGTATGGTGGGCTGGAGTGTGTTGAAGCGACCCCCTGGCAGCTGGGTTAGATATTGTAATTCGTGTGACGACTGAAGGTCAGGAGACGTGGCCGCACTTTTGAAAATTATGTACTCACGAGATTGGTCAATGGTATCATGTAAATCAGCTATCTAATTCAACATACCTTTATCAATCATAATATACATCTTTATATACACACTTCAGTACATACTAGAATCATTTAGATACACACTTCAGTACATACTAGAATCATTTAGATACACACTTCAGTACATACTAGAACCATAATTTAGTAAAAACTAAGGCAAGACGATGGTGTCCTGTGGCAGTACATAATTTACCAATGACGGATCTTTTCCACAGTTCTACCACTCTACAGCTGAAAAAGCTCTTGTCCATATTGCTATTACATCTTCCTTTAAACTTCATATCGTTATTTCTGGTCATTAAAATCAATATCATCATGTTGTGATGGGTGTTCTGGTACAGTCTAGTAGTCACGACGACTGTGCTGGGTAAGCGAGACGAGATTTAAGATCCTGAGTCGAATTTGTGCCTCCAGATTTCTGCTTCTGTATCATCTGACGTGGATGATAGAAGAGGCACGTGTTCTATGATACTGTGCCAAATGTAATCTGTCATTTGTCACTGAAGTCTGAGAGGATGTACTTAGCACACAGGCGGGGTAGGGTGCTTGTAGCGGGTCGATAAGCTGTGATGATACAGATTAAAAGGCGGGTAGGAAATGCGTCGCCCAGGTATGTCCCTGGTAGGGCACCGGTGTGTTCGAGCGCTGGGTAGGTCGGTCGTTCAGTGCGAAGGGCTCTGGGAGACATACACAAAGCTGAAAACTCCTTTGCTATGTTCCGGACACAGGCAGTCGTAGAGAGCGTCAGTCACTAGTTTCTTCTAAAGGAAACTAACGAGTGCGCTGGTTGTGATGCACAGATGAGGTCACAGTTTTGAACTTGAAGGTCACAGGTGAGTCTCCAGGATTAAGTCGAGGGAGGGCAACTACGATTTCACGACATTTCGAGGAAAAAAGCTCAACACAAGTGTGACATTATTTGTAGATAGAAATAATTTCGGTATTACAAAAATATCATAAGAAGACGCCATTATTCTTCCTTTTGAGACTAAAACGGTCAGAATAATTGTAAAAACATTAAGTCATTATCACTATCAAGTTTATCGTATACCGTATAACGATTAGATACGTAGTGGTGCAATTGTTTAAACTTTACACATTCAGGTATACAAACATTACCTAAATGACCTCGGGACACGAGTGAGAGCGGGCTGTACTACCGTAGTACTTTGGCTCTGAACGGTTCACACGTCTGTTGCGAACACTTAAGGCTGGCCCCTCCAAACATCCACACCAATAGGTCACTCCCTCCTAACCCCCACATGCCTATCCGCTCTAAATTCTCCTCTGCATCCTTCACCCAATTGCCTGACCAGTCCTGACCTACCTGAATAGTCGGGGCTAAGCGGGAGAGAACAATAACTTTAGACCGCTTCACACAACACACCCTTTGCCCTAATTCCGTCAAAGTGAGGACCAGGTAGTTAGTCTAATCAAGAAGGGAATCCTCAGTTCCCTGTGGTACATCTCTGTCCCTCTCCATGGAAATTACGGAGCGGGAATCATCCTCCGCGTCACATAATTATAACTTGCTATGCCGTCTGTATTAAGGGAGCCATGCACGAATCACTTATGTTAATCAACCAACAATGCCAAGCTCGACCACGATCTGCTACCAATTCTGTGATTAGGCTAAACTTCCCTCACACAAAAATAACACCAACAGCAGAGTACACCGGGCTCGCCTCACCTCATTATGAACAGAGGAAATCGAAGACACAATTGAATTCCTGCATACGATATTGAAACAAAAATCTACTAAACTATTTACAAAAGGAATACAAGAATAATTTCTGCCAAATACAAAATAATAACACACAAGTCAACTTCCTTTCAAAACTAAATGAAGCCTTTATTCACATCAAATACAATATTTCCAAAAGTTCACAAATTATTCACATGGAGGGTATTCACTATTACCACAACACCTGGTAACTTTCATAATTTGAATCATAACACACTTAGGTCAATATGGCCAGACCTTACTATGCAAGTCAGTTTCATAGTTCACACACTTTCATCCTAATTGCCTCTGTCCATAAACCTCTCTACAACACTAACACTTAACACTTGCACCACTTTGTCACACTCCAAGTTCTGCTTCAGCACTTAACTCCACAACATATTAACCTGCCTCACCATTATGGTGTACTTTACTTCTGGATCCCAGCCTAAGTGCTTAGCAAAACCAACCATTCCTCGTAAGTGCTAGGTCCTCTAGCTTAGCATTAATATCCGCGAACTCAAGCTACAGCTTAGGATTATTCTATGCCACTAAATAGAACCAATTAGACCTCACCTGAGACATTTCCCCTACCTAATGGATCCCTTAGCCTCGATGCGGCCGTCCGACACACTCCTTGGTATTCTACATCCACCACTCACGGTTAGCGTCCTTAAGACGACGCGAGTCGCCAACACTGATTCCTGTAACATATCCACAATATCCTCACTGCCGGGAGTCCCCCATATCAGCACAACAATCTATGACTCTCTATGCACCATATACAACCTTGTTTCCACAACTCAATCACATACCTACTTAGATAACGGCAAAATTTCTAACACACTTTAAGGTACTTTGTGCTGCTGCAGTCGCCATGCGCGTGCCTCAAGCTGCCAACTCGCCAGACAGGTTTCCCCGACAACACGACGCAGGCCTGCCAACCTCATCCAGCAAAGTCCATCATTACATCCACATAATTGATTTTCTCTTTCCATGCCAAAGCGATGACTCCTATAAAGCCTACCTATGTCCAAAGCTCTGTGAAAGCCTGTACAGCATATATGTCCAGAGCGCTGTGATAGCCTCTATAGTCTATGTCCAAAGCTGTGACAGCCTTTTATAACCTATACAAGTCCAAACTGCTGTATAGCTCTATATATAGAATGTCGAAAGCGCTATATGGCCTATCTCCAAAGCGCTGTCCTATGATATTTCCTACGAGTTTAGAAATAGTTACTGAAGAAAATAGATCGTACAAAAATAGTCCATACAACCGATTATTCTCTTCCTATGCCCAACGCATGTCATAGCCTATATAACCTATCATATCACGCGAATCCTCTCCAAATTCCTCCTTGTATTTATCGTTATAAAGTTATGTAAGTGACCTCAGGATCCCTGTCATTCGCAGTCTTAAGATGTGTAAAGATATAACAATACAGATGCGATAGGCCGGTTAATCATCCCACACCAACAACACACACATAACCAGACGAAGAAAACAGCTTAGGCTATATCATGCGAGCCAAATGCCACAGAAGTAACCGAAACCCGTATGAATATAGATAGTCATTGTTGGCAGAAATGGCGACAACAGTATGCCATGTTTTCAGCGAAGATAGAATTATATAAAGCCAGGTGGGTGGGGTGTCACTCGTCCTATCTGTTGTAGGAGGAGATAGGCTAAGCGTAAGCAAGTTATGTAAGGCTGATGTCGACATAGTGAACTCTCTCTACCCTGTCGTTATGAACAAAGCAAAGAAAATAATTACTGGAACGGTGATTTATAGACACCCTAAAATGAATGAGATCAAGTACCCTTTCTTCAACAGGATTGTTAACCATATGGAACGATTTACCACGTAGAGTACTTGAAAGTATATACCTGACAAATGGTTTTATATCCGCGACTCGTTACTTTTGCATCTCCTTAGCAATACGAAAAGTTTACAGGTCTTCCTCTGTGTAAGACCTACGTCTTTCTACCCCTACCACATTACTCCATGCATTTCTGTTCTCCTCCACAATGACAAACAGCCTCGTTGGGACCCAGTGGTTTGCTACCATTTCAATTCACTCGTAGAACAAAGAGAAGATACGAATACTTCGGGAAACAAGAAGCAATTAATGCAGTGGGGGGGGGGGGGTTGCAACAAAACTTGATGTTCGTTAGGATTTATGAACAGGTGACCACAAGGGATACAGGTTAAACCATTCAGTATGAGATAGGATTTCCAGATCAAATGACTTGTGACCCAGTGTTCAAATGACTTGTGACCTAGTGTTCAAATGACTTGTGACCCAGTGTTCAAATGAATTGCGACCCAGTTTGAATGACCTATGACCTAGTGTTCAAATGACCTGTGACCCGGTGTTCAAATGACTTGTGACCCAGTTTTCAAATGACCTGTGACCCAGTGTTCAAATGAGTTGTGACCCAATGTTCAAATGACTTGCGACCCAGTTTTAATGACCTATGACCCAGTGTTCAAATGACTTGTGACCCAGTGTTCAAATGACCTGTCACCCAGTGTTTAAATGACTTGTGATCCAGTTTTCAAAAGACCTGTGACCCAGTGTTCAAATGACTTGTGACCCAGTGTTCAAATGACCTGTGACCCAGTGTTTAAATGACTTGTGATCCAGTTTTCAAATGACCTGTGACCCAGTGAATTTAGATTACTTGTGACTCAATGTTCAAATGACCTGTGACCCAGTGTTCAAATGACTTGTGACCCAGTGTGATGTAATAGCATATCAGATCTAGACGCCACCACCGACTCGTGTGGGGTCGGTGTGAATGACATCATCCGATGTTCTTCAAGACTCCACTCTGATTTTAAAGAAAATGTGATACTAGGCTTTAGGGTGGAAAACTTTGAAAAATGCTTTGGCACGTAAACCTGATCAAGCTTTTAGATGTACGTACACACTTGAAAAGATGAGATGATACTTTAAAAATACGATACACTTTGAAAAAGGTATTATCACCAGAAAGAGCAAGAGAAATCGAGTTACTTCGGCATAGAAGAAAAACATAAGAGGAAGTTTGAAGTGACCATCCAGTGGATCATGGAGCGTATATGAGATTACAAAGGTACCGTAGAAAGAATCTTAAAAAAGACCATATTTATATATATTTATATATATATATATATATATATATATATATATATATATATATATATATATATATATATATATATAAAGAGCAGAAGCGACAATACACTACAGGTATGTTAAACTAACAATAATGGCACAGTAATATAACGATAATAAGGAAATGGGTTTCCTTTTTAAACAAATATTGTGATGCAGTGTTTACCATCCGACTTACCCCTCCAAAAAAAATCTTAAACTTTACAGTCACACACGAATTTCAAGAGACAGACAATTATGAAAAATAAGATTGACATGACACTCAGAGCGATGAAGTAAATGAATAAATGAATGTTTGGTAAAATTCATCCAGAATAAATCAACTTGGAAGAAGTGTGGCGAAAAACTGCCTCTCCGATCACTAGAATTTGTCGATAAATCATCGCAACGAATAAGGACAACTGAGAGATGAATGATCGCACGCAGGTTGAAGCACACTTTACTGAAAGTGGAGATTTAAGGCAGAATGCTGGAAGCAACAATCACAAATAGAAATAAAACTTCAGAAGGCTATAAACACTGACTTTTACCCTAAGTGGAGTTCTTTAGTTGTTTTTTTTAACTTTTGATCGCCTTTTCCCACGTTAGCTAGATAACGCCAGCAACAGCCGAAGAAAGGCCCCATCCGCTTACATCCATTCTCTAACTGTCATGTGTAATGCACCCAAACCACATCCCTCTATCCACAACCAGGTCCCATAGACCTTTTCATGGTCATATAATTATATAGATAAGGACTCTGACACTCAAAAATTCCGCCTTGCTTAATGTATCTAGAATTCAAAATAACTTATGATTAAGACATACATCACTTCTAAGAAACAATACACCAAGCGGCATAAGGAACCATACATATAGTCTGGCATACAGAGAGAGGGAAATAAGACGGAGACGAATCAGACTGGTTCAGGGTGACAAGTGAGGCACTATGAGGCTCAGCTCACGACCAGGATGACAAGTGAGGCACTACGAGCCTCAGCTCACGACGAGGGTGACAAGTGAAGCACTGCGAGGCTCAGATCACGACCAGGATGACAAGTGAGGCACTACGAGCCTCAGCTCCCGACGAGGGTGACAAGTGAATCACTGCGAGGCTCAGATCACGACCAGGGTGACAAGTGAGGCACTACGAGGCTCAGCTCACGACCAGGATGACAAGTGAGGCACTACGAGGCTCAGCTCACGACCAGGATGACAAATGAGGCACTACGAGGCTCAGCTCACGACCAGGATGACAAGTGAGGCACTACGAGCCTCAGCTCACGACCAGGATGACAAGTGAGGCACTACGAGGCTCAGCTCACGACCAGGATGACAAGTGAGGCACTACGAGGCTTAGCTCACGACCAGGGTGACAAGTGAGGCACTACGAGGCTCAGCTCACGACCAGGGTGACAAGTGAGGCACTACGAGGCTCAGCTCACGACCAGGGTGACAAGTGAGGCACTACGAGCCTCAGCTCTCGACCAGGGTGACAAGTAAGGCACTACGAGGCTCAGCTCACTACCTCATTCTTCTCACTGCCTACATCAAGGATGATGCGACTCCAGCGAAATATCAGAATTTGTTGTTGACACGCAGTAAGGGAAGGAAACACAAATATATATATGAAGACTTCAATGATTCAAAGAGCTATAGGCCAGTCGACGCGTTGGTAAGAAACATGACACACAAACTTCCATGTCTTAGCTGTGTATGATGAAGCGATGTTAGCTTTCACAGCAAGATACATAATAACAGGATAAATGACACGGTACTATTCACAGAGCTCTGGTCAGACCGCCTGTAGGATACTTTTTTTTTCCATTCCCAGAAACCAGACTTTATCATAGACGAAGAAACACTACAAATTACAATATGGTGTACACAACTAACACTATGGTATACACGAACGAAAAGTAGCGTACATAAAAAACAGTATGGTATAAAAAAAAAATTAAAGCATAGTGTACACTTAAAACAGTATGGTGTACACGAAAAACAGTATGTTATACACCAATGAGTGTGGTGTATACGAATGACAGTATGATATATACGAATGACAGTATGGTATATACGATTGACGGTATGGTGTATACGAATAACAGTATGGTATATACAAATGACAGTATGGTGTACAAAAACTCCAACTTCTTTTCTCTCCGGCAAAGGCTCTTCCCAAAAGTACCCAACCACTATGGATAGAAATGGATGTGAATTCTGTTCAAGCTTTCCAATGAAATGCCTTCGTCAGTATACTCAGTAAAGCGCGGTGTTCATCGGTATATCCCTGCTGTCTGATATGCCAGATAGAGCGATGGACTGGAAGGATATATACGGTTCAATATCCTGTTTCCAACTACGTATGTAAATTAAGATTGTGAGTTATTTCCTCAAGCAGATTTCATCATCGAAGACCATCTGGTCCGTTATTCAGCTTTCCCATGTAGTCACGGGCGGCGGCGCCCCTCGTGTGAACTACGCTGAACCATGGCACTGCCAGCTTGCGTTGTTCTTACTCAGCTTAGTTGTGTGATATCTTCGTCTTTCCCAGTATTGAAACGTAGCCCGTTGTCGAGCACGCCCCAAGCCTTGTGTCATGGTGACTTATGATTCCTTATCTCTACGATCTCTCTTGTCATGATAACGATCTATACTTTGTACTTCGTGTGGCCCTGGAGTGAGTGTCCGACCACAGCACCGTCTGGAGACAAGGCAACCACTGAGGAGAACCACTAAATAGCCTGGGTAACAATACGCAATCGTCCTGATGCATCGCCCTGCGGTGTGAGAGCCAGGTGCTCTTGCCTGCTTGAGTTCCCAGACGATACGGGGAGAGTTGGCGAGGTCGGGGAACTGGTGGGGTGACACTGATAAAGAGATCGTTATCCTGTCTACATCGCCAGACGCCCAGGTCTCAATAAGATCCGGTTGACGAGTCGCTTTGTTCACGGGAAGAGTTAGATGTCTTTATGACAAAGCCTGCGTATCCTGTCTTTCCCGAGGGGCTACACAAAGAAGTTAGTCTAGAGGGTTGACGCTCTTTTGCTCCGAGACTAAAGACAACCTTGAACCACAATGGCCAAAGATCTGGACACAAACTAGGACACTATGTCTTAGAATGTGGAAAGATAGAGCCTTAAAGGGATAGATCCAAACAAACTCTGCAAGAAATATCGCAACATCTTATTGTTGATAACAAGATACCTGAAATGTTAAGTTTGTATCCACTTTTTGCATCTAGTCGGTAAAACTTACCATATGAAACTATGTAATGTATGTACTGAAATACGAACTGTAACATCCTGGGATCTGACTGAGACCCTTTGTGACCCCTGTAATCCTTTTGCGCTACTACTCACAGGATGAACATGGGGTGCACAATAAATTTGCCGGGGTTACCGGCACAAATCAAATCAATGGGGTTGTGAGGTTCATATTTCGGTTCGCGAACCGCTCTTTCCAGCAAGCGTACAGCCAACTTGATGTGGTCGTATAAGGTATGAATGCTGGGGTGAGGTAAAAAAAAGGTTCAAGCAGCCTCTAACTCTGATCATAGATGTTACGGTAGACCTTAGATGTACCTGTAAATGAACGAGCCATGATAGTAGTACACCACAAATAGAGACGGTAATGGGGATCGTCTGTCTTCGCCCATCCAGGCTGAGCCTGCAGGCTTCAATATGCATCTCGGCAGGAAAAATTAGCCTAAAGACAGTGCGTTTTACTGCTTGTAGCCCATGGAAGCCAGAGGGTGCATTAAAGAAAGTTAGATATGTATGCAAATGTGAGCATTTGTATAATCAAATAGGTAAATAAAGTATATATGCATATATATATATATATATATATATATATATATATATATATATATATATATATATATATGGTTGGAAAGGATCACAATTTTGCGTGTGATCAAGTATATTCCTATGAGTCCACGGGGGAAATGAAACCCGTTAAGTTCCCAAGTGCACCTTCGTGTAATAATCATATCATCAGGGAAGATACAAGAAAGAAATATAAGTCAGTTGATATACAACGAAGAGACGTAGCTAAGACGCCAATTGGCAAACATTTGATTGTCCATGACAATCTGGCTCGGACAATCACTTGTTTACTAGCTACATCTCCTCTTTGTATATCAACTGACTTATATTTCTCTCCTGTGTCTCCCCTGATAATGTGATTATTACACGAAAGTGCACTTGGGAGCTTATCGTGTTTCATTTTCCCCGTGGACTCACAGAATATATATATATATATATATATATATATATATATATATATATATATATATATATATATACATATATATATATATACGTTGAAATGTATAGGTATGTATATTTGCGTGTGTGGACGTGTGTATGTACATGTGTATGGGGGGGGGGCATTTATTTCGTCTGTTTCCTTGCGCTACCTCGCAAACGCGGGAGACAGCGACAAAGTATATAAAAAAAAAAAAAATATATTTATTTATCTATCATACTCTGTCGCTGTCTCCCGCGTTAGCGAGGCAGCGCAAGGAAACAGACGAAAGAATGGCCCAACCCACCCACATACACATGTATATATATATATATATATATATATATATATATATATACACGTCCACACACGCAAATATACATACCTATACATTTCAACGTATACATATATATACATACAGAGACATATACATATATACACATGTACAGAAATCATACTTGCTGCCTTCATTCATTCCCGTCGCCATCCCGCTACACATGAAATGACAACCCCCTCTCCCCGCATGTGCGCGAGGTAGCGCAAGGAAAAGACAACAAAGGCCACATTCGTTCACACTCAGTCTCTAGCTGTCATGTATAATGCACCAAAACCACAGCTCCCTTTCCACATCCAGGCCCCACAAAACTTTCCATGGTTTACCCCAGACGCTTCACATGCCCTGGTTCAATCCAATGACAGCACGTCGACCCCGGTATACCACATCGTTCCAATTCACTCTATTCCTTGCACGCCTTTCACCCTCCTGCATGTTCAGGCCCCGATCGCTCAAAATCTTTTTCACTCCCCCTTTCCATCTCCAATTTGGTCTCCCACTTTTCCTCGTTCCCTCCATCTATGACACATATATCCTCTTTGTCAATCTTTCCTCACTCATTCTCTCCATGTGACCAAAATATTTCAAAACACCCTCTTCTGCTCTCTCAACCACACTGTTTTCATTACCACACATCTCTCTTACCCTTTCATTACTTACCCGATCAAACTACCTCACACCACTTATTGTCCTCAAACATCTAATTTCCAACACATCCATCCTCTTCCGCACAACTCTATCTATAGCCCACTCCTCGCAACTATATGATATTGTTGGAACCACCATTCCTTCAAACATACCCATTTTTGCTCGCCGAGAATACGTTCTCGCCTTCCACACATTCTTCAACGCTCCCAGAACTTTCGCCCCCTCCCCCACCCTGTGACTCACTTCCGCTTCCATGGTTCCATCCGCTGCCAAATCCACTCCCAGATATCTAAAACACTTCAGTTTTCCTCCATTCAAGCTTACCTCCCAAGAATATATATATATATGTCTTTCATTTATCATACTTGTGTTTGTGGGCCTTGTCCACAGTGAGAGCCATGGGCTCCTGGCCTCGTACTTCTGCAGTCATAACAAACCAGGTGTGGAAATGATGTTCCATTACAATATGAGAAAGATTACATTAACACTTCAAGGTAACATCAAGGCGTGGAGTTACATCATCCAAAGTGACTCGAGGAACCCCCCGGACGTGGAGTTACATTATACAAAGTAACGTGGGGAATCCTCCGGGGAAGGAGTTACATTATCTAAGGTAACTTGTGGGAACATTGACGGTGATGGCACTGTCGTATCCCTATCACTATAACCTTATCCTTGTGTTATCTAATTTTATCAATGGTTGTATCTTGTAGTAACAACTCTGGTGTTGGAATTACTTAAGTGGGTATCTATGTGTACGTGTGTGTGTGTGTGTGTGTGTGTGTGTGTGTGTGTGTGTGTGTGTGTGTGTTATGTAAATGTAAGGACACACACACACACACACACATAAGCGCGCGCGCGCGCTGCAAGGAGGGTAGGAGTGCTGGAAGATAACTGCAGACAAAGTAAGGTATTCAAATGATGATGGATTATTTGTCAGTGGTAATGAGCTCGAATTCAAGGATCGTATAAGGGAAAGTGCACCTGATATTACTGGAGCTCTGGAAACAAAGCTTACTCAAGAGGGGTCTACGAGAGCAAGGAGGGGAAGAGAAGGCAAAGAAGGGAAGGACTGGCTCTCTTATTATAAAATAACCACAATGTTCAGGAAATAGTGAAAGTGATTCATCCACACAATACATGACAGCAAGAGCAACTGTAGGGAAGAGGTGCATTGTTGTGATAATGAATAGATAGAACCCTCAGAAAAACTGCAACGATCCAGAACAAATATACAGTGATAACAATGAAGGAACGTCAGGATGGTTCATTGAGCTGTAAAACACTTTTCAGCTATTGATAATGAGGGAATTTAGCCTTAAAGAGACAGACGGAAGGACTGGAGGAGCTTGGGAACTTACCGTCGTAGGAAGTTATGGACACACAAGGTTTTATGTATACAAGAGAAAATGTCCTATACCATGTCAGCGAGCACATTAGGATGAGAGGGACTGATACACCATCATTACTAGGTCTTATCTTCAAACGTAATTGCATGGATATTGAGAATATGATACACCAACTGGAAAAGGTGGTCATGTAATGCTCAAATTTGATGATGTGGTAAATGAGGACATTAAAAGAGCAGAGATAACAAGATATATAACAAGATATAAAGACGAAATATAATTATGGAAATTACACAAACCTCTAACATCTTTATGGCAACCTAGACTAGGAAATGGAATTCGGTAGCCAGGAGTGCTTTGTGGTATGAGGCTCTGGAAAGAATTGTAGAGTATGATGTAAGGCCATCTGAGGAACTGAAAAACAAGCTCAAAAATGTTTTCACAGTGGAAGTCATTATAGCCCCAGCACAACTGAGTTGGGATGGGGAGGTTGTTTCACAAAACCAAGAGATATCTAGATAAGACACTGAAAGAATAGGAAAGGGTCTTGAACCACCCAAGGCTAATGGTCCAGATGAAATATAACGTAAGTGTTGATGACGTGTGCAAATACAACAAACATGCCCTCATGAAATACTGCTTAAGATATCGCTGGAGAAAGGCAAAGTACCAAGGAAGTGGAAAAGGGGCAAACATCAAACCTGGTTTAAAAAGAGAGATATACATAAGTATACGTATGTAAGTAAGAGAGATGGCCAGAGAGCATTATTGGATTAGGTGTTAATTGATAGGCGCGCGAAAGAGACTTTTGGATGTTAATGTGCTGAGAGGTGCAACTGGAGGGATGTCAGATCATTATCCTGTGGAGGCGAAGGTAAAGATTTGTAGAGATTTTCAGAAAAGAAGAGAAAGTGTTGGGGTGAAGAGAGTGGTGAGAGTAAGTGAGCTTGGGAAGGAGACTTGTGTGAGGAAGTACCAGGAGAGACTGAGTGCAGAATGGAAAAAGGTGAGAACAAAGGACGTAAGGGGAGTGGGGGAGGAATGGGATGTATTTAGGGAAGTAGTGATGGCTTGCGCAAGGGATGCTTGTGGCATGAGAAGCGTGGGAGGTGGGCAGAATAGAAAGGGTAGTGAGTGGTGGGATGAAGAAGTAAGATTAGTGAAAGAAAAGAGAGAGGCATTTGGACAAGTTTTGCAGGGAAATAATGCAAATGACTGGGAGATGTATAAAAGAGAGGCAGGAGGTCAAGAGAAAGGTGCAAGAGGTAAAAAAGAGGGCAAATGAGAGTTGGTGTGAGAGAGTATCATTAAATTTTAGGGAGAATAAAAAGATGTTTTGGAAGGAGGTAAATAAAGTGCGTAAGACAAGGGAACAAATGGGAACTTCAGTGAAGGGGGCTAATAGGGAGGTGATAACAAGTAGTGGTGATGGGAGGAGATGGAGTGAGTATTTTGAAGGTTTGTTCAATGTGTTTGATGATAGAGTGGCAGATATAGGGTCTTTTGGTCGAGGTGGTGTACAAAGTGAGAGGGTTAGGGCGAATGATTTGGTAAACAGAGGGTTAGAGAGAATGATTTGGTAAACAGAGAAGAGGTAGTAAAAGCTTTGCGGAAGATGAAAGCCGGCAAGGCAGCGGGTTTGGATGGTATTGCAGTGGAATTTATTACAAAAAGGGGGTAACTGTATTGTTGATTGGTTGGTGAGGTTATTTAATGTATGTATGACTCATGGTGAGCTGCCTGAGGATTGGCGGAATGCTTGCATAGTGCCATTGTACATAGGCAAAAGGGATAAAGGTGAGTGCTCAAATTACAGAGGTATAAGCTTGTTGAGTATTCCTGGGAAATTATATGGAAGGGTATTGACTGAGAGGGTGAAGGCATGTACAGAGCATCAGATTGGGGATGAGCAGTATGGTTTCAGAAGTGGTAGAGGATATGTGGATCAGGCGTTTGCTTTGAAGAATGTATGTTAGAAATACTTAGAAAAGCAAATGGATTTGTATGTAGCATTTATGGGTCTGGAGAAGGCATATGATAGAGTTGATAGAGATGCTCTGCTGAAGGTATTAAGAATATATGGTGTGGGAGGCAAGTTGTTAGAAGCAGTGAATAGTTTTTATCGAGGATGTAAGGCATGTGTACGTATAGGAAGAGAGGAAAGTGATTGGTTCTCAGTGAATGTCGGTTTGCGGTAGGGGTGTGTGATGTCTCCATGGTTGTTTAATCTGTTTATGGATGGGGTTGTTAGGGAGGTGAATGCAAGAGTTTTGGAAAGATGGGCAAGTATGCAGTCTGTTGTGGATGAGAGAGCTTGGGAAGCGAGTCAGTTGTTGTTCGCTGATGATACAGCGCTGGTGGCTCATTCCTGTGAGAAACTGCAGAAGCTGGTGACTGAGTTTGGGAAAGTGTGTGAAAGAAGAAAGCTGAGAGTAAATGTGAATAAGAGCAAGGTTATTAGGTACAGTAGGGTTGAGGGACAAGTCAATTGGGAGGTAAGTTTGAAATGGAGAAAAACTGGAGGAAGTGAAGTGTTTTAGATATCTGGGAGTGGATTTGGCAGCGGATGGTACCATGGAAGCAGAAGTGAATCATAGGGTGGAGGAGGGGGCGAGAGTTCTGGAAGCGTTGAAGAATGTTTGGAAGTCGAGAACATTATCTCGGAAAGCAAAAATTGGTATGTTTGAAGGAATAGTGGTTCTAACACTGTTATATGGTCGCGAGGCGTGGGCTATAGATTGAGTTGTGCGGAGGAAGGTGGATGTGCTGGAAATGAGATGTTTGAGAACAATATGTGGTGTGAGATGGTTTGATCGAGTAAGTAATAATAGGGTAAGAGATGTGTGGTAATAAAAACAGTGTGGTTGAGAGAGCAGAAGAGTTTTGAAATGGTTTGGTCACATGGAGAGAATGAGTGAGGAAAGATTGACAAAGAGGATATATGTGCCAGAGGTGGAGGGAACGAGAAGTGGGAGACCAAATTGGAGGTAGAAAGATGGAGTGAAAAAGATTTTGAGTGATCGGGGCCTGAACATGCTGAAGGGTCAAAGGCGTGCAAGAAATAGAGTGAATTGGAACGACGTGGTATACCGGGGTCGACGTGCTGTCAATGGATTGAACCATGGCGTGTGAAGCGTCTGGGGTAAACCATGGAAAGTTCTGTGGGGCCTGGATGTGGAAAGGGAGCAGTGGTTTTAGTGCATTGTACATGACAGATAGAGACTGACTGTGAACGAATGTGGCCTTTGTTGTCTTTTCCTAGCGTTACCTCGTGCACTTGCGGAGGAAGGGGGTTGTTAGTTCATGTGTGGCGATGGGAATGAATAAAGGCAGACAGTATGAATTATGTACATGTGTATATATGTATATGTCTGTGTGTGTATATATATGTATACGTTGAGATGTATAGGTATGTATATTTGCGTGTGTGGACGTGTATATATATATATATATACATGTGTATGTGGGTGGGTTGGGCCATTCTTTCGTCTGTTTCCTTGCGCTACCTCGCTAACGCGGGAGACAGCGACAAAGTAAAATGATAATAAATAAATCAAACCCATCATACACATCTATGATACGTCTCCCTGACAAGTATAGTGTGTAAGGTTCTGAAAAAGATAAATAATCAGAAGGCAAACACATGACTTTCTACATAAAAGAAATTACCTGTGTGAGAGGAAACACGGTTTTAGGAAAAGGAAATTATGTGTAACAAACCTCTTAGATTTCTACGAGGGAGTGTTTTCTAACACAAAAGGGAAGGCTGCGTGGATATTTGGTAATTGGACTAACAGAAAGTATCTGACCCAGTACCGCATGGAAGGCTAATTCAGATGCTGGAGCACCAGGCAGGAATACGGGGACTTTACTCCGATTGATAGATTATCTAACTGGAAGGGAACAAAGGACGCATATCAGAGGAGCCTTCTCTAAATCGGGGAGATCACCAGTGGTATGCCACAAGGTTCAGTTTTGGAACCGCTACTGTTCTTGACCTGTGTAAAAAACTTGCCAGAAGGTATGGACTCCTGCCTGAATGTGTTTGCAGATGATGCAACGGTCACGAGGGAAGTGAAGCAAGAAACGATTACACCAGTTTACAAGGAAACCTATACAAACTCCAAAGTTGGTCTGACACCTGTTTGAAATTCAACTCGAGCACATGTGAAATCATGTAAACATTGAATATCTTTATATATGCTTGGATATCTTCTGTCACCACACTTGACCTGCGTTTACATGTATCTAAAATGTGTGTTTAAATAAAGTTTTATCACATGGACATTTTGCAGGCAAAAACTAAATTCGAGCAGAGACGTTCTGTGAACACTAAGATCAGTCAGATCTAGCATCAACCTGTCTCTAGCATTTGTCTCGCATGATAGCTGCTACAGGGTGCAGTTATGCACAACGAGAGATTACTAGTCATTCTTGGCACATAATCGCAATCGTTTCCATCCGGATCTGCATGGCAAACGGTGAAGCTGATGCCGTTTAGGAGCACAATACAACAGATCTTAACACGGTCCAATGAGCTCTAAAAGTTAGATAACGGGTATGGGCTCTCGCCTTTCCTAACAGTTAGCCCTAGAATTACGAGGGCCTCTAAGATTTTCCGCCTGCCTCTAATTTCATAAGCCGTAATGGTCAATAACAACGCTGAACCTAATCAGACCTTTCGAAATGAGAGATAATGTGCTATATTGATACTATCGCTCGTGTTTGTCACGAGTATAATCTCCTCCTCGATAGCCACCTAAGTACCATCAGCCCAGCCTCTCACCCCAACTCTATGGATGACATGATTAAGGATCTGAATCGGTCTGGCCACTTGCCGCCAAACGGATCACGTCACTGATAACAGTTCAGTAACCTAAAACCCCCTCACCTCGGTAGCCGCAAGTTATCTTGAATCTTATTTCAGGGTCACAAAAAATAGAATACTTCAGTCAAAACACCAAGACTGTTAATATAAGAATTATCAACACAAAGCTCACTGTAAAAGTAGAAAACTTAGCAGACTTAGAGTGCTATGAAACCTGAGCAGAGAGAAATATAAACTGACGAAACTGAGTAGCATTACCACCACATAATAAACTAGAAACACACAACGAAGATAAGCTCCAAAAAATGTGAACTGATTACAAGAAACTTTTCAATCTTTCCACAACCAACAGGTTGATGAACCAGAACCAAGTATTCTGTGGTCTGCAGACTGTACAGTAACAGGTTGATGAACCAGAACCAAGTATTCTGTGGTCTGCAGACTGTACAGTAACAGGTTGATGAACCAGAACCAAGTATTCTGTGGTCTGCAGACTGTACAGTAACAGGTTGATGAACCAGAACCAAGTATTCTGTGGTCTGCAGACTGTACAGTAACAGGTTGATGAACCAGAACCAAGTATTCTGTGGTCTGCAGACTGTACAGTAACAGGTTGATGAACCAGAACCAAGTATTCTGTGGTCTGCAGACTGTACAGTAATAGGTTGATGAACCAGAACCAAGTATTCTGTGGTCTGGAGACTGTACAGCTGCTTTCATTATCCTGCAAAATGTGGGTGTAATTACATGTTTATTAAAAGACAATGAATTAGCAGACGAGAGAGAGAGAGAGAGAGAGAGAGAGAGAGAGAGAGAGAGAGAGAGAGAGAGAGAGAGAGAGAGAGAGAGAGAGAGAGCCTAACATATTCGAGTCATCCGACCTTTCTCACCATACGCCAGGTAGGGTCATGGAAGTCTGTCTGCCGCCGGCCGCCCACTCATGCTTCTCCACTTGTGCCTATCCTCGTACATCCTGTCTTCTTCAACTTCTTCCAGTGTCTTCCCTCTTCTCTCAAGCCAGCTCCTGATGCCCTTGACCCATCTCATTCCAAGATGTCCTGCGGGACGTCTTCCATATGAAGTCTAGTTCAAACACTAATGGATATATCTCGTGTCGTCCATTCTTTACACATGGCTATACCACTTTAGCTTCTTATTTTCAAGTATTTCTAATCCACATCTTACAAATATTTTTTTTTTCTCTTTTTATCTTGGTGATTGTCATCTCATCCTTTTTTATAACGTCTCTTAATTAACCTCAGTGCTTTAATTCCAGCAGCCTGGCTCTGTGATTTCTTTCTTGAGGGACCGTGTCTCTGGTCCATTCCCGGCGCCACCCTGCCCCACAGGAAACAGTATCGCCAACCCCTGCGTCAGCGAGTTAGTGCTATGAACAGACGAAGAAAGGCCACATCTGCTCAATATCCAGTCTCTAGCTGTCATGTATAATGCACCGAAACCACTGCTCCCTATCCATAACTAGACCCTACTAACCTTTCCATGGTTTACCCCAGACGCCTCACTGACAGCACGTCGACCCCACTATGCCACATCGTTCCAATACATTCTATCCCGTGAATGCTTTTCACCCTCCTGTATGTTCAGGCCCCAATCGCTCAAAACCTTTTTCACTCCATCCTTCCATCTCTAATTTGGTCTGCCACTTCTTGTTCCCCACACCTCTGACACATATATTCTCTTTGTCAACCTTTCCTCACTCATTCTGTCCCTATGTCCAAACTGTTTCAACACACCATCTTCTGCTCTCTGAATCACACTCTTCATTCCCACACATCTCTCTTACCCTTTCATTACTTACTCGATCAAAACACCTCACAGTACAGAGAAAAAAAATACTAAACGTACCTAACAGAATGCCGAGAAATTCGTTATCGAAATTACATGACGATCCAAATTATAAGACGAGAAGGATCTAATAAGACAAAATCTCTCTTCTCTTGGAGAACATATACCATACGGGGACTTGAAAGAGCTTCCCAGATTCTAATCAAATCCATCAGTATGAGTCAGAAAAAAACCTATGAAGTCAAAATGCAATACAGTGAATAAAATACAACGCTAACACAAGTAATACCAACATGGGATAACTTACTTCCTAAGAACACAAATGCTGAACGCAAGAAGGAATTACGTCAAATGTTTTCAACAGGAAAAACCGTAAAGATGAACCTACACTTAGCTTGGGTACCCACTTTATGGAAAGAATATACACACAAGCAGATACGATCTTTTTTTTTTTTTTTTAGCCTTCGAAAGATGATTCCCTTCCAGCAACCATGACAGAATGTAGTACGGTGAAGTGCACAGGGAAGTGGAATATTAGACATATTCTCTTTCATTCTTTCCTGTAAACATTTCCTCGCCTGTTTTCCTTCCTCAGTGAATAGTTTTTCATTATTTTCCCTGTCAGCTGTTACTGCGCGGGCGAAAACCTTTCTCACTGCCCCATCCTTATCTCAACTACCTTGAATATCCATAGTTTAGAATTACATAACAGATAACCTAGTCCTAGGCCAAGGGGCCTTCTGTTATCTGTTTTTTTCCAATGTAATCATATGCGCTCTCTCTCTCTCTCTCTCTCTCTCTCTCTCTCTCTCTCTCTGAAGAGAAATAACAGGCAGAATGAAGCAGAATGTAAATTTATCCATATGTGGGAAAAAACAAAGAACAATGAATAAAAGGTCGAGCGTTTTTAAGCGGGAAAAGGAGTATATACAATCTACCCCATACACGATGCTAGTTGATCTATAGATTATATCAGTTACAAAGAGTAAAGGTATATGAAATATTTAGGATAATGATAATGCTACTAGAGGTCTTTACGTAGGAAAGCGACCCAAGATTAACTCGGAGAGAACTAGTCATCAGGACCGGCTGGAATTTCATCTATATTCCATTAAAAAGAACGAAGTTGTCCACTAACGAAACATGATACGACCGAGATACAAGCTAGATCACGGGTGACCAACCGTGGCTCTTGAATTCATCGGAGAAATAGAATACGTAATCACACAGGCTACTTTTATAAGACTGCTCCTACCCCTAAATTCCTCTAAAAGTTTTTGGACATATCAGATATTATCTATCTTGATTCTATTGAGGAAATATATCTTACTTGTTTCTAGGGGATATATATATATATATATATATATATATATATATATATATATATATATATATATATATATATATATATATATATTAACTTTCTAAAATGGGAAACAGAAGAAGGAGTCACGCGGGGAGTGATCATCCTCCTCGAAGGCTCAGAGTGGGGTGCCTAAATGTGTGTGGATGTAACCAAGATGTGAAAAAAGGAGAGATAGGTAGTATGTTTGAGGAAAGGAACCTGGATGTTTTGGCTCTGAGTGAAACGAAGCTCAAGGGTAAAGGGGAAGAGTGGTTTGGAAATGTCTGGGGAGTGAAGTCAGGGGTTAGTGAGAGGACAAGAGCAAGGGAAGGAGTAGCAATACTCCTGAAACAGGAGTTGTGGGAGTATGTGATAGAATGTAAGAAAGTAAATTCTCGATTAATATGGGTAAAATTGAAAGTTGATGGAGAGAGGTGGGTGATTATTGGTGCATATGCACCTGGGCATGAGAAGAAAGATCATGAGAGGCAAGTGTTTTGGGAGCAGCTGAATGAGTGTGTTAGCGGTTTTGATGCACGAGACCGGGTTATAGTGATGGGTGATTTGAATGCAAAGGTGAGTAATGTGGCAGTTGAGGGAATAATTGGTATGCATGGGGTGTTCAGTGTTGTAAATGGAAATGGTGAAGAGCTTGTAGATTTATGTGCTGAAAAAGGACTGATGATTGGGAATACCTGGTTTAAAAAGCGAGATATACATAAGTATACTTATGTAAGCAGGAGAGATGGCCAGAGAGCGTTATTGGATTACGTGTTAATTGACAGGCGTGCGAAAGAGAGACTTTTGGATGTTAATGTGCTGAGAGGTGCAACTGGAGGGATGTCTGATCATTATCTTGTGGAGGCTAAGGTGAAGATTAGTATGGGTTTTCAGAAAAGAGGAGTGAATGTTGGGGTGAAGAAGGTGGTGAGAGTAAGTGAGCTTGGGAAGGAGACCTGTGTGGGGAAGTACCAGGAGAGACTGTGTACAGAATGGAAAAAGGTGAGAACAATGGAAGTAAGGGGAGTGGGGGAGGAATGGGATGTATTTAGGGAATCAGTGATGGATTGCGCAAAAGATGCTTGTGGCATGAGAAGAGTGGGAGGTGGGCTGTTTAGAAAGGGTAGTGAGTGGTGGGATGAAGAAGTAAGAGTATTAGTGAAAGAGAAGAGAGAGGCATTTGGACGATTTTTGCAGGGAAAAAATGCAATTGAGTGGGAGAAGTATAAAAGAAAGAGACAGGAGGTCAAGAGAAAGGTGCAAGAGGTGAAAAAAAGGGCAAATGAGAGTTGGGGTGAGAGACTATCAGTAAATTTTAGGGAGAATAAAAAGATGTTCTGGAAGGAGGTAAATAGGGTGCGTAAGACAAGGGAGCAAATGGGAACTTCAGTGAAGGGCGTAAATGGGGAGGTGATAACAAGTAGTGGTGATGTGAGAAGGAGATGGAATGAATATTTTGAAGGTTTGTTGAATGTGTCTGATGACAGAGTGGCAGATATAGGGTGTTTTGGTCGAGGTGGTGTGCAAAGTGAGAGGGTTAGGGAAAATGATTTGGTAAACAGAGAAGAGGTAGTAAAAGCTTTGCGGAAGATGAAAGCCGGCAAGGCAGCAGGTTTGGATGGTATTGCAGTGGAATTTATTAAAAAAGGGGGTGACTGTATTGTTGACTGGTTGGTAAGGTTATTTAATGTATGTATGACTCATGGTGAGGTGCCTGAGGATTGGCGGAATGCGTGCATAGTGCCATTGTACAAAGGCAAAGGGGATAAGAGTGAGTGCTCAAATTACAGAGGTGTAAGTTTGTTGAGTATTCCTGTTAAACTATATGGGAGGGTATTGATTGAGAGGGTGAAGGCATGTACAGAGCATCAAATTGGGGAAGAGCAGTGCGGTTTCAGAAGTGGTAGAGGATGTGTGGATCAGGTGTTTGCTTTGAAGAATGTATGTGAGAAATACTTAGAAAAGCAAATGGATTTGTATGTAGCATTTATGGATCTGGAGAAGGCATATGATAGAGTTGATAGAGATGCTCTGTGGAAGGTATTAAGAATATATGGTGTGGGAGGCAAGTTGTTAGAAGCAGTGAAAAGTTTTTATCGAGGATGTAAGGCATGTGTACGTGTAGGAAGAGAGGAAAGTGATTGGTTCTCAGTGAATGTAGGTTTGCGGCAGGGGTGTGTGATGTCTCCATGGTTGTTTAATTTGTTTATGGATGGGGTTGTTAGGGAGGTAAATGCAAGAGTCCTGGAAAGAGGGGCAAGTATGAAGTCTGTTGGGGATGAGAGAGCTTGGGAAGTGAGTCAGTTGTTGTTCGCTGATGATACAGCGCTGGTGGCTGATTCATGTGAGAAACTGCAGAAGCTGGTGACTGAGTTTGGTAAAGTGTGTGGAAGAAGAAAGTTAAGAGTAAATGTGAATAAGAGCAAGGTTATCAGGTACAGTAGGGTTGAGGGTCAAGTCAATTGGGAGGTGAGTTTGAATGGAGAAAAACTGGAGGAAGTGAAGTGTTTTAGATATCTGGGAGTGGATCTGTCAGCGGATGGAACCATGGAAGCGGAAGTGGATCATAGGGTGGGGGAGGGGGCGAAAATTTTGGGAGCCTTGAAAAATGTGTGGAAGTCGAGAACATTATCTCGGAAAGCAAAAATGGGTATGTTTGAAGGAATAGTGGTTCCAACAATGTTGTATGGTTGCGAGGCGTGGGCTATGGATAGAGTTGTGCGCAGGAGGATGGATGTGCTGGAAATGAGATGTTTGAGGACAATGTGTGGTGTGAGGTGGTTTGATCGAGTAAGTAACGTAAGGGTAAGAGAGATGTGTGGAAATAAAAAGAGCGTGGTTGAGAGAGCAGAAGAGGGTGTTTTGAAATGGTTTGGGCACATGGAGAGAATGAGTGAGGAAAGATTGACCAAGAGGATATATGTGTCGGAGGTGGAGGGAACGAGGAGAAGAGGGAGACCAAATTGGAGGTGGAAAGATGGAGTGAAAAAGATTTTGTGTGATCGGGGCCTGAACATGCAGGAGGGTGAAAGGAGGGCAAGGAATAGAGTGAATTGGAGCGATGTGGTATACAGGGGTTGACGTGCTGTCAGTGGATTGAATCAAGGCATGTGAAGCGTCTGGGGTAAACCATGGAAAGCTGTGTAGGTATGTATATTTGCGTGTGTGGACGTGTGTATGTACGTGTGTATGGGGGTTGGGCCATTTCTTTCGTCTGTTTCCTCGCGCTACCTCGCAAACGCGGGAGACAGCGACAAAGTATAAAAAAAAAAAAAAAAAAAAAAAAAAAAAAAAAAAAATATATATATATATATATATATATATATATATATATATATATATATATATATATATATACAGTGCGAATGACTGGGAGATTTATAAAAGACAGAGGCAAGAGGTGCTAGAGGTGAAAAAGAGGGCAACTGAGAGTTGGGGAGAGAATCATTGAATTTTAGGGAGAATAAAAAGATGTTTTGGAAGGAGGTAAATAAAGTGCGTAAGACAAGAGAACAAATGGGAACATCGGTGAAGGGGGCTAATGGGGAGGTAAAAACAAGTAGTGGTGAAGTGAGAAGGAGATGGAATGAGTATTTTGAAGGCTTGTTGAATGTGTTTGATGATAGAATGGCAGCTATAGGGTGTTTTGGTCGAGATGGTGTGCGAAGTGAGAGGGTCAGGGAGAATGGTTTGGTGAACAGAGAAGACGTAGTGAAAGCTTTGCGGAAGATGAAAGCCGGCAAGGTGGCGGGATTGGATGGTATTGCTTTGGAATCTATTAAAGAAAGGGGTGGCTGTGTTGTGGACTGGTTCGTAAGGATATTCAATGTATGTATGGTTCATGATGAAGCGCCTGAAGATTGGCGGAATGCATGCATAGTGCTATTGTACAAAGGCAAAGGGGATAAAGGTAGTGTTCAAATTACAGAGGTATAAGTTTGTTGAGTAATCCTGGGAAATTATATGGAAGGGTATTGATTGAGAGGGTAAAGGCATGTACAAAGCATCAGACTGGGGAAGAGCAGTGTGGTTTCAGAAGTGGAAGAGGATGTGTGGATCAGATGTTTGCTTTGAAGAATGTATGTGAGAAATACATAAATAAAACAGATGGATTTGTATGTAGCATTTATGGATCTGGAGAGGGCATATGATAGAGTTGATAGAAATGCTTTGTGGAAGGTATTAAGAGTATATGGTGTGGGAGGTAAATTACTAGAAGCAGTGAAAAGTTTTTATCGAGGATGTAAGGCATGTGTACGAGTAGGAAAAGAGGAAAGTGATTGGTTCCCAGTGAATGTCGGTTTGCGTCAGGGGTGCGTGATGTCTCTATGGTTGTTTAATTTGTTTATGGTTGGGGTTGTTAGGGAGGTGAATGCAAGAGTTTTGGAGAAAGGGGCAAATATGCAGTCTGTTGTTGATGACAGAGCTTGGGAAGTGAGTCAGTTGTTTGCTGATGATACAGCGCTGGTGGCTGATTCGGATGAGAAACTTCAGAAGCTGGTGACTGAGTTTGGGAAAGTGTGTGAAAGAAGAAAGCTGAGAGTAAATGTGAATAAGAGTAAGGTTATTAGGTTCAGGAGGGTCGAGGGACAAGTTAATTGGGAGATAAGTTTGAATGGAGAAAAACTGGGGGAAGTGAAGTGTTTTAGATATCTGGGAGTGGATTTAGCAGCGGATGGAACCATGGAAGCGGAAGTGAGTCACAGGGTTGGGGAGGGGACGAAGGTTCTGGGAGTGTTGAAGAACGTTCTCTCGGAGACCAAAAATGGGTATGTTTGAAGGAATAGTGGTTCCAATGATGTTATATAGTTGCGAGGCATGGGCTATATATAGAGTTGTGCGGAGGAGGGTAGATGTGTTGGAAGTTAAATGTCTGAGACAATATGTGGTGTGAGGTGTTTTGATCGAGTAAGTAATGAAAGGGTAAGAGATATGGGTGGTAATATTAAGAGTGTGGTTGAGAGAGCAGAAGATGGTGCATTGAAATAGATTGGTAACATGGAGAGAATGAGAGGGTATATGTATCAGAGGTGGAGGGAACAAGCAGAAGTGGGAAACCAAATTGGAGGTGGAAGAATTGAGTGAAAAAGGTTTTGAGCGATCGGGGCCTGAACATACAAGAGGGTGAAAGGAGAGCAGGGAATAGAGTGAAGTGGAACGATGTGGTATACCGGGGTCAGTGTGATGTCAATGAATTGAACCAGGGCATGTGAGGAGTCTGGGGTAAACCACGGAAAGTTTTGTGAGGCCTGGATGTGGAAAGGGTGCGGTGGTTTCGGTGCATTATACATGACAGCTATGGACTGTGTGAACGAATGTGGCCTTTGTTGTCTTTTCTTAGCGCTACCTCGCTAACGCGGGAGACAGCAACTAAGTATAATACATGGAACAAAAGAAAATACTTAGGGAACTAAAGTAACTGTCTTTAAACATGAAAACGAGAGATTCCAGAAAGATAATATTTTTGTTGTTTAGGACAGAAAAAGAATCTACTAGGACAATAACTTCCAGCATTCAGCAATAGTTTACTCGATGGAACTTATCATAAAACCTCAGTTGTATTCGTGTTTGTCATCTATATCAGTATTGGCGTCATAACAGTACTGAAAATGATGCATCACACTGTGCTACGTTTGTCTTAAAAACGATCCTTGAATTTTAGGTATTTACAAATTTCTGATAATGTTTTAAGTGTACTTATATACCACATCTTAAAAGGTGATCTACGACAATAATAGAGTGATCACGGAAACTAGATGGTTAAATGTCAATAATGGTGAACGTTCAGAGATAATAAATGGAAAATTTCATAATAAAAGTCGGGGACAAGTGAGTGAAGGTATGACACTGAAATAGTTTTTTAAAGCCATTATCATGGACACAATATTTAGAGATAACGGTAAGCACTCGCTTTATTGTAATCAAAAGATGTTTTCAAGTGGGATATAAAAACTTGGACAAGATATTGCAGTAAAGGAAGATTTACTGGGGAAAAATGTAAACTTCCGAAATAGGTGAAATTTAAAAGAGATGCTTTGAGTACTTTGAGGACACTAGATACTGTATATTAGATATACAATGAAAACAGCTTTTTCACTCCACTCTAACTCCCCTACACCTCGTTTGCTTTCCTCACGACGTCTATGTGTTTCCCAGCAATTTACAACTCGATTATCATCACTTTCAGGTACTGACATCTGCATTATCCTCAACCATTACTATGTAAGGTTCACCTTCAGATCTTACGTAGCTTTAGTTGGACAACAGAGCTTATAAATATCTTTATTCCTTTAGTTAAATGACAACTAAATTATACTATGAGTTTCTTTTAATTCTTTTACTAAAGGAAATGTGTTTATGACACAATCTTTCGAAGGCACAAAATTCATTAAAACCTGGACTTCCCTCAGTACAACAACGCCTTCAAAATTTCCCATTCTCCTAAATTCGTTTCACGCATCACCACACTTATCTTACCCCACTCGAGTCCGATATTTCCGGAGCTTTATCGCCAGCTCCCCCACTTAGCCACGTGTTGGTGTGTATCCTACCGTTACCTGATGTAACTAGGACCCATTTCCTTTGTTAACCACAATAAACCGATTTGTTACACTCACACACGTCTTCATCTGCTACAGGCGTGGCCCCTTATCCCTTCCGTCAGCCCTATTCCATGACTCATTTTCATGTGATTGTACTGATATCTTTTTCTTTCTCTACTCCACTAACCATAAGTGAACTTATTACATTAGCTACGCCTATTTGCCAGAAAAAATAAATAATCTGTAATAATGAAAGTAAATGAAGGTCATTTGTTTTTGTCTATACATGACAAGGTAGGTTAGTCAAGTATGACCATAAAATCAACATTAACGTCACAAATAAAGCCGTTCACTATCTAATCGGAATTGTTTGGTAACACTCTTGATGTTCTCATTTGACCATACATAACCTCAGGTTAAAGACTTGATTGCATGACTTTCGAGACGAGGCCTTTATGTTCCCCCCCACCTCTGTGGCAGCAAAAAAAAAAAACCAGTTTCTTCATCTCCAAATCATCGTTATCTCCCACAGCACAACAATTGTTAATCAACAAACTTTTATTCTGAAACAGACGCCCTTATGTTATCTAATCCTGATGTTGATAGTGCAGCCGGCATGGCCCACAGGCTCACCTCAGGTCTGGAGGCCAGGCGGCCTCACGCGTTATCACCCGATAGACAGAACACATAAAACAAACACGGTTGCATGACCGGTGGTAAAATTTATATTACACACACATATACTGTGTGTGTGTGTGTGTGTGTGTGTGTGTGTAATTCTTTTTTTTTTATTATTTATTGTACCTCGTCGCTGTCTCCCGCGTTAGCGAGGTAGCGCAAGGAAACAGACGAAAGAGTAGCCCAACCCACCCACATACACATGTATATACATACACGCCCACACACGTACATATACATACCTATACATTTCAATGTATATATATATATATATATATATATATATATATATATATATATATATATTTCAAACTATTCGCCATTTCCCGCATTAGCAAGGTAGCGTTAAGAACAGAGGACTGGGCCTTTGGGGGAATATCCTCACCTGGCCCCCTTCTCTGTTCCTTCTTTTGGAAAAATAAAAAAAAAAAAATAGAGAGGGGAGGATTTCCAGCCCCCCGCTCCCTCCCCTTTTAGTCGCCTTCTACGACACGCAGGGAATACGTGGGAAGTATTCTTTCTCCCCTATCCCCAAGGATAATATACATATATATATATATATATATATATATATATATATATATATATATATATATATATGTACATATTCATACTTGCTGCCCTCAGCCATTCCCGTCGCCATCCCGCCAAACATGAAATAGCACTCCCCCCCTCCCCCTCCCACGACAAGCGCGCGACATAGCGCTGGGAAAGGTCAACAAAGGCCACATTCGTTCACACTCATTCTCTAGCTGTCATGTGTAATGCGCCGAAACCACAGCTCCCTTTCCACATCCAGGCCCCACAAAACTTTCCGTGGTTTACCCGACACTTCACATGCCCTGGTTCAATCCATTGACAACACGTCGACCCCAGTGTACCACATCGTTCCAATTCACTCCATTCCTTGCACGCCTTTCACCCTCCTGCATTTTCAGGCCCCGATCGCTCAAAATCTTTTTCACTCCATCCTTCCACCTCCAATTCGGTCTCACACTTCTCGTTCCCTCCACCTCTAACACATATATCCTCTTTGTCAATCTTTCCTCCCTCATTCTCTCCATGTGACCAAACCATTTCAATACACCCTCTTCTGCTCTCACAACCATACTCTTTTTATTACCACACATCTCTCTTACCCTTTCATTACTTACTCAATCATATACATACATACATACATACATACATATATATATATATATATATATATATATATATATATATATATATATATATATATATATATATATATATATATATTCCCCCTGGGGATAGGGGATTAAGAATACTTCCTACGTATTCCCTGCGTGTCGTAGAAGGCGACTAAAAGGGGAGGGAGCGGGGGGCTGGAAATCCTCCCCTCTCGTTTTTCATTTTCCTAAAGAAGGAACAGAGAAGGGGGCCAAGTGAGGATGTTCCCTCAAAGGCTCAGTCCTCTGTTCTTAACGCTACCTCGCTAATGCGGGAAATAGCGAATAGTATGAAAAAAAAAAAAAAAAAAAAAAATATACATATATATATATATATATATATATATATATATATATATATATATATATATATATATATATATATATATATTCTCTCCAATGTTTGTTTCTCATCCCCCTGAATGTTCATCAGGTCCCAGTACTACAAAGTCCTCACTCAATCTTCTTTGTCTTCCCCTATCCCTTGCTCCATACACATTTGTCATTCTCTTTTCACTCATCCTCTCCATATATTCCAGCTATTTTCGTACACCCTTATCAACACTGTCAGTCAAACTTCACTCACATTAATTCTTCTGACATTGTTATTTCTTACACAATCAACCCATCCCACGTCACATGTAGACCTTATGAATCCTATTTACAGTAGATGCACTTTTTTCTATTCAAAGCCTCTGAGTCACATCCATACATGACTGTTCAGGATAATTCAACTTTGAATAAACTTATATTTACTTTTACAGACACCAACCTTTCCCCCCACATGCTCCTTAACCCTTTCCTCCACGCTTTGACTCACTTCAACCCCCCATGGTTCCACCCATTGTCAAATCCACTCCCAGGTACCTAAAGCACTCCACTTCCTCCCCATTTAGATCACATGCAAACCAGCTTGTCTCATCCATCCTCCCTACTGCATTTCAGTACCTTCCTTTTGTTCACATTCACTTTCCAATCTGTACTTTTACAAAATCTCCTTCATTATCAACAGCCTCTGATGTCTCTCCCTGGAGTCAGTTAAACAGGGCTGTCATGTGCAAACAGCTTATATCCCATACCCAGCATACAGTACATCCATCCCTTGCTCTAAGACCCTTACATTTACCTCCTTCACATACCATCCATAAACAGATCAAACAGTCATTGGTTATAGCAAACATCCCAGACACAGACTTGCCTTCACTAAGAGCATCTTATCCACCTCCCTTCCTATTTGCACTATGCCTTACTCTTCTGGTACGAAGTTTACTCTGCATTCAGCAACTTTCCATTCATCCATTCTCTATATACGTTGCTTCTTCCATATGGTATCTCTATCGTTGCTTGTCACATATTTTCTCGAGATCCAAGAATATTCCATAAAGGTAACTGTCTTTCCCCATATATTTCTTTTCACATTTCTCTACCTGTTCCATATACCCTGTGCCTTTCCTGTATCCACATTTCTCTTCCCTGAACGTTCAGATGCATTGTACATATCATTCCCATTGCCTTTATATAAAGGCACTGCTATATACAGGTACTCAAACAACGCTCAGGCACCTCACCTTGGACTATACAGGCATCAAACAGCCTGTTAAATCAATCAACCTCAGCGCCATCCTATCTCTTCAGAGACTCCACTGCAAGCCCATCCACTCCTGCTGTATTATCACATTTCATCTTGCCAACGACTTTCACTACTTCATATCTTTACGCTATCATATACTAACCTGAGCCAGGTACCCAATTCATTGACTAACCCTTAAGCAACCAGGATTCGAGCCTATGCGCTCGACCCTGGGCGGCCCGCGAATGCGTCACGGTCAGGAACGCTAACCACTACACACACCTCTACCCTAAGGTTAATAAAAATTTGTCATGATCGCCATACACTATTTGCCTCCTTCCAAAACTTGTACATTTTCTTGCTATCTATGAAATCATCGACACTCTCTCCCCATTTCTATTTTGCCCTCTTTCGGTTCCTTGTCTTTCTCTTGAACTCCCGCTGCTTTCTCCTGCAGTCATTCCTGTAATCTTCACATTCCTTTCATACATATATTTTCAAATACCTTTTCTTGTTTCACTATCAATTTAACTTCCTCATCCACCACTCGCTATCCTTTCTCATATATCCACATTCCAACTTGCATTCACCACAACACTACCAGTACACTCAAAAAGTGCTACCTTATACTCCTTCCACTCTTTCTAAACTGCCTTACTTTCCTTATCTCTCACCTTGTGCCATTCTTCAATTAATCTCTCTTGGTATCTAAGCACAAAGGGAACTTTCCCAAGCCTGCTCACTTTCTCGAGCGTATAATTTCCCCTTTTCGTAACCTATCACAAGCTTTTATACTCACGTCCAGCAATTCACATCCAACAGCTCCTTCGCACACTTGTCTCTTAACACACAATTCATTAACTCTCGCTGAACCTTCAACTCCACTCACCCATTTAAATTCATGAACCATTTTCTTAAGCCATGCACTCCTAATCATAATTCCTCTTTCAGCAAACAAGTCAACGTGCATTTCCCTATTTGTAAAGTATTTTCTCTTTTTGATGAAATTATTAAAGCCCTGACTGTTAAAGGTAGAAAAGTAATAGAAAGAAGGAAAAACAAAAGGAGAAAGAGAATTCCAGGGACGTTTCACATGCCTTTTGACCCCTGTATACCACATCAATCCAATTCATTCCATCCCGTGCACACTTTTCACCCTCCTGCATGTTCAGGCCTCAGGCACTCAAAATCTTTCTCTCCATCTTTCTATCTCCAATTTAGTTTCCCTAATCTCCTCGTTCCCCTACATCTCTGATACATATATCCTCTTTGTTAACCTTTCCGAACTCATTCTCTACATATGTCCACACCATTTCAGCACACTCTCCTTCAGCTCTCTCAACCCATACTTGTTATTACCACACCTCTCTCTTACCCTTTCATATTCCTTTCCTTTTACACTGGCGGCTCTAGCAATGAACAAAAGTCCACATGGCCGTACCTTAATGAAAATATAGAAAGAATTATGAAAGGGAAAAAGAAGTGACAGGGAAAGTATTTACGAATTTTGAAGGAAAAGGGAACCAATTTTTTCGAAAGAGCCAGGTCATAGTGTAGGAAAAGAAACATTTATCATAACGGCCAACCCTTGAATTGCCAACGCCCACACAATAATCATGTGACGCAGCAGCTTGCCGAGTATCGCGAGGTCTAGCTAGCGGTGGGGGCACACAAGCAGCCAGCTCTCAGGAGCAAAAACCCGTCATACCTATAGAAGAGGGAAAGTGAACTACCACTGCGGCGTCGGGCAAGGCGGTCAAGTTTGGAAGTTAGCCTGGGTCAGTTTATAAGTAGGACCGCTTCCGACTCAACTCTTAAGTCAGGATGCAGAGCTAGAACCACCCCCAGATGTGGAGCAGTACTCCATACAAAGACGAATCAATCCTTTGTATAAATGTAGCATTGTTCTGAGAAAAGACAGTTCGACATTTACACAGGACTCCCAGTTTGTTAGAAGAAGACTTGGCTATTTCAGGCGAAACAGAGGAAAGTGTGGCAGTTAGGAGAAGGATCTTGAGCCACATAATATCAAAGTTAGGGGATTCAAGGTCCTTGAGGCGTGCAACAAGTGAGTTGATGTTGGAGTAAGCACAAACACCACTTTTGAACCAGAATCATGAGTGGAGGTTATAGTTAGATATGAAAAAGGTATTAGTGAGAAGTGAGAACATTAGTCTCAGAGAGAAGTAAGGTATCACAAGAGGTACCAAACAGATGATGTTCAACAAAATATATGTTACTAGAGAGAAGTAATGTTGGTACAGCGAATAGAAAAAGTGGGAGGTCTAACAGAGAGTAAAATGTCTTGGGAAGGACCAGTACTACTACTATCTGAGCCCTCCCTCTCATTGGCAGTAAAGTCAGGCGGAAACCTGATGCCCAAAGATTCATAGCACCCCATGATGCCGGGGACTAGGGGCAATAGATCTGTTGGAGTCTATCATGGTTTAACTTAAAAACGTTCGAACAGGTAGAGGTTGGCAAGATTACTTAAGTGAAGAAAATAAGTGATGTTTGAATAGGTGTATGGTGTTTGTAAGGAGAAGGTGGCAGGGCTAGCCCAGTATTCCCGTTTTGATGAAGCAAAGTCTAGCAATCCTAACATGGAGAGTGCAAGATGGTTCAGGACACCACGCTAACGCTTCTGTCAGGAATGTAGTACAACCCTTGGCAGCTGCTGTCAGCAGCCTACTACCTAATGGAATGCTCCAAGGGTAGGGGACGGGATATTCCTCGAGTTAGCTGGGGTACTGGGAAGGGCAATACACTACCACCTGAACCCTCCCTCTCGCTGGTAGCAGAGTCACACAAGAAATAACATTATCACCTATTTGTACTGCATATTATCCCCTATTTGTACTGCATAGTCATATTATATACTCACGCCAACATCAATATAACATCCACGGCCGTATTTTCTATTTTCGATGATTAGCTTTTTTAAGCTCATCATCCAAGTTTCTTTAATGAGATGTTATCCCAATGTAAAAGAAATGAGGGTAGTGGCGAGAACAAAGCTCTGATGAATCCCATTACTATTGGGAAAACGGATCTTGGCCCATTTACCAACGCATGGATAGTGAGAGTGGTAACCACGACTCATTACAAAAACTTAACCACTGAATCATTACAAGGCCCTACACCATCTACGTAAACTCCTACAGTTGTCATTGTTGGCGAGGGAACAGCACCACCTGCACTGAGAAATCATGATCAACGCCTCTGCGCAGGAATACAACTAACAATGCCCAGCTTATCTGGCTAGTTCCCCTTCCCTTAACATAAAAATGACATAAACACTCCACGTTACTTGAATACTTTTCCACGTAAATAAAACCTACATCATTTAAGAACATCTTTCCCCGGTCCAATCCCCTTCCCTACCTCCCAGCTAACCTACAACAAAATTAGACCTCGTCGTCTGGTCGGGTCAACTGCTCCGTCGGTCGTTGTTCTGTTCTGTCCTACGCCTAAAACGCACATAGCTCTCCTACTTCAGCGTTACCCACGTCCAAGTTAAGAATATAGGCCACAATTCCCTGGCTACCGTAATTATAATGGCTTACCACATGAAACAATAGGGCCCTTGACTGCCGTAATTATAATGGCTTACCACATGAAACAATTCGGCCCAACACATTTCTTTACTAAACTATTTTCAAATGAACACACTTTCTCGCTTCACTTCGGGTGTTATAATGGAATCAGGCCTTACCTGGTTTATGAGAAGAGATGAAGCCAATACACCCGAATGATCCCCGAAGCTTCCCGTCACGTTCACCAGTCATCACAACAAGCCAGGGATCCACTAACCCGGCCAGACGGTGGTGCTGAACTCCACTTCTATTTCCAGCCAGAAAATATAAACTCTCAAAAAGGCGATCATTTCACTTTATGCATAAGATTGTTATATTTTCATTTTTCAGTTTCACAAAATATCATTTCTTACCGCTGGCAGTGTCATATCACAAGATTATAGCCCTTCATTGATTTCTGGTGGCTCATTCATTAGAAAGGGTTCCAGTATTTATCATTTTATTACACATCAGTTGATATTTCAACACCATACGGCTCACTTAACTCTGCTACTCAGTAACTTTTAGAATCAGGTTTCTCAACATATATCCACGATACTGTTGTAATTGTTCATATAATCGTACTGTTAAATGGACTGACGAAGCTCTGTGGCCACAGACGTAGCCAGTCCTCCCTCCGGATTGTTTGGGGTAAGGGAGGCCAGGCCTTTCTTCGCCCCTCCCACAACTCTCGTGTCATAATGTTTATGTATCAATCGCTCCAGCACTCCTTCACTCTCCTATCTTAGCCTATAACATGATTTGATAATCAATGTTAAGGGCACCAGAGCAATGACTGAGACCAACTGCAGATGATGGACGGCTTGGTTGCCGTTATTCTGCCAGTTGAATCATACATCCGGCCGCAACGCCTTCCATCCCCCTCCCCTCCCCAAACACTCAGTGTTTCGGTGAACGTGAATTCGATAGTTAAAAATTTGGTCTGTATTAATTGCTTATAACAATGTACGTATAATACTGTTCTTTATATATCTTTTTACTCAATCCTCTTCAATTGGTTCTTACCTACAGATTGAACTACTGCCAAGAAAAATCATAAGAAAAAAATTTATCAGACCTTTCTCAGTCCCAGGTGATCTGTTCAAAACATCATTTTACTCTAGGTGAATGATATGGTAAATTGTTCTCATATGTACATTTTCTTTAGTAGGTTCTTTAATAATTCATGTACACAAAATAAATCACATACATCGCACCATCAGGCCCTCTCATCCTCCAAAGACTGCGTACTCGCCCCTCAAGGATCATTTACCTCCTCCCTCGCAACCCTATCCATATACAAATTGAATTAGCACGGCGACGCACACACCCTAGCCGCAGGACGATCTTGGGACCACTCGCTCTCCTTTTTGCCTGCTTGGTACACATACCTTATACCCTTGATAAAAAAAAACTTGTCTACTTCTAGTAGCATCTTTCCGCCCCCAAATAGTTCTGCAAGTCTTCTCTATCACCCCTACTATGTGCTTTCTCCAGATTCGTAGATTAGAGCTACAAAAACCATTCATTTATCCAAGTATGTCTCACACACATTCTTTAAATCAAACACCTAATCTACACATTCTGTACCACCTCTGAAATCAAACTGTTCCTCCTCAGTTTGATGTTCTGTACATGCCTTCACCCTCTTAATCATAACTCTCCCATACAACCCACAAGGAATACAGCAAACTTATACCTCAGTAAGTTGAACGCTTGCATTAATCTAACCCTTGCCTTTATACAGTGGCACTATACTTGCGTTCCGCCAATTCTCAGGCACCTAACCATGATCAATACATACATTGATAATCCTAACTAACCAATCAGCAACAATACCCTTTCTAAAGAAATTCAGCTGCAATATCGTCCACTCCAGTTACCTTGCCACATTTCATCTTGTGTCAGGCTTTCACCACCTCTTCTGTCTTCACCAAACCACGCTTCGTGATTCTTTTACTTTGTCTCTTACTTTTCATACCACCCCGAACCAAACACCTACATCTGCCATCGAATCATCAAACACATTCAACAGTCCTTCAAAATACTCACTCCCCCTCACTTCATCACCACTTGTTATCACTTCCCCTTTTGTCCTGTTCAGCGATGTTCCTATTTGTTCTCATACTTTTTGCACATTATTAGCGTCCTTCGAAAATACTTTATTGTATTCCCTAAATGTTAATACTCACTCACCTCAAGTCTTTTTTGCAACACCTGCACCTTCCTTTTGACCTCCCACCACTTTCTCTTGTACATTTCCCCATCGTTTGCACTCCTTCCCTTTACACACAGCCCAAACACCTCTCTCTTCTTTCACTGGCAATTTTTTTTCTTCATCTCACTACTGACTACCCTTTCGAATCTGCACACCTCCCACCTTTAGCATAACACATGCATCTCTGGCACATGCCAACACTGCTTCCCTTAAATACCTCCCATTCCTTACTCATTTTCCTTTCTTCATACACTCTCACCTTTTGCTACTGAACATTCAATCTCCCTTGGTATTTCTTTACACACATCTCTTCCAAACTCTCACTCTTACTACACTATTCTCACCAATAACGATTCCTCTTTTCTGAAATTCTCTACAAATCTTCACCCTCATCTCGATAAGATAATGATCAGACTTCCCACCAGCTGTCCATCTCAGCACATTTACATTCATACGTCTCTGTTTTACACGCCGATCAATGAATATGTAATCCATACTAGGTATTCCCAACCACCAATCCTTTTGCAAGACACAATTCCACAAGCTATTCACCATTTCCAAATATGCCCCAGATTGTACCCTTAAACTGCCATATAACTCACCATCACATTTAAATCACCCATCACTAATACTCGGTCTCTTGCATAAAAACTGCTGACAACATTCACTCAGCTGCTATCAAAAAACTTGCCTTTTGTGGTCTTTCTTGTCATGGCCACTTGCATAAGCACTAGTAACCACCCATCTCTTGTCACCCATTTTCATTTTTACCGACATCACTCTAGAGCTCACTTCCTTACATTTTCACACACTTGCACAATTCCTGCTTTAACTTCAGCACTATGCCTTCCTTACCTCGTTCCATACCAATCCCTGATTTTCCTCCTACGACATTTCCAATCTAATTTCACATTTTACCCTTGAGCTTTGTTTCACTCGAGACAAAAATTCAGGTTTTTTTCCTCAAACATATCCATGTCCATTTATTCATATCTCTGTTAACTGCTCCCTTCTGGAAATCCCTCCAGGAGATGGCCACAGCATTAGAGGCTCCATGACTAGTGACCTCCAGTGCTACTTCTTAGTCTTTCATGCCTCACCCTTAACAAGCTACTGGCTGAGGGTAACTCCAGCGCATTGTTTCCAGAGGCACCAATCCGATGTCCCAACTGACTACTCCTCACTAATGCTCCTACCTACCACTTCTACTTTATCTTTCTAGCTGCCTCAAAAGTTCCCACCTACTTCCATCTATTGTTCCTACCATTTCACCAAAAAGCAGGGCTAGCACATGGGCTCACAAGAAAATCTAGAGGTACCAAGAATGAGATGTGCGAGTTAAGCGTTGTCAAGCATTATGTATGACAAGGAGAGATCGAATATCTAAAGACAGAATGCAAGTAGTCCATGTGTGAGTGAGGCAGAAAGAAAAGACAGCTGCCTGGGTCAGAAGAATGCAACTTGACAAATACTTAAGTGTGGCTAACTACTCAGCTCAGCCACCACAAACCCTACTGATACCCAGAAGGGTAATAACTAGTAAGATACCTCCCTTGTCGTTGGCTGCCTACCAGAGATAAATGCAACATGAAAAAATACTAAAATGTATGTAAGCTTTATTTTATAAATGTTCATCCAAAAAGAACTAAAAAAAAAAGTGGTGAATCAGAACTCACTTGGATTTTTTTCTGAAGACTGTCATACTCATTACTTTCGCATGGGATCGTTTCACTGAAACAATTAAGTTCATCTCATAGGTGCAAAGATAATGGATTAGTGAGAAGTGGCAGTATGTGGAACAGGTTAGGTGTGGGGAACACTGAAATGAAAAACTGGGACAGAGACTGTGAGATTATACAGCACAAATAGATGAAATTGCAGATGCATAGAGATGGCACTTTTAGTGAATTCTGCACGGTGTGATATGGATAAAACGCAAGAATTGATGAAGGAAGCTTCACAAGAATTGGTTTTATCCACATATTCAAGATAAAATTTATGCAGTATTCTTTCAAGTTCTATGAAGAGTCTTAGAAATCAGATACTGTTTGGAGATTCTACCACTAGTATTTCAACCATAACTTGAATCATGTGTGCACCTATTTCATACTTTATTAATACTATTCCTTGTCCCACTATCCAGGAAGGTGGTGCATTAAGTGACAAGGTATAAAGAACTAACATGCAAATCTTAATGCATCAAGCAATTCTAATGCCTGTTAGTAGAATAAAGAAGAGAATTGGAAAATAATCTTTACACAGATATCTGTACTCACTGGATCTTTTTACCACACATGCTCTATATGTGAAAAGCTAAACAATAAAAAATGAGGTAGTTAAATAATCATTTAATTCTACAAAGATTATGACTTCAGAAGTCCACCCTCCTCAACACAAACCTATCTATAGCCCATGACTCACAACCATATAATATATATGGTATGTTTGAAGGAATAGTAGCTCCAGCAATGTTATATGGTTGCGAGGCATGGGCTATAGATAGGGTTGTACAGAGAAGGGTGGATGTGTTGGAAATGAAATGTTTGAGGACAATATGTGGTGTGAGGTGGTTTAATCAAGTAAGTAATGAAAGGGTAAGAGAGATGTATGGAAATAAAAAGAGTGTGGTTGAGAGAGCAGAGGAGGGTGTGTTGAAATGGTTGGAACACAGGCAAAGAATGAGTGAGGAAGACTGACAAAGAGGATATATGTGTCGTAGGTGGAGGGAAAAAGAAGTGGGAGACCAAATTGAAGATGGAAGGATGGAGTGGAAAAGATTTTGAGTGATCAGGGCCTGAACATACAGGAGGTTGAGAGGCGTGCAAGGAATAGAGTAAATTGGAATGATGTGGTATACCGGGGTCAACGTGCTGTCAATGGATTGAACCAGGGCATGTGAAGCATCTGGGATACACCATGGAAGGTTTTTGGGGCCTGGATGTGGAAAGGGAGCTGTAGTTTCGGTGCATTACACATGACAACTAGAGACTAAGTGTGAATGAATGTGGTCTTTGTTGTCTTTTCCTAGCACTACCTTGCATGCGCGGGTGGGGTGCCATTTCATGAGTGGCAGGGTGGCGAAGGCAGCACGTATGAATATGTACATGTATACATGTATATGTCTGTGTATGTATATGTATGTATACATTGAAATGTATACGTATGCATATGTGCGTGTGTGGGTGTATGTGTATATGTGTATGTAGGTGGGTTGGGCCATTCTTTTGTCTGTTTCCTTGTGCTACCTCGCTAATGTGGGAGACAGCGACAAAGTATAATAATAATAATAATAATAATATATTTATGTTTTATTTATTTTGCTTTGTCGCTGTCTCCCGCGTTAGTGAGGTAGCGCAAGGAAACAGACGAAAGAATGGCCCACCCCACCCACATACACATGTATATACATGCATGTCCACACACGCAAATATACATACCTATACATCTCAACGTATACATATATATACACACACAGACATATACATATATACACGTACATAATTCATACTGTCTGCCTTTATTCATTCCCAACGCCACCTCGCCACACATGAAATAACAACCCCCTCCCCACTCATGTGTGTGAGATAGCGCTAGGAAAAGACAACAAATGCCCCATTCATTAACACTGAGTCTCTAGCTGTCATGTAATAATGCACCGACACCACAGCTCCTTTTCCACATCCAAGCCCCACAGAACTTTCCATGGTTTACCCCAGATGCTTCACATGCCCTGGTTCAATCCAATGACAGCATGTCAACCCTGGTATACCACATCGTTCCAATTCACTCTATTCCTTGCACGCCTTTCACCCTCCTGCATGTTCAGGCCCAGAACTCAAAATCTTTTTCACTCCATCTTTCCACCTCCAATTTGGTCTCCCACTTCTCCTCGTTCCCTCCACCTCTGACACATATATCCTCTTGGTCAATCTTTCCTCACTCATTCTCTCTATGTGACCAAACCATTTCAAAACACTCTCTTCAGCTCTCTCATCCACACTCTTTTTATTACCACACATCTCTCTTACCCTATTATTACTTACTCGATCAAACCACCTCACACCACATATTGTCCTCAAACATCTCATTTCCAGCACATCCACCCTCCTCCGCACAACTCTATCCATAGCCCACGCCTCGCAACCATACAACAGTGTTGGAACCACTATTCCTTCAAACATACCCATTTTTGCTTTCCGAGATAATGTTCTCGACTTCCACACATTCTTCAAGGCTCCCAGAACTTTTGCCACCTCCCCCACCCTATGATTCACTTCTGCTTCCATGGTTCCATCCACTGCCAAATCCACTCCCAGATATCTAAAACACTTCATTTCCTCCAATTTTTCTCCATTCAAACTTACCTCCCAATTGACTTGACCCTCAACCCTACCGTACCTAATAACCTTGCTCTTATTCACGTTTACTCTCAACTTTCTTCTTTCACACACTTTACCAAATTCAGTCACCAGCTTCTGCAGTTTCTCACATGAATCCCATTTTGCTCCTCAGCAACATACTTGATATAACTACAAATGTCCTGAGGAAAAAGGGCATGCTGAAAGCAGGAAAAGATTGCACAAAAATCATAAACATTGGATTATCATCTTTAAGTGCGTAGCAATCTTTGAGTGGAGCTTCCATGTATATGTTGAGAAAAAAAACTTGCATGAACTTATATAATTTTATTTCTAACCACTTGCAGGTCTTCCATTTGATACACAAACTATGGAAAATGCATTTCTTTAGATGTACATGAGAAACACTAAAGGAGAGAGCTGTGTGTATGTTTGTTAAAACCAATATGTTAATAAAATTAGATTGCACAGAATGTTATCAATAAAACATATTCAAGTTACATGAAGCAAGTAACTTCATCTTTTAAAGAGCAACATGGGTTCAAGAGTGTCGGTAACTTTAAACTTTGGCAAAGTTTTAATTTCATACTAAACATTTCACTTAAACTTACTGATACATACACAGCACTGCCCTAATACAGTAAGTTTCCATATTTTTGGAATGGCAACCTTCCAAGTCATAAGGGCTAACTTAATGTAAATTATGATATAGGTGACTGGCCTGCATACATAAAGCAGGTACTAATATGCTAACTCACCAAGATGAAGGACTGCACCTGTATCTTGGGATGAGAGTGCAAGTGCTATGATGCTAGTCACATTAATTGACATGAGAAAGTGCAATGGTCAGCTGCCCATCATTTCTCTGGTAATGGAGAATTCCTATCATTTCCTTATAATTCCTCAAAGCGCAACGGCAACATCAGAAAATGCTTTCCTAATCCCAGCAAAACAATTATGCAATTTACATACAAGGAGTCCTATGCCAAAGTCAGTACAATACTTTACTTTCTGCAGCTCAGTATCACAGTGTTTTTCAATTCATGTTTTTAAAGATTTGGAAGAATTAACTATTTTGTTTATCAAATCAAGAATTACCGGTTTCTTGAACAACTGTATATGGCATCACTGATAATGGAAAGGACAAATAAATTTTTGTTTTTAAAAAATACAGATTACAGTAGAGTGAATTTCATCATCAAATTCACAAGTTTCCCTCACCCTCATTACTTACCATACTACACTACTCTAATAAAAAAAATAATCTGCACTACCAAATATGTAAACTATATCTCAAAATATGAAAAGAATGTCATGTCTGGGGATACCTTTTCTTTCCAAGCACATTTCTTGGTATATCCTTATAATGTTCATACAGTCTAAATGTCAAACACTGTTGGCTATGTGAATTTAGTGTGGTAAAATCTTTTCTGAAAAATAAGTGTAAACAGTTTTAACCTTTAACATTAAAAAAGAATTCATGTTAGAAGACCATTATATACTGTACATTCCATACATACTCCATGATGATCACTGGGTAGGTGGGGTTGGGTTAAGAACATCATTTAATATATTTCTAGACTAATTATGTCCAACATATGCAAACAGAATTTCTTAAAAGTAAACTAAGTCTTATAAAAAATGAAGTAAATTACTTGACAACTGTTTTAATCAAGCTTATCTAGGTATTGTCATACCATATATAAGGTAACATCCGTGCACTGAAGAGACATTGGCTTGAAATGATACATAGAGGCAGTGTTAAAAAAAGATCTAAGGAGGTACCAAGGGAATACAAAACGTGCTCTGTCCACCTAAAAAAAAAAAGAATAAAAAGCAAACTATGGCAGAAACACTTTAGTATGACAAAAAAGTTTCTTATAAATTCCATAATTACTGTTTATTTACCTTGAGCACTGCCTCTTTAAAGATGTTTAGGAAACTTTAATGCTAATGTATCCTATGAAAAGTCTAAGAAAGTATTTTGAGAATGCTGTACTTATAGATAATCTGAATATGTTGTTTTTGGTAAAAACAGTGCATAACATCGCCAAATTGTTTTCTTGCGATTTCTTTGCCCTATGCCAATAGGATCCTGAACATAGTATGAAAAGGTGTTGATAAGATCCCCTGTACAACTCGTTGATTTGAAATTTGATAAAATCATTCAGACGTAACACACTCTCAGAAGTATAAAACAAAGGTTGAGGAAACTACTTGCTTACAGCCTTCCAGTAACTAATTTACCTAAAAGCTTAACAAAACTTTGTCAACAGAGAATGTGGTGACAACATAAATTCATTGTAATGTTTAATAACAATTAAGTATATGTCAAAGTTCTTTGCTTTTGTCATTACAAATAACTTATGAAAGAGTTTGCTCCTGAAAGCAGATATACAAGTTTCAAAGTACATATTACACTTTTCAATACTGTAAAACTAGGTGTATGCACATTTCAATTTCATTTTTCACAATAATTAATCATTCACAATGCCCATTTTATAGGAGAAAAACAATAATTACTATCAGATTTTTGTATTTCTACTATCGTGAAAATAGAATTAGAGGGAAAATAATAGAATATGGAGAGAATTGATATATGAAGATGATATAATGAGAAAAGAAAATATGGTGAAAAACACTATGATGAGGTACGACCTACACCAACAGTGATGTGTGGAATGATGGGACATATAACACAAACTAATGAAATAATGAGCAGAAGAATGAGAAATATCAACATCACAAAGTCTGTTTCTCAAAAGCTTTGAGTGTTGTAAACATCTACAGAACTTTTTTCACTCACACATCTGGGGTGGCTTATCCTCCACATCTCTATTAAACTTTAGAATGGAATTAAAAGTCTTCTCATTAATTCTCCTGGCACCACCTCTCTTCAATCTTCTGCTGCTTTCTTGCTGTTCTAAAGGCATTATTTTGGCCACTGATCTTGTGAACTGTCTGCATGTGTGCCAAACTGCAAAGTTTGGATCCATGGCATGCATCTGGCTGCTGCTTTCCACAACTTCTGTGTACAGACTGGGCACTCTAGGACTGGCTGTTATGATGCCTCCTTCCCTCAAACAGGTAAGCTGTGGAATTCTCTTCTTCTTTTGTCCTTCCCTCTTCATTATAACTTTCTTCCTTTAAGAGTCAGATCTAAAAACATTTGCAGTGCCCTAATGAATTTCCACTTTCATTATCTATAATTTTTTTCCTTCACCTGAGATGGCTGTGACTGGGGTGTATTACTTGCCTATGTCAAGCAGGTCACAAAAAAATAATCAAACATACTCAGAACATATCTGAAGTATAAAGATGCAGTTAAGATGAGTGAAGACATACCAACTTAAAAAAGATTAAATCTAAATAGTGTGAGAGGAAGAAATGTTGATGAAAGTTTGATATGACATCTTGGAAACAACTCTACAACCACTTACAAACAAAATTCAACTTATTGGTTTCATTATTATTTACCTACATTCTGAGTGATTTTCTATACATCTGAAGAAAATAAAGACCCCTCTTGCCATGGACGCCCCCTGAGGGAGTTCCCAAAGGGAACTGGCATCAGAGATATAAACATAAATATAGAATGATTTACTCTGGTGAAAATAAATATAATACATATAAGTGTAAATATAAATATAAAATAAATGTAGAACAAACATCACTATGTTAAAAGAATGAATGACAAAAACAATGATGCACTAGCATGGAAACTCATGTTCTGTACTGCTTCTGAAATGGATCAGATATATGAAAGAGTACATGTTTTTAAAAATTTCTCATTCAAAGTGTTTGTGCCTTTTAATCATGCCAGTTTATGAATGAATATCTGCTCTGTTATATGAAAAGTCTGTTTCATAACACATCCTTTTATCACATAAAAGTGAAACTATTTTGGAGAAATATCACAGATCTGGCAAGCATTTATGAAACAAGAATCATATTCGATTGCTTCATAACTATTACCAAAGAACATTACAAACTAATTGGTAAAGTACAGTAGAATATGCAATCAGTGTACAAAAAAGACAGCACCAAAACATTTTTCCTGACAGTTAAATCATAAATGTCTATCCTTTACCCAATTACATAAAATCTTATTATACATCTTACACATAATTTTGTGACCAATAAAACAAACTAGTTAAAAGATGTCTAATATTCTAAATACCTGGTCCTGAGCTACTAATAAAGTGTGCACCTTCCACTTGCAATTTATTAACAACCACTTTTTATAAACATACATAAGAATTTAAAGAATCCAGTTTTCAAGAACCAAATTCCTGAGTATCAGGCTGGATGAGCTTGAATTCAAATGATCCTCGGCCATCCATGTGAAGGTAATACTGTAAACAGAAAGTAAAAATTTATCAATAAACTTCAAAATACAAAATATATGTATCAATCTCCATATAAAACTCCTAAAAAATCTCATCTTCAACAATTTCCCTGCTAATGATGGACTACAAGAGCAAAAAGAATAGATTTTGAAATGTGAAAATTTTTTTTTCTCTGAGATGGTGTCCCATAACTGATATATTCCCTTGGAGTTTCTATAAAAACAATGTGCTTGAAAAACAAATGTGGTTTGGATGTCTAAACCTATCTTTCTGGTGGGAATCACTCTTCCCACATATCACTAGAATATGTCTCTCCTTGGAATCCCCACAGCCATAGAGGATAGCTACACAGTGTTTAAGCTAGGTTACTCTCGAGCAAAGGTGGCAGATGAATGTCATAGATCCCTTTTTCTTAACTTTCTCCAATGAAAGGTTTCTGAGAAAGGCTATGATAGAGGCCATCTTTCTTTCATGTGTCAAGACTAATGGCCAAGTTTAGCCAATGAAAAGAAACTGATAACCCCAACAGAGTTATTCCCTCACAAATGAGGATTCAAGGTGATGAGGAGCAAAAATAATGTCCAAAAGAGGATTCAAGGTGCTGAGGAGCAAAAATAATGTCCCTCACAATAACCTCTGCAGAAATTCAAAAGACTCTAAAGAAATTCAATTGGGTGCTCTTGGTGACATATTTCAACAGCTGAAGAAAATCAAATGTTTCAAAATTTGTTTCATTCTTAGCCAGGAATCTAAGAATTTGGGCTTATCTTACCCAATCAGAGATTGCCATCAAAGAGAAGAAGAATCCACAGTCTGGAAATAGCATATAATTCATTAATGCTCTTTCTAAAGCCCAAGGATATAAGTAAAATTTTCATACGACATTAGCTAAACTTAGAAAGCTCCCAACTGGGTTACAGCAGAGATGCAACAGGTATCTGCAGAAAGACTCAAAAGTTTATCATATACAGGTCCTAACAATTAAGTCCTTAACCTCAACAAAGCAAAGTTTTTCATTGTGAAGAGAAGCTTTATGTCACAGACAACTGTAATTAGCATTAAGAAAAAATCCTGCATGGTTTGTTACCCACAAAACACATGGAAGATAAGGCCACATCCTAAGTGTGTGCACTTGCTACTTTTTGCCACAGCTGTGCAACCGTGTGCCCTCAATCCAATCCAGCAAATTCGTGACCATCTCTGGGGCAATACTGATAATGATTCAGAGGATGATCAATATGACTTTGATCATGATAGGAAAGTGATTGTGATTGCAATACAAGGAAAATATGGGTGTAATATTCTAGAACAAATCAAGGCAGGCATATAAACAGATGGTTCAGATCGTTGTGCAATGAATGAAAATACTATGTATAAAACTGTGAAGCATGTATCTGATAATCATGTAAGTAAAATATGTCTGAAATTATGAAAATAAGTCATATGTAAAAACCTATGGAACATAGTGAAACATTTCATATTATCATCATCCATTATTCACTGTGTCATGTCAAAAAGTCTCCAAAAGTATGGAGTGCATAATTATCATAAAATGAAAACAAATATATGTGAGTTACATAAATAATGTGCTGGTGAAGAAGTGCCCAAGGTGATGACAGATTCTGTCAAGTCAGTAGCAATAACTCAAGCAGTGCACCACCGAGCAGGCATATCAAGTCAAAATGTATGTACAGCACTGATTTTTCATTCTTAACTTTCTTTACATTTCCTAAAAAGTGATATGAATGGAATATTCTATTTCATTTTTTGACCAACTCATATGCTGAGGACCTGCTTAATATTCAAGGCTCCTTTGTTTAAGGATTAATACCAACACTTAAACATAATGGTTCTTTGGCACTTTACTTATATGAGGCAAGAGTATCACAAGCCTTATTCATAAAAATAAGGCTAGAGAAAATCTCCAACATCATGGCTTTGGTCGTTTGTGAGACATCAGGCTCTTAAAGGAAGGGCAGAAAGGCTGTCCCAACTGTCTAGAGTAGAGGGGAAAATAATATGTAAATGTTCACCTGGTAGGAATTCACATCTCTGCCAGAAGAAATGTTTGAGAATAACCACATGTGTAAATTCCAGAAACCAGGACTTTGAGGTTGGGGGTCCTCAGAAAATATAAGATCCTAAGGTACAGACTTAGGAGTGTGGCAAAGCTGAAGGAGTCTACAGTACTTAGGTTGTATGTCCCATTTTGGGACTCCCAGAGTTATCAATACCCCGAAAACACAACTAATTTGAGAATTTTTGCCAAAAGATGCACTGGAGGAAAAAAGATACAATTGGTTCCAATCGAAGACAAAGCATCAGTTGCATCAACCCAACATGAATAACTGGAGATAAATGTATTAGCAGTAATGAAAATAAGCAGAAAATTGGTAAAAGATGTAAAGTACTTTTATAATATAATAGAAATGGATGAATGGAATAACATGACGGAACATGGCTAATGAAGACAGTATTCATAAATTCAGGAGGCTGTATGACAGTAGAGGATGCTAAAGAGAAAGGGCCCTATGGGTGTAAACTCCCCCCCCCCCCTTTATACAGTACAAATGGGTGATCAATGGTTCTGGGGGCAAAAATGGAAAGGATCCAATTGGAAAGCCTCCTCCCCTATCAACATTTCCACTGACACAGTGTCTGATCTTAAAAAGGCATCCACCCCAAAATGGCAAACTCCTTGGAGACAAAGGCATGGAGAAAAAACTTTGGAATTAGACAGGGAAGAATTATTTACAAACCCTTTCTTCAGTGGCATGGAGAGAAAACCCTTTGAAATTAGACAGGGAAGAATCATTTTCAATGCCTCTCTCCGATGACATATCAAGCAGTTATTCAAGTGGTTTATCTAATGTATCTTTAGTGTATATAATGAAATTTCATCAAGACCATTAGCCTTGTATGGATCAACTCCTTTCAGTATTGGTTCATATCTTTTCTAGCTATCTCAATAATTTCTAAGACCTCCTCCCCATTCCATCTAAGTGATGTTGGGGTTGCAGTGTCTTCACAATGATAACACCATTGAACTTGTCATTCAGTTTTTCATATATTCTTACATCATCCTCTACATTTTTTCTTAATCTCTTAGCTTGATTAGCTGTTCCTTAAGTTACAAATAACTCATTACGAATTTAAGAAAATGTTGTGGATTTTCACTTGCTTTGTCTACAATATTCTTTTAAAAGTTTTTCTCTGTTACTCCTGTCTTATCCTGCTATACTCATTCCATGCTCTCATATACTTTGCTGGCTAGCTGCTGCCATCTAGATTGTCACCACTGCACATCCTGAAGCTCCTTTGTTTTTTGACATTTTTTATTGTGAACTTAGTGTATCAGCATTGGTGAAAATTAGCATGAAAGTATTTAGAAATCCTACATGGCATGCACTAGAAATGAGCTGGAGGAAGGGATGTGGCTGGCACATAATCTGGGGCAAACCTTCACCATGGGAAGAGATGGAAGGATGTGGATGTCCTGTTTTTTTTTTTCCTGAACTCTATATCACACTCCATTTATATTTCTTGCATAAGCACAGCATTGATGGGGAAATATTGCAAATTGATAAGGTTTCTCACTACAGTCAGAATATGCTTGGAAATATTTCAGGTTATTACAAGTCATCTTTTATGTCAAAGATCTCCATCATCTCAGGATTACTTCATGAAGCTCAGGTGCAGTTTTTCTTAATGTTCTTCCTGTATTTGAGGCCTGAGGTACCTATGTCTCTACTCCTCCATTGTCAGCTCTGTAAAATCTCTTACCATAAAGCCCTGGGTCTTGGCTACTGAACTTCATTTCCTAATGTACATTACCACAGGATTAATGAGGTTTGTGTAATTCCTGTGACTTTATCTCATCTTTATGTCATTACACTTGTGCTCATTTAAGTCATTCGTTTACCACAAAATCAAACTTGAGCATTACATAATATCTTCTACCAATAGGTATATTACATATAATGATCTCAATATCCATGCTAGTATGCGTGAAGATAAGATCTGACAATGATAGTGTATCCATCCCTCTCATTTCAATGTGCTCACCAAGAGAATCCAAACTACACCAGTCATCTATTCATCATTTTAACCCCCATTATCTGCAATTTATCATCTCAAAGTGAGCATTTCTCTGTTTCACATATCCATCCTTCACAGTCCTTACTGTAAATTCCTTTCTTTCATAGTTATCAGGACTAATGCAATTCTTTGGAGGACTACATAACATTAACACTACTATGCTCTTCTTCCCTACAATTACTCTTCCCATTATATATTGTCTAAATGGGCCATTTTCCTCTAGTTCTTGAAACTAAAGGCTATCTTGTACCAAGAGGGATAATCCTTAGCCTCCTTTGCCTTCTCTTTCATCTCTTGCTATTACATACCCATCTTAGCAAAACAGGTGAGAACTTATCTCTTTGGAAATCTCAGATTCTACAACACCACTTGCTAGCAACTCTCTGAGTGATTGCCCACTATTGCCACACATGGTTTTTGAAACTTTTTTCTGTGCCTGCATTAGCCAATCCTTTTGATCCTGAACATTGGGTAAGTGTGTCATAAGTTAGCGTGTCACCAGGCAGGGGGGACAAGGCGTACATGAAACCATGCGCAGACATAAACAGTACTTTATGGGAGACTGATTAAGAAGACAGAATGCCCATTAGGAATAGGGTGTACACTCCTCTGATGGACATCAGATTACCTTGGTAGATGAAAACAAAGGATGCATATCAAGGAAGCCTTCTCTAAAAGGGTGGAAGTCACCAGTTGGGTGTCCCAGGGTTCTGTTCTGGGATCATTGCTCTTCATGATCTATGGGAATAAATTGCCTGAAGGTATGGACTTCTTGAATATGCTTGCAGATGATGCAAAAGTAATGAGAGAAATGAAAAGCAGTGAGGACTGCATCAGCTTACAAGGGGACTTAAAGAGCCTCCAAAGTTAGTCTGCAATAATGGCTGCAAATGAAATCTAAACCCAAGCAAATGTAAAGTAATGAGGATCAGACAAAGGAAAGATGGCCTCAATATGATTATCATCTAACAAGAAATAAGCTTCAGGATTCGATGTGTGAGGATTTGGGAGTCAAAATTCCATAGTAGGAGAACAGTAACGAAGAAATCCTACATAAGGCCAAAACTAGGATATGCTTCTCAAGTCTGGCCATGGCACCCAAAGAATGACACAAGAGCTATTATAAAAGGTCCAAAGAAGGGCAACAAAGACAGTACCACAATTAAGAGAGTTAAGTTACAGGGAAATGCTAGAGGCTTTAGATTTGCCCACCTTGTAAGAAAGAGTGAAAGGTGACCTGATCACAACCCTTAAGTTTTTAAAATAGATCGATGTTGGGGGAAGTGAACAGCTCTTCAAGAGATGTAGGTATAGAGCAACCACATGACATAACATGAAAGTGAGCAAGAAACTTTTTAAAAAAAGTACAATGGCATTCAACAGTTAAGGAGACTTTTGCAGTGGCCAACCCCCTTGAGGGAGTTCCCAGAGGCAACAGGTGTCAAAGATATAAATAAAAAGGCAGACCTGTTAAGTAAGATGCAAAGAAATACTTTTGAAGTAAAAGAGTGGTAGATGAATGAAAAAGAATGAATGAGAACATATGAAATTAGAGAATGTTCAAGAAATGGATCCCATAAGAGGGCAAAACTCCCTTCTCATACTGTACAAGAAGGTAATTACATATTCTCTTCATGACTTAAATAATAATATATAGAAAAAAAAGAAAAGAAATGGGACATTAATCCACAAGATGGAAAAAGCCAGTGTGGTAGCACATCTTGACAGTACACAACTCAGAGAACTTCTAAATTGTGACTGGCCTGAAGCATCCTCTGACTGCCTAAAGGCAAGCCCAAAATGACAACTGTTATTATCTTGTTGGAAGGATAGTGAAAAGTAAGAAAAGCTGGTTGGGAGGATAGTGAAAAGTAAGAAAAGCCAGTGATTCCCAACCTGAGAGATCTTACCCTTGATATTTCTAGAGCATATCCAAGAAATTATCTCATCCTTACAAGGCAAATTGCATTGGATAAAGAGATAGTAACAAACCTCAACACTTACCTCATGATGTTTCCAGAGACTTTTACGATGTGAGACAGTGAAGAGTGTGATGCCAACTTGCCTGCAGTACTGATACATGCCATCCTCCACATCAACACTTACTGCACTGGTGCACTCATCTAGTATGGCAAACTGAGGTTTATGGTAGAAGAGACGAGCCATCTGTAGGGCCAAAATACCAAAAAACAATAGCAAAATGTCTTGTTTTTATACATAACTTACACATAGTGTGCTTGTGTTATTACTCTGCCTATTCATCATTTGTGCATATGAGGAGGGAGATTTAAACCTGACTTTCATTCTTGTATTTTTGGCATGAAGTTTTGAATTTCCAAATAGTACTACTACCATCTACTTCCTTTTCAGTTCACTTGCTCCATAAGTCCACAACTCTTCTGAAAAATTCTTCCCGAAATCCATCTGCAACACATCCTACTTGAGCTGTGCCTTCTGGTTCTATATTCTCTAATAGCTTCAAAGAACTATTCTACATTAACACAGTCATGGCCTCAGGAATTTCTATACAGATGACATCTCTCCTTATCCATTTTTTCCCTAAGTGGGCAGAGTGATGGCTTCCCTCTTTTTCTAAGTCCATCCTACTCAGGTGTGTCATCAGGCATTTCTCTGAACCATCTCCAACAGTTTTATGTAATTCCTCAAGTAAGGAGACCAAACCATTGCAGGGTACTCCAGCTTAGTCCACCATGCATGGTACATACCTTCCTAGTCATTTCAATGTTCATGAGCTTGATGGCAATCTTGACATTAACAAAAATACAATGTATTTTCTGCATCATCTTTTGTAAATAATATTCTGGTAGCAAGTCTGGTATTATGTTTACCCCTAAATCCCTTAAATGACACAATCCACTTAGGTTATTTTCCCCTAATATGGTACTCATCATCTGGTCTTTTTGAACCTGATTGCACTGTCCTGAGCTAAATTTCACTGCATATTTGTTTGACAAAAGGTATACATTATCTTACTCTTAACTGCAAAATTTTACAGTCCCTATTGCTTAATGCTTGTTTAAAAAATTTTGGCATAATAAGCAAACACTTTTGTGTGATTCCACCTAATTTAGTGATTCATTTATGTGCATTAGAAATGGTAGTGGTCACACTACTAAGTACTGGGAGATCCAACTTTTCACTCTTCATCCACTTGAGAAGGCTCCTGAGAAGCTCCTCTGATATGTTTTCTGTTCCCTCCTAGTTACATACCTGCTACTCCATTTGACCCAAACTTGGATGTCTAACTTTATATTCAATCTTTTGATTGATATTTGCCACTACTTTATAGCTCAACAGGTAAGAAGTAGCACAAAAGGATTACAGAGACCACAAAGGGTCTTTGTCAGACTCCAGTGGATAGATATTTACAATGAACAAAATTCATTACATAAACTTATATCTTTCATATGGTAAATCTATCTAATAGATGTAGAAACTGGGTACAGTTACTGAATTTCAGATAACTTAACATCAACAATAAAGTGTTGTGTTATTTCTTGCAAGACTTGTTTGGACCTGTCCCTAAAAGGTTCTACTTTTCTCAGTTTAAGACACTGTTCTAGTTTGTGTCCATATCTCTGGCTGTAAACTTTGCAAATATATGTCAAAGTACTCACAGTACCTTTTGCCAAGTTTAAATTCAACAATGAATAAATCTTGTCATACACTATTCCTCTTAATTTCCCCATAAACATGTCTTAATTAGCATATTTCACTACGATGGAAAATGCATGAGTTGCGATCATTTATCAGATTCAAATAAATTTGTTAAGTCCTTCCAAACTATGTTTTTACGACTTCTAACTGAAATAAATACCAGTTATTTTCAACAGTCTCTTTATCAACCAAAAGCTTGACTAGAGTATCTATTTCATCATATTCCCAGAAACCTTTGAGTACCAAGGATAAGAAATCAGGGTGGTCGTGTTCTCTAGAAGTGCGAGTGTGGTCAGTATGGTGTACACATCAATTTGTAAGGCAAATGCCAAATTGTTTACTCAAATATTCATCCATGATCTAATACTAATTGGATGGAACATAACAGCAGCACATTTGGCCCTCCCAGCAGCAAAGTTAAGAGTCATCAGTATAGATACCCCATTATTTACAGAATGCAGTTTCTGACTGTGTTCAAGATCACTGGTTTTGGCAAAATACTAAAATTATAGACGGGAGGAAGGTAGTTCCTTCTGTGGATAAGTAGGTATGGTCATGTCCATGACAGCTATAGTTATCTGCCAGGAATGTAGGATATGCTGTTGCTTCCTTTTATACAACTGATGTACTCCAAACATTATCATGTGAATAACTTTCATTTGGATACAATTAGATTCACTTGTTTAATCACAAGTTTAAACAATTCTTTCCTGACATTGTCTGAATTGCCTTGATGAAATTTCAGTCCTACTGAGACCAATTCCAAGTACTCTGTCCCTCAATGCTAGGTATACCCAGTTCTTTCTGCATGCTAAGTACTTTAGTGGTCTTGGAACAGCAATGTATTACCATTAAGGCTTCATTTTGCATTTTTTCAGGTCATAATACCTTTAATGTAATGTAGGCAAAAAGCTGATGTGTGCTAAACTATAAGAAAAGTTTCATATACAAAATACAACATTTTTGCTAATCTCACATTTGCATTGTAAATATCATTGTACCCTAAAACAGCTCTGACCCTATCGTAAATAATCATTTCAATTTCTGTACAGCACCTCAGTGTACCTTGATATTTAATTAAGGAGACATAGTCAATGGGTTTTCCATTTTTATGGTCTATTCTTACCATTAAGAAGTCAGTTACTGAACATCTTAGTTTTCTCAGCAGAACTAACAAAGTTAAAAGGCAATTACAGGTTGTGTGTGAGTAGTTAAGAATGGTTTGCAATTCAAAAAACATTTAAGCATGTACAAGAATATCAATAGCGTAACTAATATTGATATGCCTGGGACTTTCTGGGATTGATTTCAGTAATACAATGATCAGTTCAGTAAACAATGTGGGACTTCATACTCCATCTTAAGAACTACTACGCTGCAAATCTTTACTTTTGTCACTCAAAACATGCAGTAGACTTTCAGTTGGAGAGATAACCACATATCCAGTGTAAAAGTCTTCCTCCAATACCCATTTAAGCTAACTCATTCAATATATCTTGTCTAGTAACACAATCACATGCAGCTTTCAAGTCAAAAAATGTGGTGTAGATCTGCCCTCTAACACAATGAACTGTTAAAAAAGTTGATATATAATTGTATAAACTTTTACCATCTGTGAAACCATTAATGTCAAACTAAGTGTTCTTTGATTCTGAATATGAATCCATTGAGAAGTATTCTCTCAACAGAGTTCCACAAGAAATTCATCAGCAAGAATAGAACTAATTCATGTTGGTCTATGAAGATGGTATCTAACTGATGGCATAACTCATACAGCCTTAGCAGTGGAGGGACAAATCTTTTAACTAATGGCATATGGGAGGGTACTGATTGAGAGGTTGAAGGCATGTACAGAGCATCAAATTGGGGAAGAGCAGTGTGGTTTCAGAAGGAATAGAGGATGTGTGGATCATATGTTTGCTTTGTATGTAGCATTTAAGGATCTGGAGAAGGCATATGGATCTGGAGAAGGCATTTGCTGCTTAGTCTATTCCCAGATATCTAAAACACTTCAATTCCTCCAATTTTTCTCCATTAAAACTTCCATCCCAATCAACTTGTCAAGCAACCCTACTGAACCTAATAACCTTGCTCTTATTCACATTTACTCTCAACTCTCTCCTTTCACACACTTTTCCAAACTCAGTCACCAACTTCTGCAGTTTCTCACTCAAATCAGCCACAAGAGCTGTATCATCGGTGAACAAGTGACTCACTTCCCAGGCTCTCTCATCCCTAACAAACTGCATACTCGCCCCTCTCTCCAGAACTCTCACATTTACCTTCCTAGCCATCCCATCCATAAACAAATCAAACAACCATGAGGACATCACACACTCCTGCTACAGACTGACATTTACTGGGAACCAGTCACTCTCCTCTCTTCCTACACATGCCTTACATCCTTGGCAAAAACTTTTACTGCTTCTAGCTACTTACCTCCCACACCATATACTTTTAAGACCTTCCACAATGCATCTTTATCAACCCTAACATATGCCTTCACCAGATCCATAAATGCTACATACAAATCCATCTGTTTTTCTAAGTATTTCTCATACACATTCTTCAAAGCAAACACCTGATCCAAACATCCTCTACCACTTCTGAAAACACACTGCTCTTCATCAATCTAATACTCTGTACATGCATGCCTTCACCCTCTCAGTCAATACCCTCTCACATAATTTCCCAGCAATATTCAACAAACTTATATATGTGAGGTGTCTGGTGTAAACCATGGAAAGGTCTGTGGGGCCTGGATGTGGAAAGGAAGCTGTCATTTCAGTGCATTACACATGACAGCTAGAGAATGAGTGTGAACAAATGTGGCCTTTTTTTTTTTCTTTCTTTTTCCAGGCACTACTTTGCTGGAGTGTGTGTGTGTGTGTGTGTGTGTGTGTGTGTGTGTGTGTGTGTGTGTGTGTGTGTGTGTGTGCTGCTTCATGTGTGGTGGGGTGGTAACAGGAACAGGTGAGGGCAGCAAGTATGTGTATATATAAGTTGTGTAAGTATATGTAGGTATATGCTGAAATGTATAAAGTATGTATATACATGTGTAAGTGGGTGGGTTGGGCCACTCCTCATCTGTTTCCTTGCGCTACCTCGCTGACACGAGAGACAGCAATTAAGTATAATAATAATATGTGGTGTGAGGTGGTTTGATCGAGTAATAAATGAAAGGGTAAGAGAGATGTGCGGTAATAAAAAGAGTGTGGTTGAGAGAGCACAAGAGGGTGTGCTGAAATGGTTTGGTCACAAAAAGAGAATGAGCGAGGAAAGATTGACAGAGAGGATATAAGTGTCAGAGGTGGAGGGAACGAGGAAAAGTGCAAGACCAAATTGGAGGTGGAAGGATGGAGTGAAAAAGATTTTGAGTGATCGGGGCCTGAACATACAAGAGGGTGAAAGATGTGCAAGGAATAGTGTGAATTGGAACAATGTGGTATACCAGTGTCAACGTGCTGTCAATGGATTGAACCAGGGCATGTGAAGTGTCTGGGATAAACCATGGAAAGTTTTGTGGGTCCTGGATGTGGAAAGGGAGCTGTGGTTTTGGTGCACAGCACATGACAGCTAGAGACTGAGTGTGAACAAATGTGGCCTTTGTTGTCTTTTCCTAGTGCTACCTCTTGCGTGCACGTGCGTGTGTGTGTGTGTGTGTGTGTGTGTGTGTGTGTGTGTGTGTGTGTGTGTGTGTGTGTGTGTGGGGTGGGTGCTGTTTTTCATTTGTGGCAGGGTGGCGCCAGGAAGGGATAAAGGCAGCAAATATGAATATGTACACGTGTATATATGTATGTCTGTGTATGTATATGTGAGTATACATTGAAATGTATAGGTATGTATATGTGCGTGTGTGGGTGTTTATGTATATACATAAGTATTTGGGTGGATTGGGCCATTCTTTCGTCTGTTTCCTTGCGCTACCTCGCTAATGTGGGAGACAGCGACTAAGTATAATAAACAAAAAAATAATAAAGTGTGAACAAAGAAAAACTGGGGAAAGAGTTTTAGATATCTGGGAGCGGAATTAGCAGCAGATGGAACTGTGGAAGCGGAAGTGAGTTACAGGGTGGGGGAGGGGGCGAAAGTTCTGGGAGCGTTGAAGAATGTGTGGAAGGCGAGAACATTATCTCAGAGAGCAAATATGGGTATGTTTGAAGGAATAGTGGTTCCAACATTGTTATATGGGTGCGAGGCATGGGCTATAGGGTTGTGCGGAGGAGGGTGGATGTGTTGGAAATGAAATGTTTGAGGACAATACAAGGTGTGAGGTGGTTTGACCGAGTAAGTAATGAAAGGGTAAGAGAGATGTGTGGTAATAAAAAGAGTGTGGTTGAGAGAGCAGAAGAGGGTGTATTGAAATGGTTTGGTCACACGGAGAGAATTAGTGAGGAAAGACGGTCAAAGACAAAGTATGTGTCAGAGGTGGAGGGAATGAGAAGAAGTGGGAGACAAAACTGGAGGTGGAAGGATGGAGTGAAAAAGATTTTGAGCGATTGGGGCCTGAACATACAGGAGGGTGAAAGGCGTGCAAGGAATAGAGTGAATTGGAACAATGTGGTATACCAGTATTGACATGCTGTCAATGGATTGAACCAGGGCATATAAAGTGTCTGGGATAAACCATGGAAAATTCTGTGGGCCTGGATGTGGAAAGGGAGCTGTGGTTTCGGTGCATTACACATGATAGCTAGAGACTGAGTGTGAATGAATGTGGCCTTTGTTGTCTTTTCCTAGTGCTACCTTGTGCAAGTGTGTGTGTGTGTGTGTGTGTGTGTGTGTGTGTGTGTGTCTGTGTGTGTGGGGGGGGTGTTACTGTTTTTCATTTGAGGCAGGGTGGCAACAGGAAGGGATAAAGGCAGCAAGTATGAATATGTACATATGTACATAGGTATATGTCTGTGTATGTATATGTATGTATTCAGTGAAATGTAGAGGTATAAATATGTGCGTGTGTGGGTGTTTATGTATATACATGTGTACTTGGGTGGGTTCAGCCATCCTTTTGTCTGTTTCCTTGCGCTACCTCGCTAACATGGGAGACAGCAACTAAGTATAATAAATAAAAAGTAATAAGTTTGAACGGAGAAAAACTGGGGGAAGTGAAGTGTTTTAGATATCTGGGAGTGGATTTAGCAGCGGATGGAACCGTGGAAGCGGAAGTGAGTCAAAGGGTGCGGGAGGGGGCGAAGAATGTGTGGAAGGTGAGAACTTTATCTTGGAGAGCAAAAATGGGTATGTCTGAAGGTATAGTGGTTCCAACAATGTTATATGGGTGCGAGGCATGGGCTATAGGGTTGTGCGGAGGAGGGTGGATGTGTTGGAAATGAGATGTTTGAGGACCGTATGTGGTGTGAGGTGGTTCGATCAAGTAAGTAATAAAAGGGTAAGAGAGATGTGTGGTAATAAAAAGAGTGTGGTTGAGAGAGCAGAAGAGGGTGTATTGAAATGGTTTGGTCACGTGGAGAGAATGAGTGAGGAAAGACTGACAAAGACAATATATGTGTCAGAGGTGAAAGGAATGAGAAGAAGTGGGAGACCAAATTGGAGGTGGAAGGATGGAGTGAAAAAGATTTTGAGTGATTGGGGCCTGAACATGCAGGAGGGTGAAAGGCGTGCAATGAATAGAGTGAATTGGAATGATGTGGTATACCACTGTCGATGTGCTGTCAATGGATTCAACCAGGGCATGTGAAGTGTCTGGGGTAAACCATGGAAAGTTTTGTGGGGCCTGGATGCGGAAAGGGAGCTGTGGTTTCAGTGCTTTACACATGACAGCTAGACTGAGTGTGAATGAATGTGGCCTTTGTTGTCTTTTCCTAGCGCTTCCTTGCACATGCACAGGGGGAGGGGAGTGCCATTTCATGTGTAGTGGGGTTGTGACAGGAATGGATGAAGGCAGCAAGTATGAATATGTACATGTGTATATATGTATATGTCTGTGTACGTATATGTATGTATACATTGAAATGTCTAGGTATGTATATGTGCGTGTGTGGGCATCTATGTATATACATGTGTATGTGGGGTGGGTTGGGCCATTCTTTCGTCTGTTTCCTTGCACTACCTCGCTAACGTGGAAGACAGTGACTAAGTATAATAAAAAAAGTAATAAATAATATTTTTTCCTTGTTTCATACATTTCCATTTCCTGCATTAGCAAGGTAGCATCAAGAACAGAGGACTGAGCCTTAGAGGGTAAAACCACAAATAAAATGAAACACGATAAGTTCCAAAGTGCACTTTCGTGTAACAATCGCATGGTCAGAGAAGACACAAGAATGAGATAAAAAGACATAGAACATTTAAGGAATTTAAGGATCTGAAGAAAGTATATGACAGGGTGTGGAAGGTGTTGAGATATATATGTGAGGAAAGATGCTAGAAGCAGTGATAAGTTTTTGTCAACAGTGTACAGCATGTGAACAAGTAAGATGAGAGAAAATGAATGATTTCAAGTGAAGATTGGTCTGCAGCTGGGGTGTGTAATGCACCATCGCTGTTTATCTTGTTTATGGATTGGGTGGTGAGACAGGCAAATGCACAAGTCTTGGAGAGATGGGCGATTATGTGGTCTGTGAAGGAGGAGAAGGCTTGGGAAAAGAGTCAGTTGTTGTTTGCTGCTGATGCAGCACTGGTGGCAGATTCCAGTGAAAAACTGCAAAAGTTGGTGACTGAGTTTGGAAGAGTGTGTGAAAGGATATTGAGAGTAAATGTGAGTAAAAGCAAGGTTATTGGGTTTAGCAGGGTTGAGGGACAGTTTAGTTGGAGACATGATTTTGAAAGGAAAAAAACCTGGAGGAAATGAAGTGTTTTAGTTAGATACCTGAAAGAGGATATAGCAGCAAATGGACCCATAGAAGGAGAAGCAAGTCATGGGGTGGGTGAACATTCTGGGAGAACTGAAGAGTGTGTGGAAAGAAATAGCATAATTAGGGAGGGCAAAAATGGGTGTCTGAAGCTATAGGAGTCCCAATGATATCATATGTATGCAAGGCATGGACTAAAGATGTGGCTGTACTGAGTGAGGTGGATTTGTTGGAAAAGAATTGTTTGAGGACAATAACAGGCATGAGATGTTTTGATCGAGTAAGTGATGAAAGAGTAAGAGGGAGGTGTGGTAATAAAAAGTGTGTCGTTGTGGGAGCTGAACACAGTGTGCTGAAATGGTAAGGACATATGGAGAGAATGAGTGAAGAAAGGTTGACAAAGAAGATATGTGTCACAAGTGGAGGAAACAGGGATCAAAACAGAGATGGAAGGATGGAGTGAGAAAAATTCTGAGTGACTGAGGCCTGAACACACAGGAGGAAGAAAGGCAGTGAAGTGGAACAATGTAGTGCGCTGGGGTTGACGTGCTATCAACTTTATGAACCAGAGAATGTGAAGTATCCAGGGTAAATCATGGAAAGGTCTGTGGGGTCTGGTTTTGGGTCATTACAAATGACAGTTCAGTTATAACATGGATGCAAGTTGCTGCAGCCTTTCTTCATCTTTTCCTGGAGCTACCTAGCTCTTGCAGGAATTGGCAATCAAGCATGAAAAAATGAAAAAATATACACACAGACATACACCTTCCATCATTGTGCACACCTCCAATCCTCTCATCTCCCTTCTAATTAAGCTAGTAATCGACTTACAGCAATTCTCTGTTTTTCTCCTCCAGATAACACATCCATCCAATCAGCTGTAGCATCCCATCCACGTTCTCGGTCCAGGATGTATGCGAGTTGTACACGATCCAGAAGTTCTCTCAAGTCCTCATCCGTGTACCCATGTGAAACCATATCAGAACAGGAGTCTGGGTACGTCACCTGAAAAATTTTCAAACAAATGTAGTGTGAAATTACATTCATCATCTTATCAATGACATATACAGCAGTACTTTTCCAATACTGTTCTTTAGCTAACCTGATCTCTGAGTGTCCCAAGGGTCATGTATGGTCGTTGTGGAATGTAGAACAGCTTACCAGCACTGGGCTTTGTAACACAGCCCCCAAACACCGGCCAAAGCTAAAACACAGACATATATTATGATCATGAATAAATTTCAGCATTAAGAGAAACAAAATAACCTGTATGATCACTTTAATGGTAATTATGATGCATATTTACACAGCAAAAGTACACTCTTGATAAGTCTTCTCAGCTGGATGCAAAGACATTGCAACTTGAGATTTGCAGTGTACCTTCCTGGACAAGCCACACTCACCCCTATCTGGGTACATACAATACCAACTAAGATTATCACAGCAAAGACCAGACCTTAAACCATTTAGCTAAGCCAATCAAAGTAAATGCACAATCATGTTTGAGAAAATGAACAACTTGTAATTAAAAATGGTAACAGAATTTGAAAACATAGGATATTGAAAATCTATCATGAAAGTAAATGAAACAGGAAATACTGGGGTAGTACATATTGCCAATTCAAATGCAAGAGATGTGGAGAATAAAAAATAATGTCTGTTACATGAGAGGAAAGATGTGATTAAAGTATAGTGAACCATGAAGACAGATATAAATGAGTAACAAATAAAAAGGTTTCATCAATTATTGAATACAAATGCTACTACAAGAAGTAGGTATAAAATAATGTCCTTTATTGAGGGACTGCTTGATTTGAGCTTATGTGATTTATGCCATTTTTAGAATAATGCACATGGTCCTTTTACAATTTTTCTAATCTACGTGGTCTTAAATTTGGAATAACATGATCATCAATGGGTTGGCAGCATGGTGTTGTAGCGCTGCTACCACTATGTGAGATGCGTGCATATGCATGGCATGGATACATTCTATAATCATGGAGTTTTAGTATTTTGTGCAGCAGTATACTATAATCTACAAGTGTTTTGCTCCATGCATCATGCTACCAAAGCATCTTTAATTTCACCTAGTACCAATAGAGATAAGAAGTGTACACATCACCAATGAGATTAAAATGGACATGTTGAAACATTTTTAGAGGTGAGTGAACAGTTGATATTAAGCATGCCCCTGGACTTAATGAATCTACTTCATGGACTCTCTGAACAGTGCAAAGAAAATCAATGAGAGTTCTAAGAGTGGAGTAGTAATCAGTGCATCTAAGACATCACATTTCCACAGTTCATTTAAGGAGAAAAAAGAAATGAATGCTGAGGACTCAGACCCAACATGAAACTGATGAAAATGTTCCCATCAGCATGCTTGTAATGCAAGCCAAGGCTTAGAGTATACATATGACAACTTGGGAGTAGGAAGAGCAGTAAAGAAGTTTTGATTGTCCTGGTTGGTTCGTAAATCTTAGGAAATACTACAATCACAACATCAAGATGACTGGTAAGGCTGCTTTCGCTGATGTTGATGCTGTCAAAAATTTCCTGGGAACCCTCAAGACCATTATCGAAGAAGGCAGTTATTCTCCTGAGCAGAACTTTAATGTGGACAAGACTGGATTGTTTTGGAAGAGAATGCCCACAAGAATGTACTATTCCAATGAAGAGAAGACTGTAACAGGATTCACTGGTATAATATTTGGTACTGTCTTATCAATAACAAAATCCACTTATCTCCATTACTTATGTTATGTAATCTACACAACCATTTTCAAGAACCTATTGCATATATTGGCTTTACATGACCATTTTCAAGAACCTATTGCATACATTGACAAGTCCTTGTATGATGATCCAAAAAAAGTAAATCAAATTACAACTGTTCTATAAATGTCACTTTTTTTATTGCATACAACACAAATCATGCCATTAATTTCACCTAGTTTAAACTATTCAACTAATCTTTGTGCTGACTTTCAAATACATACTACACATATATGTATGAAGGACATACATAAGTGGATGAATAGGGTAAATGAGAAGTAAGTATTAACATATTACATAATGAATGTAAATGTGCTGAGAAGTACAATCGGTGGGATTTCTGATCATTATTGGTGGAAGCTTTAGGAATATGAATAAGAAGAGGGTGGTGAAAGTGAGTGACCTTGGAAAAGAGGCTTATATAAAGAGATACTAGAAAATGAATAAAGAATGGCAAAAAGTGAGAGTAAATCAAGCTACTACAAGAAGTAGGTATAAAATAATGTCCTTTGTTGAGGGACTGCTTGATTTGAGCTTATGTGATTGATGCCATTTTTAGAATAATGCACATGGTCCTTTTACAATTTTTCTAATCTACGTGGTCTTAAATTTGGAATAACATGATCATCAATGGGTTGGCAGCATGGTGTTGTAGCGCTGCTACCACTATGTGAGATGCGTGCATATGCATGGCATGGATACATTCTACAATCATGGAGTTTTAGTATTTTGTGCAGCAGTATACTATAATCTACAAGTGTTTTGCTCCATGCATCATGCTACCAAAGCATCTTTAATTTCACCTAGTACCAATAGAGATAAGAAGTGTACAGATCACCAATGAGATTAAAATGGACATGTTGAAACATTTTTAGAGGTGAGTGAACAGTTGATATTAAGCATGCCCCTGGACTTAATGAAGGAGGCAATGCTCACGTGTGTGAGAGAAGCGCATGGTACATAAAAGGTAGGAGGTGAATGAGAGAGAGAGAGAGAGAGAGAGAGAGGGTAGCAAGTGGTGATGAGGAAGCTAAACTCCCAGTGAAAGAGCAAAGAGAGGTATATGGATGTTATTTGCAAGGAAGAAGTGCTAGCTATTGGAAGGGGATAAGTACAAGAGAAATGGCATGAGGTCAAAAGGAGGGTGCAAGGACTATAAAATAGGACAAATCTGAGCTGATATGAACAAGGTTTAGCACACTTCAGGAAGAACAAGAAAATGTTCTGAAAGGACTTTAACAATGCAAGAAAACTGGGGACAAATTTGACTTGGGGTGAACAAGGATCAATCAGACTTCAAGGAGAACAAGAAAATGTTTTGAAAGAACATTAACTATATGAGAAAGACAAGAGAGCAAGTAGGAACATTAATGAAGTGGGAAAATGGGAAGTGGCAGGCAGAGATAAGGTGAAGAGGAGATAAAGTGAAAATCTTGAAGGACTGTTGAATGAACTGATGATATAGTATGGTAAATGTTGGGTGTTTTGGATGTGGAGTTAAGCAACATTATAAAGTCACTGCAAGTGGTTTGGTTCAAATAAATGCACAATCAATGGCTGCCTAGCAACCACAAACATTCAACATCTTCACAAGGAAACAAAGATCCTCCCAATACAGACACACATCAGCATACTTGGCACCCAATTCTATCTAACAGCACTAGGCCCCCCTCCTATCCAAACCACTCTATAATCAATCCCCAAAGAGAAGTAAAACGTTTACCCATGCCTTACACTTCAGCAACCTCTATTCATAGGTTCCCCCTATCCCAACAAACATAAAAAAAAAGTATATATATATACACTGAAATAACCTGACAAGCACTAAACAATCAACCTCCCAACTCAATCTTAAACTCCAAACCATTAGACATACACCCATCTCACACCACACTCCCCTACCAAACAAGAGTTACACTCTCCCGTTTATGCTTCGGACATCACCTATTGCTATAACACAATAAACATCATTTGAACAAATCACAGGACACTTCATGACCACAATGAATTACTAATCAATTGTCCTACACTCCCTTCACATTGCCATTTATACAACATCACAACACTTTATAACCTGTGCTGCAGGAGTCTCAAAAGGATAAAAGGGACTCTTGGGACAGAGAGTAAGACTTTTTTCTTTTGTGAAGATGAAATGTGGCAAGGCAGCGGGAGTGAACAGTATTGCAGTTGAATCTATTAAGAAAGGAGATGACAATTTATACTCAACAAACAAACTCTGTAATGTAAACTCTCATCTTTCTCCCTCTTGCTTTTATACAGTGGCACTTTAAATACATTCCACTAATCCTCAGGCACCTCATCATGATCCATAAATACAGTGAAAATCCTTACCAACCAATCATGAACCCAGTCACCTCCTATGTTAATCAATTCAATTTCAATATCATCCACTCCCACCACCTTGCCAAATTTCATCCTATGCAAGGCTTTTGCCACCTCACCTCTCTTCACCAAACCACTCTCCATGACTCTCTCACTTCACATACTGTCCAGAACAAAACACCCTACATTTGCCACTCTTATCATAAAAAACACTTAACAGTCCTTCAAAATACTCACCGCATTTCTTCACTTCATCTCTACCTGTCATCACTGTCATGATATTCTCTCACCTCAACTCTCATTTGCCCTCTTTTTCAACCCTAGAACCTTCCTCATAACCTTCTGCAGCTTTCTCTTATACATCTCCAAGTCATTTGCATTCCTTCCTCTGTTTACCAAATCATTCTCCCTGACCCTCTCACTTTGCACATCACCTTGATCAAAACACTCTATATTTGCCACTCTATCATCTAACACAGTTAAAAAACCCTCAAAATACTCACTCCATCTCCTTCTCACATCAACATTACTTGTTATTACCTCCCCATTAGCTCCCTTCACCGATGTCCCCATTTGTTCTCTTGTCTTACACACTTTATTTATCTCCTTCCAAAACATCTTTTTATTCTCCCTAAAATTTAATGATACTCTCTCACCCCAACTCTCATTTCCCCCCCCCTTTTTCACCTCTTGCACCTTTCTCTTGACCTCCTGCCTCCTTCTTTTATACATCTCCCAGTCATTTGTACTATTTCCCTGCAAAACTCATCCAAATGCCTCTCTCTTCTCTTTCACTAATAATCTTACTTCTTCATCCCACCACTCACTACCCTTTCTAATCTGCCCACCTCCCATGCTTCTCATGCCACAAGCATGCTTTGCACAAGCCATCACTGCTCCCCTAAGTACATCCCATTCCTCCCACACTCCCCTTACGTCCTTTGCTCTCACCATTTTCCATTCTGCACTCAGTTTCTCCTGGTACTTCCTCACACAAGTCTCCTTCCCAAGCTCACTTACTTTCACCACTCTCTTCACCCCAACATTTTCTATTCTTTTCTGAAAGCCTCTACAAATCTTCACCTTCACCTCCACAAGATAATGATCAGACAATATTCACCTATTCATTATACTTTGTCACTGTCTCCCACGTTAGGAAGGTAGCGCAAGGAAACAGACGAAAGAATGGCCCAACTCACCCACATACACATGTACATACATACACGTCCACACACACACATATACATACCTATACATTTCAACATAAAACATATATATACATACACAGATATATACATATTATTATTCTTTGCTGCTGTCTCCGGCATCAGCGAGGAAGTGCAAGGACACAGACGAAAGAATGGCCCAACCCACCCACACACACATGTATATACATACACGTCCACACACACACCTATACATACCTATATATCTCAACTTATACATATATATATATATATATATAGGGGAGAAAGAATACTTCCCACGTATTCCCTGCGTGTCGTAGGAGGCGACTAAAAGGGGAGGGAGCGGGGGGCTAGAAATCTTCCCCTCTCGTTTTTTTTTTAATTTTCCAAAACAAGGAACAGAGAAGGGGGCCAGGTGAGGATATTCCCTCCAAGGCCCAGTCCTCTGTTCTTAACGCTACCTCGCTAACGCGGGAAATGGCGAATAGTTTGAAAGAAAAGATATATATATATATATATATATATATATATATATATATATATATTTTTTTTTTTTTTTTTTTTTTTTTTATACTTTGTCGCTGTCTCCCGCGTTTGCGAGGTAGCGCAAGGAAACAGACGAAAGAAATGTCCCAACCCCCCCCATACACATGTACATACACACGTCCACACACACAAATATACATACCTACACAGCTTTCCATGGTTTACCCCGGACGCTTCACATGCCTTGATTCAATCCACTGACAGCACGTCAACCCCGGTATACCACATCGCTCCAATTCACTCTATTCCTTGCCCTCCTTTCACCCTCCTGCATGTTCAGGCCCCGATCACACAAAATCTTTTTCACTCCATCTTTCCACCTCCAATTTGGTCTCCCTCTTCTCCTCGTTCCCTCCACCTCCGACACATATATCCTCTTGGTCAATCTTTCCTCACTCATTCTCTCCATGTGCCCAAACCATTTTAAAACACCCTCTTCTGCTCTCTCAACCACGCTCTTTTTATTTCCACACATCTCTCTTACCCTTACGTTACTTACTCGATCAAACCACCTCACACCACACATTGTCCTCAAATATATATATATATATATATATATATATATATATATATATATATATATATATTTTTTTTTTTTTTTTTTTTTATACTTTGTCGCTGTCTCCCGCGTTTGCGAGGTAGCGCAAGGAAACAGACGAAAGAAATGGCCCAACCCCCCCCATACACATGTACATACACACGTCCACACACGCAAATATACATACCTACACAGCCTTCCATGGTTTACCCCAGACGCTTCACATGCCTTGATTCAATCCACTGACAGCACGTCAACCCCTGTATACCACATCGCTCCAATTCACTCTATTCCTTGCCCTCCTTTCACCCTCCTGCATGTTCAGGCCCCGATCACACAAAATCCTTTTCACTCCATCTTTCCACCTCCAATTTGGTCTCCCTCTTCTCCTCGTTCCCTCCACCTCCGACACATATATCCTCTTGGTCAATCTTTCCTCACTCATTCTCTCCATGTGCCCAAACCATTTCAAAACACCCTCTTCTGCTCTCTCAACCACGCTCTTTTTATTTCCACACATCTCTCTTACCCTTACGCAAGAGTTTTGGAAAGAGGGGCAAGTATGAAGTCTGTTGGGGATGAGAGAGCTTGGGAAGTGAGTCAGTTGTTGTTCGCTGATGATACAGCGCTGGTGGCGGATTCATGTGAGAAACTGCAGAAGCTGGTGACGGAGTTTGGTAAAGTGTGTGGAAGAAGAAAGTTAAGAGTAAATGTCAATAAGAGCAAGGTTATTAGGTACAGTAGGGTTGAGGGTCAAGTCAATTGGGAGGTGAGTTTGAATGGTGAGAGGCTGGAGGAAGTGAAGTGTTTTAGATATCTGGGAGTGGATCTGTCAGCGGATGGAACCATGGAAGCGGAAGTGGATCATAGGGTGGGGGAGGGGGCGAAAATTTTGGGAGCCTTGAAAAATGTGTGGAAGTCGAGAACATTATCCCGGAAAGCAAAAATGGGTATGTTTGAAGGAATAGTAGTTCCAACAATGTTGTATGGTTGCGAGGCGTGGGCTATGGATAGAGTTGTGCGCAGGAGGATGGATGTGCTGGAAATGAGATGTTTGAGGACAATGTGTGGTGTGAGGTGGTTTGATCGAGTAAGCATATATATATATATATATATATATATATATATATATATATATATATTTATATATATACATATATACATATATATATATACATATATATATTTTTTTTATTATACTTTCTCGCTGTCTCCCGCGTTTGCGAGGTAGCGCAAGGAAACAGACGAAAGAAATGGCCCAACCCCCCCCCCCCCCCATACACATGTATATACATATGTCCACACACGCAAATATACAAACCTACACAGCTTTCCATGGTTTACCCCAGACGCTTCACATGCCTTGATTCAATCCACTGACAGCACGTCAACCCCTGTATACCACATCGCTCCAATTCACTCTATTCCTTGCCCTCCTTTCACCCTCCTGCATGTTCAGGCCCCGATCACACAAAATCTTTTTCACTCCATCTTTCCACCTCCAATTTGGTCTCCCTCTTCTCCTCGTTCCCTCCACCTCCGACACATATATCCTCTTGGTCAATCTTTCCTCACTCATTCTCTCCATGTGCCCAAACCATTTCAAAACACCCTCTTCTGCTCTCTCAACCACGCTCTTTTTATTTCCAACCATCTCTCTTACCCTTACGTTACTCACTCGATCAAACCACCTCACACCACACATTGTCCTCAAACATCTCATTTCCAGCACATCCATCCTCCTGCGCACAACTCTATCCATAGCCCACGCCTCGCAACCATACAACATTGTTGGAACCACTATTCCTTCAAACATACCCATTTTTGCTTTCCGAGATAATGTTCTCGACTTCCACACATTCTTCAAGGCCCCCAGAATTTTCGCCCCCTCCCCCACCCTATGATCCATTTCCGCTTCCATGGTTCCATCCGCTGCCAGATCCACTCCCAGATATCTAAAACACTTCACTTCCTCCAGTTTTTCTCCATTCAAACTCACCTCCCAATTGACTTGACCCTCAACCCTACTGTACCTAATAACCTTGCTCTTATTCACATTTACTCTTAACTTTCTTCTTCCACACACTTTACCAAACTCAGTCACCAGCTTCTGCAGTTTCTCACATGAATCAGCTACCAGCGCTGTATCATCAGCGAACAACAACTGACTCACTTCCCAAGCTCTCTCATCCCCAACAGACTTCATACTTGCCCCTCTTTCCAAAACTCTTGCATTTACCTCCCTAACAACCCCATCCATAAACAAATTAAACAACCATGGAGACATCACACACCCCTGCCGCAAACCTACATTCACTGAGAACCAATCACTTTCCTCTCTTCCTACACGTACACATGCCTTACATCCTCGATAAAAACTTTTCACTGCTTCTAACAACTTTCCTCCCACACCATATATTCTTAATACCTTCCACAGAGCATCTCTATCAACTCTATCATATGCCTTCTCCAGATCCATAAATGCTACATACAAATCCATTTGCTTTTCTAAGTATTTCTCACATACATTCTTCAAAGCAAACACCTAATCCACACATCCTCTACCACTTCTGAAACCACACTGCTCTTCCCCAATCTGATGCTCTGTACATGCCTTCACCCTCTCAATCAATACCCTCCCATATAATTTACCAGGAATACTAAACAAACTTATACCTCTGTAATTTGAGCACTCACTCTTATCCCCTTTGCCTTTGTACAATGGCACTATGCACGCATTCCGCCAATCCTCAGGCACCTCACCATGAGTCATACATACATTAAATAACCTTACCAACCAGTCAACAATACAGTCACCCCCTTTTTTAATAAATTCCACTGCAATACCATCCAAACCTGCTGCCTTGCCGGCTTTCATCTTCCGCAAAGCTTTCACTACCTCTTCTCTGTTTACCAAATCATTTTCCCTAACCCTCTCACTTTGCACACCACCTCGACCAAAACACCCTATATCTGCCACTCTATCATCAAACACATTCAACAAACCTTCAAAATACTCACTCCATCTCCTTCTCACATCACCACTACTTGTTATCACCTCCCCATATATATATATATATATGTACATAATTCATACTGTCTGCCCTCATTCATTCCCGTCGCCACCCCGCCACACATGAAATGACAACCCCCTTCCCCCTCATGTGCACGAGGTAGCGCTAGGAAAAGACAACAAAGGCCACATTCATTCACACTCAGTCTCTAGCTGTCATGTATAATGCTCCGAAACCACAGCTCCCTTTCCACATCCAGGCCCCACAGAATTTTCCATGGTTTACCCCAGATGCTTCACATGCCCTGGTTCAATCCATTGACAGCATGTCGACCCTGGTATACCACATCGTTCCAATTCACTCTATTCCTTGCACGTCTTTCATCCTCCTGCATGTTCAGGCCCCGATCACTCAAAATCTTTTTCACTCCATCTTTCCACCTCCAATTTGGTCTCCCACTTCTTGTTCCCTCCACCTCTGACACATATATCCTCATGGTCAATCTTTCCTCACTCATTCTCTCCATGTGACCAAACCATTTCAAAACACCCTCTTCTGCTCTCTCAACCACACTCTTTTTATTACCACACATCTCTCTTACCCTCTCATTACTTACTCGATCAAACCACCTCACACAACATACTGTCCTCAAACATCTCATTTCCAGCCCATCCACCCTCCCCCACACAACTTTATCTATAGCCCATGCCTCACAACCATATAACATTGTTGGAACCACTACTCCTTCAAACATACCCATTTTTGCTTTCCAAGATAACGTTCTTGACTTCCACACATTCTTCAACGCTCCCAGAACTCTCGCCCCCTCCCACACCCTATGATTCACTTCCGCTTCCATGGTTCCATCTGCTGCCAAATCCACTCCCAGATATCTAAAACACTTCACTTCCTCATGTTTTTCTCCATTCAAACTTGCCTCCCAATTGACTTGACCCTTAACCCTACTGTACCTAATAACCTTGCTCTTATTCACATTTACTCTCAGCTTTCTTCTTTCACACACATTTTCCAAACTCAGTCACCAGCTTCTGCAGTTTCTCACCTGAATCAGCCACCAGCGCTGTATCATCAGCGAACAACAACTGACTCACTTCCCAAGCTCTCTCATGCACAACAGACTGCATACTTGCCCCTCTCTCCAAAACTCTTGCATTCACCTCCCTAACAACCCCATTCATAAACAAATTAAACAACCACGGAAACATCATGCAACCCTGCTGCAAACCAACATTCACTGAGAACCAATCACTCTCCTCTCTCCCTACACATACACATGCCTTACATCCTCGATAAAAACTTCTCACTGCCTCTAACAACTTGCCTCCCACACCATATATTCTTAATACCTTCCACAGAGCATCTCTCAAGCCCTATCATAAGCCTTCTCCAGATCCATAAATGCTACATACAAATCCATTTGCTTTTCTAAATATTTCTCACATACATTCTTCAAAGCAAACACCTGATCCACACATGATCTACCACTTCTGAAACCACACTGCTCTTCCCCAATCTAATGCTCTGTACATGCCTTCGCCCTCTCAATCAATACCTTCCCATATAAATTCCCAGGAATACTCAACAAATTTATACCTCTGTAATTTGAGCATTCACTCTTTCCCCTTTGCCTTTGTACAATGGCACTATGCAAGTATTCCGCCAGTCTTCAGGCACCTCACCATGAGTCATATATAGATTAAATAACCTTACCAACCAGTCAACAATACAGTCACCCCTTTTTTTAATAAATTCCACTGCAATACCATCCAAACCCGCTGCCTTGCCAGCTTTCATCTAACGCAAAGCTTTTACTACCTCTTCTCTTTACCAAATCACTCTCCCTAACCCTCTCACTTTGCACACCACCTCGACCAAAACACCTATATATGCCACTCTATTATCAAACACATTCAACAAACCATCAAAATACTCACTCCATCTCCTTCTCACATCACCACTACTTGTTATCACCTCTCCATTAGCCCCCTTCACTTATGTTCCCATTTGTTCCCTTGTCTTATGCACTTTATTTACCTCCTTCCAAAACATCTTTTTATTCATTTATCTATTTTGCTTTGTCGCTGTCTCCTGCGTTAGCGAGGTAGTGCAAGGAAACAGACGAAAGAATGGCCCAACCCACCTACATACACATGCATATACCTACACGTCCACACACACAAATATACATGCCTATACATCTCAACGTATACATATATATACACATACAGACATATACATATATACACATGTACATAATACATATTGTCTGCCTTTATTCATTCCCAACGCCACCCCGCCACACATGAAATAACAACCCCCTCCCCCCTCATGTGCGCGAGGTAGCATTAGGAAAAGACAACAAAGGCCACATTCGTTCACACTCAGTCTCTAGCTGTCATGTAATAATGCACCGAAACCACAGCTCCCTTTCCACATCCAGGCCCCACACAACTTTCCATGGTTTACCCCAGACATTTCACATGCCCTGGTTCAATCCATTGATAGCACGTCCACCCCGGCATACCACATCGTTCCAATTCACTCTATTCCTTGCATGCCTTTCACCCTCCTGCATGTTCAGGCCCCGATCACTCAAAATCTTTTTCACTCCATCTTTCCACCTCCAATTTGGTCTCCCACTTCTCGTTCCCTCCACCTCTGACTCATATATCCACATGGTCAATCTTTCCTCTCATTCTCTCCATGTGACCAAACCATTTCAAAACACCCTCTTCTGCTCTCTCACCCACACTCTTTTTATTACCACACATCTCTAGAGCTTACCCTATTATTACTTACTCGATCAATTCACCTCACACCACATACTGTCCTCAAACATCTCATTTCCAGCACATTCACCCTCCTCCGCACAACTTTATCTATAGCCCACGCCTCGCAACCATATAACATTGTTGGAACCGCTATTCCTTCAAACATACCCATAAAATTTAATGATACTCTCTCACCCCAACTTTCATTTGCCCTCTTTTTCGCCTCTTGCACCTTTCTCTTGACCTCCTGCCTCTTTCTTTTATACCTCTCCCAGTCATTTGCATCATTTCCTTGCAAAAATCATCCATATGCCTCTCTCTTCTCTATGAGCCTTTGAGAGAAATCCTCACTTAGTCCCCTTCTCTGTTCCTTCTTTTGGAAAATCAAATATGAGAGGGGAGGATTTCCAGCCCCCCCACTCCCTCCCTTTAGTCTCCTTCTAAAACACGCAGGGAATATGTGGGAAGTATTCTTTCTCCCCTATCCCTTGGAAAAAATCTAACATATATATTTATTATCTATTTTGCTTTGTCGCTGTCTCCCGCTTTAGTAAGATAGCGCAAGGAAACAAATGAAAGAATGGCCCAACCCACCCACATACACATGTATATACATACCCATCCACACACGCAAATATACATACCTATACATCTCAACATATACATATATAAGTATATACACAGACATATACATATATACACATGTACACAATTCATACTGTCTGCCTTTGTTCATTCCCATCACCACCCCGCCACACATGAAATAACAACCCCCTCCCCCTTCATGTGCACGAGGTAGCGCTAGGAAAAGACAACAAAGGCCACATTAGTTCACACTCACTCTCTAGCTGTCATGTAATAATGCACCGAAACCACAGCTCCCTTTCCACATCCAGGCCCTACCGAACTTTCCATGGTTTACCCCAGATGCTTCACATGCCCTGGTTCAATCCATTGACAGCATGTCCACCCCGGTATACCACATCGTTCCAATTCACTTTATACCTTGCCCGCCTTTCACCCCCCTGCATGTTTAGGCTCCGATCACTCAAAATCTTTTTCACTCCATCTTTCCACCTCCAATTTGCTCTCCCACTTCTCCTCGTTCCCTCCACCTCTGACACATATATCCTCTTTGTCAATCTTTCCTCACTCATTCTCTCCGTGTGACCAAACCATTTCAAAACACAATCTGCTCTCTCAACCACACTCTTTTTATTACCACACATCTCTCTTACCATATTATTACTTACTTGATCAAACCACCTCACACCACATATTGTCCTCAAACATCTCATTTCCAGCACATCCACCCTCCTCCGAACAACTCTGTCCATCGCCCACGCCTCGCAACCATACAACATTGTTGGAACCACTATTCCTTCAAACATACCCATTTTTGCTTTCCAAGATAATGTTCTCGACTTCCACACATTCTTCAACACTCCCAGAACTTTTGCCCCCTCCCCACCCGATGATTCACTTCCGCTTCCATGTTTCAATCCGCTGCCAATTGCACTCCCAGATATCTAAAACACTTCACTTCCTCCAGTTTTTCTCCACTCAAACTTACCTCCCAATTGATTTAGTCCCTCAACCCTAATGTACCTAATAACCTTGCTCTTATTCACATTTACTCTCAGCTTTCTTCTTTCACACACTTTACCAAACTCAGTCACCAGCTTCTGCAGTTTCTCACACGAATCACCCACCAGCGCTGTATCATCAGCGAACAACAACTGATTCACTTCCCAAGCTCTCTTATCCACAACAGACTACATACTTGCCCCTCTTTCCAAATCTCTTGCATTCACCTCCCTCACAACCCCATTCATAAACAAATTAAACAACCATGGAGACATCACACACCCCTACCGCAAACCAACATTCACTGAGAACCAATCACTTTCCTCTCTTCCTACACATACACATGCCTTACATCCTCGATAAAAACTTTTCACTGCTTCTAACAACTTGCCTCCCACACCATACTTTCCACAGAGCATCTCTATCAACTCTATCATATGTCTTCTCCAGATCCATAAATGCTACATACAAATCCATTTGCTTTTCCAAGTATTTCTCACATACATTCTTCAAAGCAAACACCTGATCCACACATGATCTACCACTTCTGAAACCACACTGCTCTTCCCCAATCTGATGCTCTGTACATGCCTTCACCCTCTCAATCAATACCCTCCTATATAATTTCCCAGGAATACTCAACAAACTTATACCTCTGTAATTTGAGCACTCACTTCTATCCCTTTTGCCTTTGTACAATGGCACTATGCAAGAATTCCGCCAATCCTCAGGCACCTCACCATGAATCATACATACATTAAATAACCTTACCAACCAGTCAACAATACAGTCACCCCCTTTTTAATAAATTCCATCTAAACCCACTGCCTTGCCGACTTTCATCTTCCGTAAAGCTTTTACTACCTCTTCCCTGTTTACTAAATCATTTTTCCTTACCCTCTCACTTTGCACACCACCTCAACAAAAACATCCTATATCTGCCACTCTATCATCAAGCACATTCAACAAACCTTCAAAATACTCACTCCATCTCCTCACATCACCAATACTTCTTATCACCTCCCCATTAGCCCCGTTCACTGAAGTTCCCATTTGTTCTCTTGTCTTATGCACTTTATTTCCCTCCTTCCAAAACATCTTTTTATTCTCCCTAAAATTTAATGATACTCTCTCACCCAAACTCTCATTTGCCCTCTGTTTCACCTCTTGCACCTTTCTCAACCTCCTGCCTCCTTTTATACATCTCCCACTCATTTGCATTATTTCCCTGCAAAAATTGTCCAAATGCCTCTCTCTTCTCTTTCACTAATAATCTTACTTCATCCCACCACTCACTACCCTTTCTAATCTGCCCACCTCCCACACTTCTAATGCTACAAGCATCTTTTATGCAAGCCATCACTGCTTCCCTAAATACAACCCATTCCTCCCCCACTCACCTTACGTCCTTTGTTCTCACCTTTTTCCATTCTGTACTCAGTCTCTCCTGGTACTTCCTCACACAAGTCTCCTTCCCAAGTGCACTTACTCTCACCACTCTTTTCACCCAACATTCTCTCTTCTTTTCTGAAAACCTCTACAAATCTTCACCTTCGCCTCCTCGAGATAATGATCAGACATTCCTCAGTTGCACCTCTCAGTACATTTACAGCCAAAAGTCTCTCTTTCACGCGCCTATCAATTAACACGTAGTCCAATAACGCTCTCTGGCCATCTCTCCTACTTACATAAGTATACTTATGTATATCTTTCTTTAAAAAAGGTATTCACAATCACCAATCCTTTTTCAGCATATAAATCTACAAGCTCTTCACCATTTCTATTTACAACACTGAACACCCCATGTACACCAATTATTCCCTCAACTGCCACATTACACACATTTGCATTCAAATCATCCATCCCTATAACCCAGTCTCGTGCATCAAAACTACTAACACACTCACTCAGCTGCTCCCAAAACACTTGCCTCTCATGATCTTCCTTCTCATGCCCAGGTGCATATGCACCAATAATCACCCATCTCTCTCCATCCACTATCAGTTTTACCCATATCAATCCAGAGTTTACTTTCTTACACTCTATCACATACTCCCACCACTCCTGTTTCAGGAATAGTTTCAGGAGTAGTGCTACTCCTTCCCTTGCTCTTGTCCTCTCACTAACCCCTGACTTTACTCTCAAGACATTCCCAAACCACTCTTCCCCTTTACCCTTGAGCTTCGTTTCACTCAGAGCCAAAACATCCAGGTTCCTTTCCTCAAACATACTACCTATCTCTCCTTTTTTCTCATCTTGGTTACATCCACACACATTTAGACACCCCAATTTGAGCCTTCGAGGAGGATGAGCACTCCCCACGTGACGCCTTCTTCTGTTTCCCCTTTTAAAAAGTTAAAATACAAGGAGGGGAGGGTTTCCAGCCCCCTGCTCCCGTCCCCTTTTACGACACGTGAGGAATGCGTGGGAAGTATTCTTTCTCCCCTATCCCCAAGGGATTGGGGAGAACAACAACTGACTCACTTCCCAAGCTCTCTCATCCACAACAGACTGCATACTTGCCACTCTTTCCAAAACTCTTGCATTCACCTCCCTAACAACCCCATCCATAAACAAAATAAACAACCATCACACACCCCTGCCGCAAGCCAACATTCACTGAGAACCAATCACTTTCCTCTCTTCCTATATGTACACATGCCCTACATCCTCAATAAAAACTTTTCACTGCTTCTAACAACTTACCTCCCACACCATATATTCATAATACCTTCCACAGAGAATCTCTATCAATTCTATCATATGCCTTCTCCAGATCCATAAATGCTATATACAAATCCATTTGCTTTTCTAAGTATTTCTCACAGACATTTTTCAAAGCAAACACCTGATCCACACATCCTCTACCACTTCTGAAACCACACAGCTCTTCCCCAATCTGATGCTCTGTACATGCCTTCACCCTCTCAATCAACACCCTTCCATATAATTTCCCAGGAATACTCACCGAACTTATACCTCTGTAATTTGAGCACTCACTCTTAACCCGTTTGCCTTTGTACAACGGCACTATGCAAGCATTCCACCAGTCCTCAGGTACCTCACCATGAGTCATACATACATTACATATCCTTACCAACCGGTCAACAATACAGTCACCCCCTTTTTTAATAAATTCCACTGCAATACCATCCAAACCTGCTGCTTTGCTGGCTTTCATCTTCCCCAAAGCTTTTACTGCCTCTTCTCTGTTTACCAAATCATTTTCCCTAAACCTTCCACTTTGCAAACCACCTCAACCAAAACACCCTATATCCCTTCAAAATATTCACTCCATCTCCTTCTCACATCACCACTACTAGTTATCATCTCCCCATTAGCCTCCCTCACTGAAGTTCCCCTTTGTTCCCTTGTCTTACGCACTTTATTTACCTCCTTCCAAAACATCTTTTTATTCTCCCTAAAATTTAATGATACTCTCTCACCCCAACTCTCATTTGCCCTCTTTTTCACCTCTTGCACCTTTCTCTTGACCTCCCGCCTCTTTCGTTTATACATCTCCCACTTATCTGCATCATTTCCCTGCAAAAATTGTCCAAATGCCTCTCTATTCTCTTTCACTAATAATCTTACTTCTTCATCCCACTACTCACTACCCTTTCTAATCTGCCCACCTCCCACGCTTCTAATGCCATAAGCATCTTTTGCGCAAGCCATCACTGCTTCCCTAAATACATCCCATTCTTCCCCCACTCCACTTACGTCCTTTATTCTCACCTTTTTCAATTCTGTACTCAGTCTCTCCTCTTACTTCCTCACACAAGTCTCCTTCCCAAGCTCACTTACTCTCATCACTCTCTTCACCCCAACATTCTCTCTTCTTTTCTGAAAACCTCTACAAATCTTCACCTTCACCTCCACAAGATAATGATCAGACATCCCTCCAGTTGCACCTCTCAGCACATTAACATCCAAATGTCTCTCTTTCGCATGCCTATCAATTAACATGTAATCCAATAACCCTCTCTGGCCATGTCTCCTACTTACATACGTATACTTATGTATATCTCTCTTTTTAAACCAGGTATTCCCAATCACCAGTCCTTTTCAGCACATAAATCTACAAGCTCTTCACCATTTCCATTTACAACACTGACCATCCCATGCACACCAATTATTCCTTGAACTGCCACATTACTCACCTTTGCATCCAAATCACCCATCACTATAACTCGGTCTTGTGCATGAAAACTACTAACACACACTCAGCAGCTCCCAAAACATTTGCCTCTCATGATCTTTGTTCTCATGCCCAGGTGCTTATGCACTAATAATCACCCATCTCTCTCCATCCACTTTCAGTTTTACCCATATCAATCTAAAGTTTACTTTATATATATATATATATATATATATATATCTTTTCTTTCAAACTATTCGCCCTTTCCCGCATTAGTGAGGTAGCGTTAAGAACAGAGGACTGGGCCTTTGAGGGAATACCCTCACCTGGCCCAATCCTCTGTTCCTTCTTTTGGAAAAATAAAAAAAAAACCGAGAGGGGAGGATTTCCAGCCCCCCGCTCCCTCCCCTTTTAGTCGCCTTCTACGACACACAGGGAATACATGGGAAGTATTCTTAATCCCCTATCCCCAGGGATAATATATATATATATATATATATATATATATATATATATATATATATATATATATATATATATATATATATATATTTATATATATATATATATATATATATATATATATATATATATATATATATATATATATATATATATATATATATATATATATATATATCCTCTTTGTCAGCCTTTCTTCACTCATTCTCTTCATATGTCCAAACCATTTCAGCACACCCTCTTCTGCTCTCTTAACCACACTCTCTATCACCATAGCCAGGCTGACTGTGGACTGACTGCCACAGCTATGATTGACTGTGTGGGAGTCCCATGAATGCGTCACAGTCAGCAACAGTAATTGCCAGAGATCTATAAACAAAATGAGTCAAAAAAGCAAATTGAGTATACATTCATTTCTAAACCTGAAAACATGGGTAACCACATCAAGATTAGGATTAATTACTTGAAACATGGTTGCCCAGCTGATGATTAAATTCTTTCACAATTTTTGGGTCCCTGTATATGAAATAGTACTTTCATCATAATGATTAATCAAGGTTTAATTGTAAAGAAGAAAAAAAAGGGCTTAGGTAAAGGAATACAGGACTCACTTCTCCTAGAATCCTGAAAAGTGAAGACTTGCCACAACCATTGGGACCACACACAAGTACATTCATTCCTGACTTGACCTCAAAGTTTAGCTCTTTCACCAGTACATCTCCATTGGGAGTAACCAGTGGAACATTCTCAAAGCGAATCACATTGTCTTCATTGACAACTTTGCCAGCACCAGGAATGAGAGCTGGTCTGGATGCACCTGAAAAAATTACATGTACATTAGCTTCATTTACTAGAATGGAATGACAAAGATATACATCTCACTATGATTCAAAAGGACATCACTAGCCAGCTGCTTCTAGCTCAATAACATTATCTCTGTTTATATGAAAATGTAGATAAATCGTTAATGTCTTTCTTTCCTGAAAATCTTCATAACATTTTCCTAATTCTAAAGAGCTAATGGACAAAAAGGAGTAAGTTTTTAAAAACTTTTGAGGCATACTTCAAAATATAATCAATGTTATTTAATTAGATACTCCCTCCCTGTTATTGCAATATTATTCTACATGAGGATTATAATGTGATCCTAAATCTAGGGAAAATAATCTTCAACTTGATAGAACCTGGATTATCTGATATTCTAATTTTTTCTCTATCTGGTTCCTCTCCTGCCTTAGCAAGGCATTGCTAAGAACAAACAAAGGCTGTCTTGCATAATATCCCAAAACCTACACTCATTACCTATGGCCAGGTTCATAAAGACTGTGCTATGGTTTATCCTGACTACTACATATGTGCTAGCTTGGCCCTCAGACAGCAAGTTGTCCCTGTACAGCACAATGATCCAATTCATTCTTTCCCGCACATTTCTCAGTCTCCTGAATGTTTAGGTCCTTATACTCCCAAAAGTCTCCTAAACTCCAACTTTACATCTCCTAGGTCTAATCCTCCCCATGACCCCCTGTACATTTAACAAATAGAGCCCCATAGTCAGTTTTTTCTTTGCTTATCCTCTCCATTGCCCAAACAATTTCAAGCACACTCTGGTTGGTCCTCTCAATCAGAGTGTGCTTACCATCACACCTTTCTCTAACAATGACTTTCCTTACACAATCAATCCACCTAACATCATATACTATCCTCAGGTATTTCATCTCCAAAGCAAACACCCTTTCCTTTCTTTGGCATTCACAGCCAGCTTATATCACTGTCAGAACTATTCATACCCTCGTGCATACTGATCTTTGCCTAAACAGAAAGAGCCCTCTCCTTTCATCCTGAAATCTTAAACAGCAGCTGAAATCAACTGATGCTCTATAGGGGTATGACTGCCAACATCTATAGATATTTCAAATTTTTCTGCCTGTGTTTAAATAATCAAATTACTTATCATACCATTAACCTCAAGGTCTCATCTCTTGCCATGCAGGCACAGGAAAACATTTTCTGCTCTCGTCAGTAATCCTACAAACACCATTATAAGTGCAGGTTGTTGACCAACAGGTCATGTGTACTTAGTGACCCTGGGGAAATTACGCAAACTGCTGGATGATCTATGTGGTAAGGAAAAACAAAAGGTTTAATATGAGAAATGTGAAAAAAGCAATTAACTGAGAAACTGATACAGCTGGAGTGAAGTGAGAAAAGAGGAGAAAGTAAGTCAGCATTGGATCCCTCTACCTGCATCCCACATGCCATGGTCTCAGCTTTGAAATCATTTAACAACTGTGCCTAGTTTTCCCTCTTTATCTTAGCATGCGAAGAAGAATAACATGAAAAATGTGAAGATATAATGACTCAGACAGTAAAATTTAGCAAGATTGTATGAGGAGGTAAGCTACCAGCATACCAACACCTTCAAATTAAGCCTTGAAATTACATAACTGCACATAACTTCCTCTTTATGTAATCCTGGGATGATGGAGGACTTTAATAAACAAGTGAAAGGAAACAGCAACGAATATGTCAAAACATAAGTTGACTGTAAAGTATCATTTACAGGGTAGTGCAGAGTGCATCATTTCGTGTGCTTAGTGTATTATTTCTACTTATATGCTCATCACTACCAGAGCTGTGCATGTAAAGGAAATAAGAGTAGACTGTAATACATATAAAAAGGATCTTCATGTCCATCTTATCTCAAAAAGAAGAAGGATCAGCTCATATGTAACAGCCACACCTTACTCACATATATTTAAAGTGTGTACTGTGTATTATTTCTGAATGTCTGAATGTAATCATCATCAAAACTAAGCCTGCTTATGAAATAAAAGAAGTTTGTGAAACCCAGTTCAAAAGAAAGAAAGCAACAACACCTTTAAGTCTTCCCCATACATGCCAGACTCATACTCATTTCTAGTAAGAACAGTGCAATATCTCTAAGTATATATGTATTCTGGACTGTGCCTGTGTATGTATAAAACAGAAGGGAGTGTGAAACCAAGTTCACGAGAGAGTTGGTAAAAAAAGCTACACATCCTTCCTTCATGGAATTTGATTTAGCACTGGAACAGATCAACAAAAATTATTTATCTATTTTGCTTTGTCGCTGTCTCCCACGTTAGCGAAGTAGCGCAAGGAAACAGACGAAAGAATGGCAAACCCACATACACATGTATATAAATACATGTCCACACACGCAAATATACATACCTAAACATCTCAATGTATACATATATATACACACACACAGATATATACATATATACACATGTACATAATTCATACTGTCTGCCCTTATTAATTCCCATCGCCACCCCGCCACACATGAAATAACAACCCCCTCCCTCCTCATGTGTGTGAGGTAGTGTTAGGAAAAGACAATAAAGGCCACATTCGTTCACACTCAGTCTCTAGCTGTCATGTAATAATGCACCAAAACCACAGCTCCCTTTCCACATCTAGGCCCCACACAACTTTCCATGGTTTACCCCAAACGCTTCACATGCCCTGATTCAATCCATTGATAGCACATCGACCCCGGTATACCACATCGTTCCAATTCACTCTATTCCTTCCACGCCTTTCACCCTCCTGCATTTTCAGGCCCCGATCAATCAAAATCTTTTTCACTCCATCCTTCCACTTCCAATTTGGTCTCCCACTTCTCCTCGTTCCCTCCACCTCTGACACATATATCCTCTTGGTCAATCTTTCCTCACTCATTCTCTCCATGCGACCAAACTACTTCAAAACACCCTCTTCTGCTCTCTCAACCACACTCTTTTTATTATCACACACCTCTCTTACCCTTACATTACTTACTTGATCAAACCACCTCACACCACATATTGTCCTCAAACATCTCATTTCCAGCACATCCACCCTCCTCTGCACAACTCTATCCATAGCCCACACTTCGCAACCATACAACATTGCTGGAATCACTATTCCTTCAAACATACCCATTTTTGCTTTCCGAGATAACGTTCTCGACTTCCACACATTCTTCAACGCTCCCAGAATTTTTGCCCCCTCCCCCACCCTATGACTCGCTTCCACTTCCATGGTTCCATCCACTGCCAAATCCACTCCCAGATATCTAAAACACTTCACTTCCTCCAGTTTTTCTCCATTCAAACTCACCTCCCAATTGACTTGACCCTCAACCCTACTGTACCTAATAACCTTGCTCTTATTCACATTTACTCTCAACTTTCTTCTCTCACACACTTTACCAAACTCAGTTACCAGCTTCTGCAGTTTCTCACATGAATCAGCCACCAGCGCTGTATCATCAGCGAACAACAACTGATTCACTTCCCATGCTCTCTCATCCACAACAGACTGCATACTTGCCCCTCTTTCCAAAACTCTTGCATTCACCTCCCTAACAACCCCATTCATAAACAAATTAAACAACCATGGAGACATCACACACCCCTGCCGCAAACCTACATTCAATGAGAATCAATCACTTTCCTCTCTTCCTACACGTAAACATGCCTTACATCCTTCATAAAAACTTTTCACTGTTTCTAACAACTTGCCTTCCACACCATATATTCTTAATACCTTCCACAGAGCATCTCTATCAACTCTTATCATATGCATATATATATATATATATATATATATATATATATATATATATATATATATATATATATTATTTTATTTTATTTTATCTTATTTTCATCTTGCTTTGTCGCTGTCTCCCGTGTTAGTGAGTTAGCGCAAGGAAACAGATGAAAGAATGGCGCAAGCCACCCACATACATATGTATATACATACACGACCACACACGCAAATATACATACCTATACATCTCAATGTATACATATACATACACATACAGACATACATATATACACATGTACATAATTCATAGTCTACCTTTATTCATTCCCATCGCCACCCTGCCACACATGAAATAAGAACCCCCTTCCCCCTCATATGTGCAAGGTAGTGCTAGGGAAAAGACAACAAAGACCACATTCGTTCACACTCAGTCTCTAGCTGTCATGTAATAATGCACCGAAACCACAGCTCCCTTTTCACATCCAGGCCCCATAGAACTTTCCATGGTTTACCCCAGACGCTTCACATGCCCTGGTTCAATCCATTGACAGCACATCGACCCCGGTATACCACATTGTTCCAATTCACTCTATTCCTTGCACACCTTTCACCCTCCTGCATGTTCAGGCCCCAATCACTGAAAATCTTTTTCACTCCATCTTTCTACCTCCAATTTGGTCTCCCACTTCTCCTCGTTCCCTCCACCTCTGACACATATATCCTCTTGGTCAATCTTTCCCTGACACATATATCCTCTTGGTCAATCTTTCCCTGACACATATATCCTCTTGGTCAATCTTTCCCTGACACAAATATCCTCTTGGTCAATCTTTCCTCACTTATTCTCTCCATGTGACCAAACCATTTCAATACACCCTCTTCTGCTCTCTCAACCACACTCTTTTTATTACCACTCATCTCTCTCACCCTATTATACTTACTCGATCAAAGCACCTCACACCAAATATTGTCCTCAAACATCTCATTTCCAGCACATGCACCCTCCTCCGCACAACTCTATCCATAACCCACGCCTTGCAACCATATAACATTGTCGGAACCACTATTCCTTCAAACATACCCATTTTTGCTTTCCGAGATAATGTTCTCGACTTCCACACATTCTTCAACGCTCCCTTCCACACCCTATGATTCACTTCCGCTTCCATGGTTCAATCACCTGCCAAATCCACTCCCAGATATCTAAATCACTTTACTTCCTCCAGTTTTTCTCCATTCCAACTTACCTCCCAATTGACTTCTCCCTCAACTCTACTGTACTGTATTTTGACTTTCTAAAAGGGGAAACAGAAGAAGGAGTCACGCGGGGAGTGCTCATCCTCCTCGAAGGCTCAGATTGGGGTGTCTAAATGTCTGTGGATGTAATGAAGATGAGAAAAAAGGAGAGATAGGTAGTATGTTTGAGGAAACGAACCTGGATGTTTTGGCTCTCAATGAAACGAAGCTCAAGGGTAAAGGGGAAGAGTGGTTTGGGAATGTCTTGGGAGTACAGTCAGGGGTTAGTGAGAGGACAAGAGCAAGGGAAGGAGTAGCACTACTCCTGAAACAGGAGTTGTGGGAGTATGTGACAGAGTGTAAGAAAGTAAATTCTAGACTGATATGGGTAAAACTGAAAGCTGATGGAGAGAGATGGGTGATTATTGGTGCATATGCACCTGGGCATGAGAAGAAAGATCATGAGAGGCAAGTGTTTTGGGAGCAGCTGAATGAGTGTGTTAGTGGTTTTGATACACAAGACCGGGTTATAGTGATGGGTGATTTGAATGCAAAGGTGAGTAATGTGGCAGTTGAGGGAATAATTGGCATACATTGGGTGTTCAGTGTTGTAAATGGAAATGGTGAAGAGCTTGTAAATTGTATGGGAGGGTATTGATTGAGAGGGTGAAGGCATGTACAGAGCATCAGATTGGGGAAGAGCAGTGTGGTTTCAGAAGTGGTAGAGGATGTGTGGATCAGGTGTTTGCTTTAAAGAATGTATGTGAGAAATACTTAGAAAAGCAAATGGATTTGTATGTAGCATTTATGGATCTGGAGAAGGCATATGATAGAGTTGATAGAGATGCTCTGTGGAAGGTATAAAGAATATATGGTGTGGGTGGCAAGTTGTTGGAAGCAGTGAAAAGTTTTTATCGAGGATGTAAGGCATGTGTACGTGTAGGAAGAGAGGGAAGTGATTGGTTCTCAGTGAATGTAGGTTTGCGGCAGGGGTGTGTGATGTCTCCATGGTTGTTTAATTTGTTTATGGATGGGGTTGTTAGGGAGGTGAATGCAAGAGTTTTGGAAAGATGGGCGAGAATGAAGTCTGTTGTGGATGAGAGAGCTTGGGAAGTGAGTCAGTTGTTGTTCGCTGATGATACAGCGCTGATGGCTGATTCATGTGATAAACTGCAGAAGCTGGTGACTGAGTTTGGTAAAGTGTGTGAAAGAAGAAAGTTAAGAGTAAATGTAAATAAGGGCAAGGTTATTAGGTACAGTAGGGTTGAGGGTCAAGTCAATTGGGAGGTAAGTTTGAATGGAGAAAAACTGGAGGAAGTAAACTGTTTTAGATATCTGGGAGTGGATCTGGCAGCGGATGGAACCATGGAAGCGGAAGTGAATCATAGGGTGGGGGAGGGGGCGAAAATCCTGGGAGCCTTGAAGAATGTGTGGAAGTCGAGAACATTATCTCGGAAAGCAAAAATGGGTATGTTTGAAGGAATAGTGGTTCCAACAATGTTGTATGGTTGCGAGGCGTGGGCTATGGATAGAGTTGTGCGCAGGATGGTGGATGTGCTGGAAATGAGATGTTTGAGGACAATGTGTGGTGTGAGGTGGTTTGATTGAGTAAGTAATGTAAGGGTAAGAGAGATGTGTGGAAATAAAAAGAGCGTGGTTGAGAGAGCAGAAGAGGGTGTTTTGAAATGGTTTGGGCACATGGAGAGAATGAGTGAGGAAAGATTGACCAAGAGGATATATGTGTCGGAGGTGGAGGGAATGAGAAGTGGGAGACCAAATTGGAGGTGGAAAGATGGAGTGAAAAAGATTTTGAGTGATCGGGGCCTGAACATGCAGGAGGGTGAAAGGCGGGCAAGGAATTGAGTGAATTGGATCGATGTGGTATACCGGGGTTGACGTGCTGTCAGTGGATTGAATCAGGGCATGTGAAGCGTCTGGGGTAAACCATGGAAAGCTGTGTAGGTATGTATATTTGCGTGTGTGGACGTGTATGTATATACATGTGTATGGGGGTGGGTTAGGCCATTTCTTTCATCTGTTTCCTTGCGCTACCTCGCAAACGCGGGAGACAGCGACAAAGTATAAAAAAAAAAAGAAAAAAAAAAAACATAACATATAAATACATACACATATGCATACACAGACATATACATATATACACATGTACATATTTATACTTGCTTGTCTTCTTCCACTGCTGGCACTACCCCCACCCCACAGGAAATGGCATCGCTACCCCCTGCTTCAATGAAGCAGTGCAAGGAAAACAGGCAAAAAAGGCCACATTCGTTCACACTCAGTCTCTAGCTGTCAAGGGTAATGCATTGAAACCACAAACCCCTATCCACATCCAGGCTGAACAGACCTTTCCATGGTTTACCCAAGACGTATCACATGCCCTGGTTCAGTCCACTGTCAGCATGTCGACCCCAGTATACCACATCATTCCCATTCACTCTATTCCTTGCATGCCTCTCACCCTCCAGTATGTTCAGGCCCTGATCGCTCAAAATCTTTTTCACTCCATCCTTCCACCTCCAATTTGATCTCTCGTTTCTCCTTCCTCCCTCCACCTCTGACACATATATTCTCTTTGTCAATCTTTCTTCACTCATTCTCTCCATATGTTCAAACCATTTCAACACACCCTCTTCTGCTCTCTCAACCACTCTTTTCATTTCTACACATCTCTCTTACCTTTTCACCATTTAGTTCATCAAACCATCTCACACCACATGTCCTCAAACATTTCATTTCCAACACATCCACCCTCTTCTGTACAACCCTATCTATGGCTCATGCCTCACAACCATATAATATAAAGTGCTCTATTTTGCCACACGATAATAATAATTTTTGATGTCTTCAAGTAACTAATGGAACATCATATATTGCTGTAAGAAAATATGTTCATAACTATTAAGAGATCAATAAATAGTTATTCTCTACAGTAATCACACCCAAAAATGCTCAGGTTTTTAGCTTAAATTTGAGTGCAAATATTGTAGTTTTCACATATTTCATCTATCCATGCATCTAGATTTAATATAACAAACATTTTGTCTTCTCATTTGTTTTCCTACAACTGCTGATTCTTTAGCCAAGTACTTTAGATTTTTTCTTTCAAAAGGCTATTTTGACCCTCGCAAAATGAAGAGCCATGCATCTACTTAGCTATGCCTTTCTCAATGTTTCTAAGACTGGATGTGCTAGTGTGATATTAGAGTAAATCAGTTTCTGTAAAAGAAAAAAAGCATTCATTTGCCACACGATAATAATCTTTAATGTATTTAAGCAACACAGAACAACATACTGTAGTGTATATGAGGAAAAATGTCCAGAAATTTAAGAATTAAGAATAATTTCTATCCATTTAAAAATATGTAAAAATGATTACATTTCTAGCAGTGTACAAACACTGTAGTGTTCACATTATTCATCTGTCCATGTACCAAAATTTAACATATACAAATGTGGCATCTCCTCACATGGTTATCCTCCATCTGTTGACGTTTTAGCTAGTACAGAAGTTTCTCTCATCTAAAATAGTAATGGACTCTCCTAAATGAGTTGGGTAAGAATATCAAATTAAATCAGATCTAAAGCTGGTAGAGGTCACTCTCTGAAGAAATTTCATGACAAAGTATTCTATTGTAAGCCACACCACTTTCGCAATTTCTTTGAGGAGAAAAATATGTAGCTTATATCTGAATAAATACAGTACTGCACTGCTTTCTTTCTAGTTGTTTCACTGTGGTAATCAATAACAGACCGACTCCCTTTTACTCTATCAACTGAGGTGTCCCTTAAAGCTTTGTCCAATTGCCTACCCTCTTTCTTCCCTCCATGAATAACCTTCACCCTCCAACCCTATTCATTCTTATACTGATGATTCCACTCAACATACTTCAATCACTTTCCATCCTCTCTCCATTCTGATATTCACTCTTTTTCTTGCAACAATATTTCCTCTCTTATGAATCTCAGATCTGTTAAATGTCACAGAATGGAAAACCTGCAACCACGCTAAGTTTAACAGTACCAAAACACACTTTCTACCTCTACTCCTCTCTACCCAATTTCAAACCATATATGGTCAACCCTACAGTAACAAAAATACAATGGTAAAACATAAAAATACCCTACACTCTATTCTGGACAACTAACATACTGAAGAGTATAAAATCTTCCCAAGAGTTGGAGGTTGTATGCATGTGCTACAATAACTTTTCTTGCAAACAACTAATCCATATCTTAAGGGGCTTCACTTACTATAGTACAGAGTACTGGTTGCATGTACAGGTTGGCTCTTCATCCACCTTTCTCTTAGCCAGTATGGAATCAAAAGCAATCTCCTTATCAATCCTACTGATATCATCTCTCTAACTATCCCTTTTCGACAACTATTTTTGCCTCCCTTTCTTTATTCTATCTGTATTATTTCAGCCACTGTTCTTGTGATCTGTCTGTGTATATCTCAGCCAATGACCTTGACCTGCATCATGTTTCTGGCAGCTGCTTCCTTTAGTAAGGTAATCAGCCACAGGAGGATTGACCATTATGACATTCTTTCCTAGCACAATGAAGTAGAATATTCTTCTGTCTTTTGTCTATCCCTCTTCCTATAACCTTCCAACTTTTAAGAGATGGATTTACAAACACCTAATCTAATCCTTCATTCTTTCTTCTTATCTCAAGTATTTCATCTTCCACTTGAGATGGTTAGGACTGGGGCATGCATCTGCACCAGAAATATTTAGGACAGTAAAAAAAGAAATGTAACAAATGGCAGAAAATAAGGTTGCAACAATCAATGGTTGTGTGACTGAAGCTATGCAGAAGAGGGAAGGCAATGAAAGAGTCCAAAAATAAATGGATTGATTTAAAAAAGAATCAAGTTGTTTGTAGTAAAGATTCCAAGGGAATGATTTCTAATCTTGTGGAGTGAACAGTGAAGAGGTGTCAGAAAAGCTTACTCTCACTTATCAAATTAACTTCACAAATGTGCAGAATCAACAAATTAAGAAATGCTTCAAAACACCAATTATAAAGTAAGGATATGAGTGAGAAAGATGAATGATTGTATACATTAGATTTATCCTATGTAAATGGGAATGGAATGGAGCTCAAGGTGAAAGAAAAATAGAAAAGGTGGCATAACACGGAAAGACAAAGAACAGTCACTGATATTGTACTTTGGAAATGAGCAAAAAGTGACTGCTAAGAGCAAGCACTGTTAATACTTTTAAAGGCTTAAAAGAAGTCTCCATATTTAAAGGAACAACCACTCACCATTGCTCTCTAACATTGTACGCTGATACGTTCCTGTGTTCAAATCCTTAAGGACAGTCAAGAGCTCTTGCACTCGAGCAGTGAAGCCAGCTAATCTTGTCAGCTCCCTGCCAGCTAAAACTAGCCGCCCTATTGCCTCTGCTAACTTCACAAGCATCCGTCCACTCCTGTAGTAGTCCTAAACATAAAGCAACCATAAGAATCAAAGCATTTGAAAAACTATATCATTCAGTCCACTTGTAAATGAAGAGCTTTTCAAGTTTCTTTTTCAAATATATTGCCACCAACATTCAAAGTAAGAGAACTTATCAACGCATTTTTCAGAAACACTGATCACTGTGTAATTTTGTACATCCTGTTATGCAAGTCAACAACAATCAATATCAAAACAATTGTCAGACACTAATAAAAAAAAAAGTAAATGAAATGGATTATGCTATGGCACTAAGACTGAGGAGTTTACAATTGGTTTTGGAGATAGAGCCTGAATTCAGAGAGTATTGTCCTTATCAAGAATGTGGAGAAATTTGGTGAAAAAGAAAAAAATGAAGTAGTCTGCAAAGTACGACCTTAATTCACAATCTTGAGAGAAACTTCCTATGGCATGTACCTTTTAACAGCATAAATTCTAAAATGACAGAAATGTAAAGTTCATGTACTCAAATGATATTTCTCATTATTCTATTAATCCTCATCCCTGGGGACAAGGAAGGAATAAAACCACACATGCAGCCCATATATGCAACTAAGAGGGCCAGAAGAAGGGAGCTGCAAATCCTCCCTTCCTGTACTGTCACTTTTTACAAGAGCAAAAGTGGGAGCTGAGCAAGAATTTTTCTTGGTCTTGTCATCTTTTCCTCTTACTACTGGCTAAGGCAAAAAAGACAAGGAAATATCAAATAAAAAGAAAAAATGTTGTCCAAAAAGCAAAAATTCCAGAATGAAAGTACAGTACTATAAACTTTATCTACCTGCATGCGAGTTTTGGTTCCACTATTTGCCAATCGAGACGATGGTGTAAGATATGGATAGGCCACCACTGTAAATCCAACGCAAGTAGCCAGATCTAGAAAGAAAACATAATACTCATTAAGAAAGTTCAGATTATATCCAACATAAAATGTTTACTTTTAAATACTTTGGGCCGATCATAAAAGAAAGACAGAGTTAAACTAAAAAAATACCATTCTGATGTATAGGGGTTTACTTCTCCTTTGCGTAAAGCTATCTGTTATCAAAATGTGAGCCTCAGCATGCTAAGTAAATACTATTGGACATATGCAATGAAATGACAGCAGTCCAGCTAATCATAATCAACTGCTCCTGCACGATCTTGTGTGATAATACACCTGTAGGCCAACACTTCATTGCTTATGTTGTTTATGAAGACTGAAAAATAAGTGGGCAAAGACATGGCTAAATACTCTAAAAAGATTACTTGGCAAAATGGATGTGTGTCTCTTAAACTTAATACTGTTTCTTCTTAAGTAATTATCTACTATCAAACTCTGAACTAGCATAAGATATTAAGACCCTCTCTAAGATACATGGTACCTCCCTGACAGCTGGGCACCAGCAGAGTCATCCTTCAATACAGATAACAATAAACTAAGGAAAAATACTGACTGAACAAAGAAACTCTCTCTCTCTCTCTCTCTCTCTCTCTCTCTCTCTCTCTCTCTCTCTCTCTCTCTCTCTCTCTCTAGTTAATACTTATCTAATCTATCTACCAAATAATATGGATTTTCCAGCAAAACAGATATGAAAATGAAGGTTACAATATATTCACAACAATATCTTTCAGCACACATCCACTTTCAAAATCACAGGATGATACAGATGTATCCAAGCCTCAAGTAAACAATGAAAATGTTAACAGAAACAAGTTAAATAGCAACCACATAGTTGTGTCATACATATATATCTACCTATCACCATTTAATTCCTAAATCACACAACTATATCTATCTATCACCAATCCATTCCCAACTCAATGTGGTGGATCAAGTACAGCCTCTGTGTCACTGATGGCCTCCCCTTTTAAAAATATCATCAACACATGTCCAGTGCACTGATGTGAAACATAAACCTCCATGCTTAGAAGAGCACTTTTTACTTTTTTTCTTTAACTCCTAGGCTAATTTGTTAACTGCTATGCTAATTTGTTAACGAGTCCATGGTCTCAGTCCATACCACTTTCAAGCACAAAATGCTTCCAATGCATTCTATCCCAAATCATTCCTCTTACATCTTCATAAGAAATTTCCCTATCCCATATAAAATTTCTCACTACATCTACCCTATTTCATATAGTACACCTTCCTCTTTAGACCTTCTGTGATACAACAATATACCTACTTGACCAGCCTATCATCTGCTATGCATTCTACATGACACCATCCAAAAAGTTTCATCCATGCACATTTCTTATGACTTTATACCATAAAACCATCTCACAACTTCATTCTATCCATCCTCCTCATTCAAAACATACTACAAAAATCATTTATCTCTACTTATTTTAAAACAATCCTGAACTATTCACTTGGTTTTTAAATCCATACATCAGCAGTGGGATGAGTATTCCTTCTTGCAAGCTACTTGCACACTCTATGCTCATATCTTCTTTCACCAATGCATTTTCAACATTTCTCCCTTGCATAACTATCTATAACTTCAGCTTTCACAAAGCCATCAATATCAAAATTTACTCACATGTACTCAAATTCATCTAGAATTTCTAATTCTTAACCATGCACACTTGTCTCACAATCTGGCTTATGTTCCCTTTTGTAACTGAGTATCTTACTTTTATGTACATTCACTTTCAGTATCCTCCTAGTCATCATTGAACTGGCCCAGAATTCAATCCAAATCTTCCTTGGATTCTTTTTTCATGCCTGTCTGTTGTTTCCTACATTTGCGAGGAAGTGCCAGGAAGAGACAAAGAAAGTTCTCATTAACTCACATCCATTCTCTAGGTGTCATGTGTAATGCACAGAAACCATAGCCTTCTATCTACAAGCAGAGCATACAGACCTTTCTATGATTACCCTGGCTGCTTCAAATGTCCTGGTTCAGACCATTGAACAGGTGTTCACTGATAGCATGTGAACACCTGTGTACCACATTGCTCCAATTTACTATACCTAATGCACACCTTTTGCTCTCCTGCATGTCCAGACCACAATCACTCAAATTTTTTTTCACTCCATCCTTCCATCTCCAGTTTAGCTTCCCTCTTCTTGTTCCCTCCACTTCTGACACTAATATCCTCTTTGTCAACCTCTCCTCACTCATTGTTTCCATGTATCCAAACCATTTCATCCTATCCTTTTTAACTCTATCAACTAACGCACTCCTCTTATTACCACAACTCTCTTTTACCCTTTTATCACTTACTTGATCAAACCACCTCACACCAACATTCTCCTTCAACATTTGAATTCCATCATATCCACCCTCCTCCACACATCATCTGTAGCCTGTTCCTCGCATCCATACATCACTGGGACTACTATACCTTCAAACATACTCATTTTCACATTTCCATATAACATCCTATCTTTCCACACACTCCTCAAAGCTCCCACAACCTTTGCCCCTTCATCCACCCAATGACTCACTTCCACTTCCATGGTTCCATTCACTAGTACATCTACTCCCAGCTATCTAAAACACTTCACTCCCTCCAAATTTTCTCCCTTCAAATTCACACCCAAACTAACCTGTAACTCTGACCTGCTAAACCGAAAAGCCTTGCTTTTATTCACATTTAATTTCACCTTCCTTTCACACACACTTCCAAACTCAGACACCTACTCCTACAGTCTCTCACTCGAATTTGCCATCAGTGCTGTGTTTTCAGCAAATAACAACTGAGTTAACTCCCAGGCACCCTCAACCCCTACAGACTGCATACCTGCCCTTTTCTCTATGACCTGTGCATTTACCTCCCTTACCATCTCGCCCATAAAGAAGTTAAGCTCCCATGGTGACACGTTACACCCATGCCACACACCATCCTTCACCTGCAGCCACTCACTTTCCTCTCTACCTACTCGTACACATGCTTTACAGTCTGGATATCAACTTCTCACTACTTCTAGTAGCTTTCCTCCCACACCATGATTTTGTAAGGCCTTCAACAAAGCATGTCTATCAACCCTATCATATGCTTTCTCCACATCCAGAAATGCCACGTACAAATCCTTCTGTTTCTCGAACACTTTTCACACACTCTCTTTACAGCAGACACCTGATCCACACATCCTCAACCACTCCTGAGACCACAGTTCCTCTCCAATCTGTTGCTATTTACATGCCTCCATCCTCTCAATCATCACTCTCCCAAACAAATTACTGGGTACACTAAGTAAACTTATTTATTTATTTATTTTACTTTGTCGCTGTCTCCCGCGTTAGTGAGGTAGCACAAGGAAACAGACGAAAGAATGGCCCAACCCACCCATATACACATGTATATACATACACGTCCACACACGCAAATATACATACCTATACATCTCAACATATACATATATATACACACACAGACATATACATATATACACATGTACATAATTCATAGTCTGCCTTTATTCATTCCCATCGCCACCCCGCCACACATGAACCTCCCCCGCCTGTGCACGAGGTAGCGCTAGGAAAAGACAACAAAGGCCACATTTGTTCACACTCAGTCTCTAGCTGTCATGTATAATGCACCAAAACCACAGCTCCCTTTCCACATCCATGCCCCACAGAACTTTCCATGGTTTACCCCAGATGCTTCACATGACCTGGTTCAATCCATTGACAGCACACTGACCCCAGTATACCACATTGTTCCAATTCACTCTATTCCTTCCATGCCTCTCACCCTCCTGCATGTTCAGGCCCCGATCACTCAAAATCTTTTTCATTCCATCTTTCCACCTCCAATTTGGTCTCCCACTTCTCCTCGTTCCCTCCAACTCCGACACATACATCCTCTTAGTCAATCTTTCCTCATTCTTTCTGTCCATATGACCAAACCATTTCAAAATACCCTCTTCTGCTCTCTCAACCACACTCTTTTTATTACCACACATCTCTCTTACCCTATTATTACTTACTTGATCAAACCACCTCACACCACATACTGTCCTCAAACATCTCATTTCCAGCCCATCCACCCTCCTCTGCACAACTCTATCCATAGCCCACGCCTTGCAACCACATAACATTGGTGGAACCACTATTCCTTCAAACATACCCATTTTTGCTTTCCCAGATAATGTTCTCGACTTCCACACATTCTTCAATGCTCCCAAAACTTTCGCCCCCTCCCTCACCCTATGATTCACTTCCGCTTCCATCTGCTGCCAAATCCACTCCCAGATATCTAAAACACTTCACTTCCTCCAGTTTTTCTCCATTCAAACTTACCTCCCAATTGACTTGTCCCTCAACTCTACTGTACCTAATAACCTTGCTCTTATTCACATTTACTCTCAGCTTTCTTCTTTCACACACTTCACATACTTGATCGCTATTTCCCACATCACGGAGGTAGCGCCACGAAACAGAAGAAAGACCCATACACACATACATGTACATATACATTTCTTTTTCTTTCTTTCATACTATTCGCCATTTCCTGCGTTAGCGAGGTAGCGCTAAGAACAGAGGACTGGGCCTTTAAGGGAATATCCTCACCTGGTCCCCTTCTCTGTTCCTTCTTTTAAAAAATTCAAAAAACGAGAGGGGAGGATTTCCAGCCCCCCGCTCCCTACCCTTTTAGTTGCCTTCTACGACAAGGGAATACGTGGGAAGTATTTTTTCTCCTCTATCCCCAGGTATAACACATATACATAAATATACATATTATCATTATCATTATCATTAGACTTTGTCGGTCTCCCTGTGTCAGTGAGGAAGCACAGGGAAACAGACGAAAGAATGGCCCAACCCATGCACATGTATATACACAAACGCCCACACAAGCACATATACATACCTATAAATATATATTCGTATTCCATCTATTTCATCATACTTTGTCGCTATCTCCCGCGTTAGCGAGGTAGCACAAGGAAACAGACGAAATAACGGCCAAACCCACACACATACACATGTATATACATACACGTCCACACATGCACATATACATACCTATACATCTCAACGTATACATATATATACACACAGACATATACATATATACACATGTACATAATTCATACTGTCTGCCCTTATTCATTCCCATCACCACCCCGCCTCACATGAAATGACATCCCCCTTCCCCCGCATGTGCACGAGGTAGTGCTAGGAAAAGACAACATAGGCCACACTCAGTCTCTAGCTGTCATGTATAATGTACCGAAACCACAGCTCCCTTTCCACATACACAGACATATACATATATACACATGTACATATTCATATTTGCTTGCCTTCATCCATTCCTGGTGCTACCCTAACCCATAGGAAACATCATTGCTACCCCTTGCTTTAGTGAGGTAGCATCAGGAAAACAGAAAAAAAAGCCACATTTGTTCACAGTCTCTCGCTGTCATGTGTAATCCACTGAAACCACAGCCCCCTATCCACATTCAGGCCCCACACACCTTTCCATGGTTTACCCCAGATGCTTCACATGCCCTAGTTCAGTCCATTGACAGCACGTCCACCCCGATATACCAAATTGTTCCAATTCACTCTATTCCTTGCACACCTCTCACCCTCCTGTAAGTTCAGGCTCTTGATAGCTCAAAATCTTTTTCACTCCATCCTTCCACCTCCAATTTGGTTTCCCACTTCTTGTTCCTTCCACCTCTGACACATATATCCTCTTTGTCAATCTTTCCTCACTCACTCTCACCATATATCCAAACCATTTCAACAAACCAACTTCTGCACTCTCAACCACACTCTTTTTATTTCCACATATCTCTCTTACCCTTTCATTACTTACTCGATCAAACCACTTCACACCACGTATTTCCAACACATCCACCCTCCTGCGTACAACCCTATCTACAGAAATATATACCTATTCCTATCAGTCCACAGGTAAATGAAACACAATAAGTACCCATGTGCACTTCTGTGTAATAATCACATCATCAGGGGAGATACAAGAAAGAAATACAACAGTCAGTTGGCCCCATTCACTTGCATCCACACTTCAGCTGTCATGTACAATGTAATGAAACAAAAGCCCCCCAACCACAACCAAACTCTAAAGACCTTTTCATGGTTTCCCCCAACCACTTCGTGTGTCCTAGTTTAACCCACAGAGTATCAATTGTTTCCTGTATACTGCATCACTCTAGTTCACTCTATCCTTTGCATGCCTCCCATCCTCATGTATGTTCAGGCCTAGAACCTTCAAAGCAACTTTCACTCCATCCTTCCACTACCTCCTTGGTTCCCCCCTTTTCCTTATTCCCCCCACTTCTGACATGCATACCCTCTTAGTCATCCTCTCCTCACTTATCGTCTTCATATATCCAACCCATTTCTGCATATCCTCCCCAACTATCTCATAAATACTCCTCTTACTGCCACACCTCTCTCCTACCCTATTTTTCTATATTCCAACAACCCACCTCACACCACATACTGTCCTTAAACACTGTTTTCTACACATCCACCCTCTTCTTTAAATTTTGCATAAGGCCTATGCCTCACATCCAAACAGCACCACTGGGACTACTATACCCATCTTTGTCTTAAAAAAAAAAAAAAAATGGACCTGTACACACATTCCCCAATGCACCTAGGACCTTTGTTTCCTCACCCACCATAGAGCTCACTTTAGCTCCCATGGTTCCATTCACTGCCATATCCACTCCCAGATATCTAAAACACTCCACTTCCTCCAAGTTTTTTCCATTCAAATACCCTATTCAGCTCTGACCTCCAAACCCCATAGCCTTATCAACTGCTCTCTAACTGACAATCTGCTCCTAATGAATTTGCAGAAAAATTTTTGGATTGTTTCCTGCCACTTCATGTAATAAATGATGACGATAAGCTAAATTTCCAAAGAATATACTAGATCATAAAAAGTCTGAGTGAAAGTTTTCAATTGGGTTGTGGGGGGAAAATGCACCTAGTTTCCCCAAAGGAGAGACCACAAAGGTTCAATGCCACTCATAAGAGGCAATAGTGCTACTAGCCTTGTTCTTTGGTGACAATGTCTAGAAGTCCAACAGAAGGAACAAGTAATTTCCAAGACATCAGATAAACTGACTAAAAGACTATCAGACAATCAACAAGTGGAAGCCTTAAACAACTACGTCTCCTTCAGGTGTTCAAGACAATTCATAGATCATACATCCTACTGTATGTATGGCTTCTCATGTCAAAGTACAAGAGACAGTAATACTGGTGAAATATCTCAAACAACTAGAATCTAAATAGAAACATTACAAGATATGAATATATGTGAGAGCTCTTTAATGCCTGTTTGCAGTTTTCCTGGGAGTGCAAAACAGCACAGGGAACAGATGAATGAGCCTTATACATTAAAATACAGTAAAACCTCCATTTAACATACCGATATAACAGATTTCAGATTTAATGGACAAATAAAAATATCTATTTATTTATTTTGCTTTGTCGCTGTCTCCCACGTTAGCGAGGTAGCGCAAGAAAACAGATGAAAGAATGGCCCAACCCACCCACATACACATGTATATACATACACCTCCACACATGCAAATATACATACCTATACATCTCAATGTATACATATATATACACACACAAACATATTCATTCCCATTGCTACCCCGCCACACATGATATAAAAACCCCTCCCCCCTCATGTGTGCGAGGTAGCTCTAGGAAAAGACAACAAAGGCCACATTCGTTCACACTCAGTCTCTAGCTGTCATGTAATAATGCACCAAAACCACAGCTCTCTTTCCACATTCAGGCCCTACACAACTTTCCATGGTTTACCCCAGATGCTTCACATGCCCTGCTTCAATCCACTGACAGCACGTCGACCCCGGTATACCACATCGTTCCAATTCACTCTATTCCTTCCACGCCTTTCACCCTCCTGCATGTTCAGGCCCCTGATCACTCAAAATCCTTTTCACTCCATCTTTCCACCTCCAATTTGGTCTCCCACTTCTCCTCGTTCCCTCCACCTCTGACACATAAATCCTCTTGGTCAATCTTTCCTCACTCACTCTCTCCATGTGACCAAACCATTTCAAAACACCCTATTCTGCTCTCTCAACCACACTCTTTTTATCACCATACATCTCTCTTACCCTATTATTACTTACTCGATCAAACTACCTCACACCACATATTGTCCTCAAACATCTCATTTCCAGCACATCCACACTCCTCCGCACAACTCTATCTATAGCCCATGACTCGCAACCATATAACATTGTTAGAACCACTATTCCTTCAAACATACCCATTTTTGCTTTCCGAGATAATGTTCTCAACTTCCACACATTCTTCAACGTTCCCAGAACTTTCGCCCCCTCTCCCACTTTATGACTCACTTCCGCTTCCATGGTTCCATCAGCTGCCAAATCCACTCCCAGATATCAAAAACACTTCACTTCCTCCAGTTTTTCTCCATTCAAACTTACCTCCCTATTGACTTGTCCCTCAACCCTACTGTACCTAATAACCTTGCTCTTATTCACATTTACTCTTAGCTTTCTTCTTTCACATAATTTAATAAACTCAGTCACCAGCTTCTGCAGTTTCTCACTAGAATCACCCACCAGCGCTGTATCATCAGTGAACAACAACTGACTCACTTCCCAAGCTCTCTCATCCACAACAGACTGCATACTTGCCCCCTCTTTCCGAAACTCTTGCATTCACCTCCCTAACAACCCCATCCATAAACAAATTAAACAACCATGGAGACATCACACACCCCTACCGCAAACCTACATTCACAGAGAACCAATCACTTTCCTCTCTTCCTACACGTACACATGCCTTACATCCTCGATAAAAACTTTTCACTGCTTCTAACAACTTGCCTCCCACACCATATATTCTTTTGATAATTTAAAAATAAAAAGAAATTAGAAAATCTCAAATGCCACACCATGTGCATTTCATATTGCATTTGTTTTTGGTAGCATGTGGTAGACTTGCTTCGATTCAGTCTCTGCCTCAAGCTATCATGTGGTCAAGTTGTATGGTGTTTCTGTTATTTCAAAACTGTGACTTTATTTTTTTTTTTTTTTTTTTTTTTTTTATACTTTGTCGCTGTCTCCCGCGTTTGCGAGGTAGCGCAAGGAAACAGACGAAAGAAATGGCCCAACCCCCCCCCCCATACACATGTACATACACACGTCCGCACACGCAAATATACATACCTACACAGCTTTCCATGGTTTACCCCAGACGCTTCACATGCCTTGCTTCAATCCACTGACAGCACGTCAACCCCTGTATACCACATGACTCCAATTCACTCTATTTCTTGCCCTCCTTTCACCCTCCTGCATGTTCAGGCCCCGATCACACAAAATCTTTTTCACTCCATCTTTCCACCTCCAATTTGGTCTCCCTCTTCTCCTCGTTCCCTCCACCTCCGACACATATATCCTCTTGGTCAATCTCTCCTCACTCATTCTCTCCATGTGCCCAAACCATTTCAAAACACCCTCTTCTGCTCTCTCAACCACGCTCTTTTTATTTCCACACATCTCTCTCACCCTTACGTTACTTACTCGATCAAACCACCTCACACCACACATTGTCCTCAAACATCTCATTTCCAGCACATCCATCCTCCTGCGCACATCTCTATCCATAGCCCACGCCTCGCAACCATACAACATTGTTGGAACCACTATTCCCTCAAACATACCCATTTTTGCTTTCCGAGATAATGTTCTCGACTTCCACACATTTTTCAAGGCTCCCAAAATTTTCGCCCCCTCCCCCACCCTATGATCCACTTCCGCTTCCATGGTTCCATCCGCTGACAGATCCACTCCCAAATATCTAAAACACTTCACTTCCTCCAGTTTTTCTCCATTCAAACTCACCTCCCAATTGACTTGACCCTCACCCCTACTGTACCTAATAACCTTGCTCTTATTCACATTTACTCTCAACTTTCTTCTTCCACACACTTTACCAAACTCAGTCACCAGCTTCTGCAGTTTCTCACATGAATCAGCCACCAGCGCTGTATCATCAGCGAACAACAACTGACTCACTTCCCAAGCTCTCTCATCCCCAACAGACTTCATACTTGCCCCTCTTTCCAGGACTCTTGCATTTACCTCCCTTACAACCCCATCCATAAACAAATTAAACAACCATGGAGACATCACACACCCCTGCCGCAAACCTACATTCACTGAGAACCAATCACTTTCCTCTCTTCCTACACGTACACATGCCTTACATCCTCGATAAAAACTTTTCACTGCTTCAAACAACTTGCCTCCCACACCATATATTCTTAATACCTTCCACAGAGCATCTCTATCAACTCTATCATATGCCTTCTCCAGATCCATAAATGCTACATACAAATCCATTTGCTTTTCTAAGTATTTTTCACATACATTCTTCAAAGCAAACACCTGATCCACACATCCTCTACCACTTCTGAAACCGCACTGCTCTTCCCCAATCTGATGCTCTGTACATGCCTTCACCCTCTCAATCAATACCCTCCCATATAATTTACCAGGAATACTCAACAAACTTATACCTCTGTAATTTGAGCACTCACTCTTATCCCCTTTGCCTTTGTACAATGGCACTATGCACGCATTCCGCCAATCCTCAGGCACCTCACCATGAGTCATACATACATTAAATAACCTTACCAACCAGTCAACAATACAGTCACCCCCTTTCTTAATAAATTCCACTGCAATACCATCCAAACCTGCTGCCTTGCAATTCTTACAATTCAAAATAGCATCAAGTGATTGTAAGAGGTACAATGAAAGCAAGTAAAGCATCCTCACTTAATTATAAAGAAGTATCCTTTCACAGGTGAGAGATGGCATCCCCTCTATCTCAGTCTGATTTCTGCCTCCAACTGCCTGGCAAATGTTCCTAAGCAACCTGGTGCTCGCCACACGACTATTGTACCATACACTAAACTCTACACCCCCTCAGGAGATTTTGGTAACTATATGTGACATTTTGTTACAACAAAAACTAAACTAAAAACAAGAAAGCAACAAAAAAAAGAACAAAATTAGAATCTGACAGGGCATAAGGCAAATATACACACAAATCACTGCTCAGCAACAATATGCTTCCTTTACATGCGAGCAGAAGAAAAATGACATAAATTAGTGTGTCCACTCTTTACAAAGCTATCACAAACAGAATCTTGCAAGTGTGTGGGTCAGTGTCCCACATGGTGAGGATGCCACTACCTGTGGCAGGGTGTTGCACAACTGAGGCAAAGCCATTGTTGGTGGACACTCTCGTTGACGCAAGGTGTTGTGGGGATTGGCAAAACCCAGGAGTGTTGGTGACCTCGGTTTCACAAGACAGGCAGCCACTGCCATCCAGCTTTAATGAATATTGTCTATGTGGCTTCACTCCACTACCATGCCCGATCTGTACCACACCTTCAAAGCAACATCCTGCATGCAGACAGGGGTGCCCATGGACATCTGGGGCAGCATAGCAGCATCACCTGCTGGACCGCCCTGCACAGGAACCTTGCTCTCTGCTAAGGCCCACTCTCTGTTTTGCAGAGCAGTTCTCCATTGCCAGTTTATCAGATAATATTGCCAGGGTGCAGGAATACGATTTTACAACTGTCTTCCTGCTGTCTGCTGTGTGGGTAACTTATCTCCCTCCCTACAGGAGAATGTTGAGATACTTGAGCATATGCTGTTGTGCAGGCTACCTCCAACACCCGCATTGTCCCTCAACACCTGTTTGGCTGCCTTTACCACTGCTTTGGTGCTTCCATTGGATTGGGGGAAATGGGCTGAGGAGATGCATGCATGATTCCCCATTCTTTGTAGAAAGCTTCCATCTCCTCGCTGTCTATAATGGTTCCCCCATTTGGGGCTATGTGCCCCATCACCCGAAGATGAGCAGCTTTGTGATGACTTGGGATTTTCCCATACAGGTTCAAATCCTACTCACTGCACCATGTAAGAGGGACAATGAAAGCAGGTAATTCGTTACTTTAATATAAAGAAGTATCCTTTCACAGGAGAGGGGTGGCATCACCTCTATCTCAGTCTGAATCCTGCCTCCAACTGCCCAACAAGCATTCCCACTCTGCTGGGTGCCCATAGCCCAACTATCATACCACACACTAAACTGTACAGATAGAAAAGTGAAAAGAAAGAGTGTGAATTTAAATGTGGCACAGAAATGGGTTACATTCGATAAAACAGCATGAGAACCTGAGAAATGTGGGTGAGCTTTTGAGTTCTTAGTAAAGAGCAAGTCAGAGATGTCAAACTGGTGGTGGATGCAGACTGACTGTGGGCAAACTCTACAGATGAGCAAATGCTGCTAATACAATTCAGTCATTCACATAGGGTGACCATAGGCTGCTACCTCCACACCGAATATGAGGTTGGACAGAGTTTTAGCTGGTGTATTCCCATGAAATGTATCTCATGACTGTAGATAAACTGCAAAGGAGAGAAATCATAAAAGTTGATAACTTACATTTGGCAATGATGTTGTCTATGAAGCCCATGTTGAACCGGAAAGAGATGAAGCAACGCAGATGATTAACCTGTAAACACAAAGATGGATGTTTACTATATCATACCACAATCATTACCTTTAAAAAATAATCTTACTTCTAACTCTCAGTTCAGATTAAATATCTAACAGCATAAGACATGCTGCAAAAACAATCTTGTATAAAACTATGAAAACTTTTTAAGTAACACTCATTCTCTAGCTGTCATGTGTAATGCACCAAAACCACAGCTCCCTTTCCACATCCAGGCCCCACAAACCTTTCCATAGTTTACCCCAGACACCTTACATACCCTGGTTCAATCAACTGACAGCACATCAACCCTGGTATACCACGCTGTTCCAATTCACTCTATTCCTTCCACGCCTTTCACCCTCCTGTGTGTTGAGGCCCCGATCACTCAAAATCTTTTTCGCTCCATCCTTCCACCTCCAATTTGATCTCCAGCTTATCCTCATTCCCTCCACCTCTGACACATATATCCTCTTGGTCAATCTTTCCTCACACACTCTCTCCATTGTCCAAACCATTTCAACACACCCTCTTTTGCTCTCTCAACCACACTCTTTTTATTACCACACATCTCTCTTACCTTTTCATTACTCACTCGATCAAACCACCTCACACCACATATTGTCCTCAAACATTTCATTTCCTACACATCCACCCTGCTCCGCACAACCCTATCTATAACCCATGCCTCGCAACCATATAACATTATTGGAACCACTATTCCTTCAAACATACCTATTTTTGCTCTCCGAGATAACGTTCTCGCCTTCCATACATTCTTCAATGCTCCCAGAACCTTCAACTCTTCCCCCCACCTGTGACTCACTACCACTTCCATGGTTTCATCCACCGCTAAGTCTACTCCCAGATATCTAAAACACTTCACTTTCTCCAGTTTTTCTCCATTCTAACTTACCTCCCAAATAACTTGTCCCTTAACCCTACTGAACCTAATAACCTTTCTCTTATTCACATTTACTCTCAGCTTTCTTCTTTCACACACTTTATCAAACTCAGTCACCAGCTTCTGCAGTTTCTAACCCAAATCAGCCACCAGCGCTGTACTATCAGTGAACAATAACTGACTCACTTCCCAAGCCTTCTCATCTACAACAGACTGCATACTTGCCCCTCTCTCCAAAACTCTTGCATTCACCTCCCTAACCACCCCATCCATAAACAAAACAAATAACCATGGAGACATTACGCACCCCTGCTGCCAACCGACATTCACCAGGAACCAATCACTTTCCTCTCTTCCTACTAGTACACATGACTTACAATCTTGGCAATTACTTTTCACTGCTTCTAGCAACTTACCTCCCACACCATATACTCTTGGAACCTTCCACAAAACATCTCTCTCAACCCTATTTCATGCCTTCTACAGATCCATAAATGCTTCGTACAAATCCATCTGTTCTAAATATTTCCCACAAATATTCTTCAAAGCAAACACCTGATCCACACATCCTCTACAACTTCTGAAACCACAATGCCCTTCCCGAATATGATGTTCTGTACATTTCTTTACCCTCTCATTCAATATCCTCCCGTACAATTTCCCAGGAATACTCAACAAACTTACACCTCTGTAATTTGAACACTCACCTTTATCCCCTTTGCTTTTGTACAATGGCACTATGCATGCATTCTGCCAATCCTCAGGCACTTCACCAAGATCCACATATACACCGAATATCCTTACCAACCAATCAAAGACACAACACAGTCACCCCCTTTTTTAATGAATTCCATTGCAATACCATCCAAACCCTCGGCCCTGCCGGCTTTCATCTTCCGCAAAGCTTTCAATACCTCTTCTCTATTTACCAAACCATTCTCACTGACCCTCTCACTTCGCACATCACCCCGACCAAAGCACCCTATATCTGCCACTCTATCATCAAACACATTCAACAATCCTTCGAAATACTTACTCCATCTCCTTCATACTTCATTACTTGTTATTACCTCCCCACTCACCCCTTCACCGATGTTCCCATTTGTTCTCTTGTCTTACGCACTTTATTTACCTCCTTCCAAAATACCTTTTTATTATTCCTAAAAATTTAAGGATATTCTCTCACCCTAACTCTCATTTGCCCTCTTTTTCATCTCTTGCATCTTTCTCTTGACCTCCTGCCATTTTCTTTTATAACTTTTAAAGTCATTTGCATTACTTCCCTGCAAAGATTGTCCAAATGCCTCTCTCTTCTATTTCACTAACAATCTTACTTCTTCCTCCCACCATTCACTAGTCTTTCTAATCTGCCCACTTCCCAACTTTCTCATGCCCCAACATGCATCTTTTGCGCAAGCCATCACTGCTTCCCTAAATACATCCCATTCCTCCCCCATTCCCCTTATGTCATTTGCTCCCTGGTATTCTTTCACACAAGTCTCCTTTCCAAGCTCACTTACTCTCATCACTCTCTTCTCCCTAAAATTCTCTCTTCTTTTCTGAAAACCCCTACAAATCTTCACCTTTGTCTCCACAAGATAATGATCAGATATCCCTCCAGCTGCCCCTCTCAGCACATTAACATCCAAGAGTCTCTCTTATACATGCCTATCAATTAACAAATAATCCAATAACACCCTCTGGCCATCTCTCCTACTCACAATGTAACCTTATGTATATCTCTCTTTTTAAACCAGGTATTCCCAATCACCAGTCCTTTTTCAGCACAAAAATCCACAAGCTCTTCATCATTTCCATTTACAACACTGAACACCCCCATGTACACCAATTATACCCTCAACTACCACATTACTCACCTCTGAATTCAAATTACCCATCACTATAACCTGGTCTTGTGCATCAAAGCTGCTAACACACTCACTCAGCTGCTCCCAAAACACTTGCTTCCCATAATCTTTCTTCTCATGACCATGTACATAGGCACCAATAATCACCCATCTCTCTCCATCCAATTTCAGTTTTACCCATATCAATCTAGAGTTTACTTTCTTACACTCTATCAAATATTCGCACAACTCATACTTTAGGATGAGTGCTACTCCTTCCTTTGCTCTTGTCCTCTCACTAACCACTGACTTTACTCCCAAGACATTGCCAAACCACTCATCTCCTTTACCCTTGAGCTTTGTTTCACTCAAGAGCCAAAATATCCAGGTTCCTTTCCTCAAACATACTACCTATCTCTCCTTTTTTCTCATCTTGGTTACATACACACACATTTAGACACCCCAAACTGAGCCTTCGAGGAGGATGAGCACTCCCTGCATGACTCCTGTTTCCCCTTTTAGAAAGTTAAATACAAGGAGGGGAGGGTTTCCAGCCCCCTGCTTCTGTCCCCTTTAGTCACCTTCTACGACAAACAGGGAATACGTGGGAGGTATTCTTTCTCCCCTATCCCCAGGGATTTTTTTTCATATTATTATACTCTGTCGCTGTCTCCTGAGTTAGCAAGGTAGCACAAGGAAACAGACAAAAGAATGGCCCAACCCACCTACATACATATGTATATACATATACGCCCACACACGCACATATACATACCTATACATTTTGACACATACATACATATACATACACAGATATATACATATATATACATGCACATAATCATACATGCTGCCTTCATCCATTCCTACCGCCATAAATGAAATGACATATATATCCCCAGGGATATATATTTATTTTGCTTTGTCGCTGTCTCCCGCGTTTGCGAGGTAGCACAAGGAAACAGACGAAAGAAATGGCCCAACCCACCCCCATACACAATGTATATACATACACGTCCACACACGCAAATATACATACCTATACATCTCAATGTACACATATATATACACACACAGACACATACATATATACCCATGCACACATTTCACACTGTCTGCCTTTATTCATTTCCATCACCACCTCGCCACACATGGAATACCATCCCCCTCCCCCCTCATGTGTGCGAGGTAGCACTAGGAAAAGACAACAAAGGCCCCATTCGTTCACACTCAGTCTCTAGCTGTCATGCAATAATGCCCGAAACCACAGCTCCCTTTCCACATCCAGGCCCCACACAACTTTCCATGGTTTACCCCAGATGCTTCACATGCCCTGATTCAATCCACTGACAGCACGTCAACCCCGGTATACCACATCGATCCAATTCACTCTATTCCTTGCCCTCCTTTCACCCTCCTGCATGTTCAGGCCCCGATTACTCAAAATCTTTTTCACTCCATCTTTCCACCTCAAATTTGGTCTCCCACTTCTCCTCGTTCCCTCCACCTTCGACACATATATCCTCTTTGTCAATCTTTCCTCACTCATTTTCTCCATGTGCCCAAACCATTTAAAAACACCCTCTTCTGCTCTCTCAACCATGCTCTTTTTATTTCCACACATCTCTCTTACCCGTACATTACTTACTCGATCAAACCACCTCACACCACACATTGTCCTCATACATCTCATTTCCAGCACATCCACCCTCCTGCGCACAACTCTACCCATAGCCCACGCCTCACAACCATACAACATTGTTGGAACCACTATTCCTTCAATTCCTCCCCCACCCTATGATTCACTTCCGCTTTCATGGTTCCATCCGCTGCCAGATCCACTCCCAGATATCTAAAACACTTCACTTCCTCCAGTTTTTCTCCATTCAAACTCACCTCCCAATTGACTTGACCCTCAACCCTACTGTACCTAATAACCTTGCTCTTATTCACATTTACTCTTAACTTTCTTCTTTCACACACTTTACCAAACTCAATCACCAGCTTCTGCAGTTTCTCACATGAATCAGCCACCAGCACTGTATCATCAGCGAACAACTGACTCACTTCCCAAGCTCCCTCATCCACAACAGACTTCATACTTGCCCCTCTTTCCAAAACTCTTACATTCACCTCCCTAACAACCCCATCCATAAACAAATTAAACAACCATGGAGACATCACACACCCCTGCCGCAAACCTACATTCACTGAGAACCAATCACTTTCCTCTCTTCCTACACGTACACATGCCTTACATCCTTGATAAAAACTTTTCACTGCTTCTAACAACTTGCCTCCCACACCATATATTCTTAATACCTTCCACAGAGCATCTCTATCAACTCTATCATATGCCTTCTCCAGATCCATAAATTTTTTTTTTTTTTTTTTTGCTTTGTCGCTGTCTCCCGCGTTTGCGAGGTAGCGCAAGGAAACAGACGAAAGAAATGGCCCAACCCACCCCCATACACATGTATATACATACGTCCACACACGCAAATACACATACCTACATAGCTTTCCATGGTTTACCCCAGACGCTTCACATGCCTTGATTCAATCCACTGACAGCACGTCAACCCCGGTATACCACATCGCTCCAATTCACTCTATTCCTTGCCCTCCTTTCACCCTCCTGCATGTTCAGGCCCCGATCACTCAAAATCTTTTTCACTCCATCTTTCCACCTCCAATTTGGTCTCCCTCTTCTCCTCGTTCCCTCCACATCTGACACATATATTCTCTTGGTCAATCTTTCCTCACTCATTCTCTCCATGTGCCCGAACCATTTCAAAACACCCTCTTCTGCTCTCTCAACCACGCTCTTTTTATTTCCACACATCTCTCTTACCCTTACGTTACTTACTCGATCAAACCACCTCACACCACACATTGTCCTCAAACATCTCATTTCCAGCACATCTATCCTCCTGCGCACAACTCTATCCATAGCCCACGCCTCGCAACCATACAACATTGTTGGAACCACTATTCCTTCAAACATACCCATTTTTGCTTTCCGAGATAATGTTCTCGACTTCCACACATTCTTCAAGGCTCCCAGAATTTTCGCCCCCTCCCCCACCCTATGATCCACTTCCGCTTCCATGGTTCCATCCGCTGCCAGATCCACTCCCAGATATCTAAAACACTTCACTTCCTCCAGTTTTTCTCCATTCAAACTCACCTCCCAATTGACTTGACCCTCAACCCTACTGTACCTAATAACCTTGCTCTTATTCACATTTGCTTTTCTAAGTACTTCTCACATACATTCTTCAAAGCAAATACCTGATCCACACATCCTCTACCACTTCTGAAACCACACTGCTCTTCCCCAATCTGATGCTCTGTACATGCCTTCACCCTCGCAATCAATACCCTCCCATATAATTTACCAGGAATACTCAACAAACTCATACCTCTGTAATTTGACCATTCACTCTTATCCCCTTTGCCACTTCTTTTCGTCTGTTTCCTTGCGCTACCTCGCAAATGCGGGAGACAGCGACAAAGTATAATAAAAAATAAAAAAAAAATATATACACAGCAGTGAAAAGTTTTTATCGAGGATGTAAGGCATGTGTACGTGTAGGAAGAGAGGAAAGTGATTGGTTCTCAGTGAATGTGGGTTTGCGGCAGGGGTGTGTGATGTCTCCATGGTTGTTTAATTTGTTTATGGATGGGGTTGTTAGGGAGGTGAATGCAAGAGTTTTGGAAAGAGGGGCAAGGATGAAGTCTGTTGGGGATGAGAGAGCTTGGGAAGTGAGTCAGTTGTTGTTCGCTGATGATACAGCGCTGGTGGCTGATTCATGTGAGAAACTGCAGAAGCTGGTGACTGAGTTTGGTAAAGTGTGTGAAAGAAGAAAGTTAAGAGTAAATGTGAATAAGAGCAAGGTTATTAGGTACAGTAGGGTTGAGGGTCAAGTCAATTGGGAGGTGAGTTTGAATGGAGAAAAACTGGAGGAAGTGAAGTGTTTTAGATATCTGGGAGTGGATCTGGCAGCGGATGGAAACATGGAAGCGGAAGTGGATCATAGGGTGGGGGAGGGGGCGAAAATTCTGGGAGCCTTGAAGAATGTGTGGAAGTCGAGAACATTATCTCGGAAAGCAAAAATGGGTATGTTTGAAGGAATAGTGGTTCCAACAATGTTGTATGGTTGCGAGGCGTGGACTATGGATAGAGTTGTGCGCAGGAGGATGGATGTGCTGGAAATGAGATGTTTGAGGACAATGTGTGGTGTGAGGTGGTTTGATCGAGTAAGTAACGTAAGGGTAAGAGAGGTGTGTGGAAATAAAAAGAGCGTGGTTGAGAGAGCAGAAGAGGGTGTTTTGAAATGGTTTGGTCACATGGAGAGAATGAGTGAGGAAAGATTGACCAAGAGGATATATGTGTCGGAGGTGGAGGGAACGAGGAGAAGAGGGAGACCAAATTGGAGGTGGAAAGATGGAGTGAAAAAGATTTTGTGTGATCGGGGCCTGAACATGCAGGAGGGTGAAAGGAGGGCAAGGAATAGAGTGAATTGGAGAGATGTGGTATACCGGGGTTGACGTGCTGTCAGTGGATTGAATCAAGGCATGTGAAGCGTCTGGGGTAAACCATGGAAAGCTGTGTAGGTATGTATATTTGCGTGTGTGGACGTATGTGTATACATGTGTATGGGGGTGGGTTGGGCCATTTCTTTCGTCTGTTTCCTTGCGCTGCCTCGCAAACGCGGGAGACAGCGGCAAAAAAAATAAAAAAAGAAAAAAAAAATTATACACATACACACACATACACACACACACGCACACATACATACACACACACACATACATATATATACATGTGAAAAATGTAAGAAACAATTTAGAAAACTGAAACTTCTAGCTTGAAATGAAATGAAAAAAATGAATGTCACATAATGGTTCAACCTCTGGCTATGGAAAAAGGAAATGTTTAATTCATTTACACAAACGTCAATAGTAGTTCTCATCAATTTAACCACTGTATCAATAAGCTTCAATGTCTAAGCTATACATATATATATATATATATATATATATATATATATATATATCTTTTTTTCTTTCATACTATTCGGCATTTCCCGCATTAGCGAGGTAGCGCTAAGAACAGAGGACTGGGCCTTTGAGGGAATATCCTCACCTGGCCCCCTTCTCTGTTCCTTTTCTTGGAAAAAAAAAAAAAAACAAAAACGAGAGGGATGTTAATGTGCTGAGAGGTGCAACTGGAGGGATGTCTGATCATTATCTTGTGGAGGCTAAGGTGAAGATTTGTATGGGTTTTCAGAAAAGAAGAGTGAATGTTGGGGTGAAGAGGGTGGTGAGAGTAAGTGAGCTTGGGAAGGAGACTTGTGTGAGGAAGTACCAGGAGAGACTGAGTACAGAATGGAAAAAGGTGAGAACAATGGAAGTAAGGGGAGTGGGGGAGGAATGGGATGTATTTAGGGAATCAGTGATGGATTGTGCAAAAGATGCTTGTGGCATGAGAAGAGCGGGAGGTGGGTTGATTAGAAAGGGTAGTGAGTGGTGGGATGAAGAATTAAGAGTATTAGTGAAAGAGAAGAGAGAGGCATTTGGACGATTTTTGCAGGGAAAAAATGAAAATGAGTGGGAGATGTATAAAAGAAAGAGACAGGAGGTCAAGAGAAAGGTGCAAGAGGTGAAAAAAAGGGCAAATGAGAGTTGGGGTGAGAGAGTATCATTAAATTTTAGGGAGAATAAAAAGATGTTCTGGAAGGAGGTAAATAAAGTGCGTAAGACAAGGGAGCAAATGGGAACTTCAGTGAAGGGCGCAAATGGGGAGGTGATAACAAGTAGTGGTGATGTGAGAAGGAGATGGAGTGAGTATTTTGAAGGTTTGTTGAATGTGTTTGATGATAGAGTGGCAGATATAGGGTGTTTTGGTCGAGGTGGTGTGCAAAGTGAGAGGGTTAGGGAAAATGATTTGGTAAACAGAGAAGAGGTAGTGAAAGCTTTGCGGAAGATGAAAGCCGGCAAGGCAGCAGGTTTGGATGGTATTGCAGTGGAATTTATTAAAAAAGGGGGTGACTGTATTATTGACTGGTTGGTAAGGTTATTTAATGTATGTATGACTCATGGTGAGGTGCCTGAGGATTGGAGGAATGCGTGCATAGTGCCATTGTACAAAGGCAAAGGGGATAAGAGTGAGTGCTCAAATTACAGAGGTATAAGTTTGTTGAGTATTCCTGGGAAATTATATGGGAGGGTATTGATTGAGAGGGTGAAGGCATGTACAGAGCATCAGAAGTGGTAGAGGATGTGTGGATCAGGTGTTTGCTTTGAAGAATGTATGTGAGAAATACTTAGAAAAGCAAATGGATTTGTATGTAGCATTTATGGATCTGGAGAAGGCATATGATAGAGTTGATAGAGATGCTCTGTGGAAGGTATTAAGAATATATGGTGTGGGAGGAAAGTTGTTAGAAGCAGTGAAAAGTTTTTATCGAGGATGTAAGGCATGTGTACGTGTAGGAAGAGAGGAAAGTGATTGGTTCTCAGTGAATGTAGGTTTGCGGCAGGGGTGTGTGATGTCTCCATGGTTGTTTAATTTGTTTATGGATGGGGTTGTTAGGGAGGTAAATGCAAGAGTTTTGGAAAGAGGGGCAAGTATGAAGTCTGTTGGGGATGAGAGAGCTTGGGAAGTGAGTCAGTTGTTGTTCGCTGATGATACAGCGCTGGTGGCTGATTCATGTGAGAAACTGCAGAAGCTGGTGACTGAGTTTGGTAAAGTGTGTGGAAGAAGAAAGTTAAGAGTAAATGTGAATAAGAGCAAGGTTATTAGGTACAGTAGGGTTGAGGGTCAAGTCAATTGGGAGGTGAGTTTGAATGGAGAAAAACTGGAGGAAGTGAAGTGTTTTAGATATCTGGGAGTGGATCTGGTAGCGGATGGAACCATGGAAGCGGAAGTGGATCATAGGGTGGGGAAGGGGGCGAAAATTCTGGGGGCCTTGAAGAATGTGTGGAAGTCGAGAACAATATCTCGGAAAGCAAAAATGGGTATGTTTGAAGGAATCGTGGTTCCAACAATGTTGTATGGTTGCGAGGCGTGGGCTATGGATAGAGTTGTGCGCAGGAGGATGGATGTGCTGGAAATGAGATGTTTGAGGACAATGTGTGGTGTGAGGTGGTTTGATCGAGTGAGTAACGTAAGGGTAAGAGAGATGTGTGGAAATAAAAAGAGCGTGGTTGAGAGAGCAGAAGAGGGTGTTTTGAAGTGGTTTGGGCACATGGAGAGAATGAGTGAGGAAAGATTGACCAAGAGGATATATGTGTCGGAGGTGGAGGGAACGAGGAGAAGAGGGATACCAAATTGGAGGTGGAAAGATGGAGTGAAAAAGATTTTGTGTGATCGGGGCCTGAACATGCAGGAGGGTGAAAGGAGGGCAAGGAATAGAGTGAATTGGAGCGATGTGGTATACCGGGGTTGACGTGCTGTCAGTGGATTGAATCAAGGCATGTGAAGCGTCTGGGGTAAACCATGGAAAGCTGTGTAGGTATGTATATTTGCGTGTGTGGACGTATGTATATACATGTGTATGGGGGGGGGGGGGGTTGGGCCATTTCTTTCGTCTGTTTCCTTGCGCTACCTCGCAAACGCGGGAGACAGCGACAAAGTATAATAAAAAAAAAAAAAAATATATATATATATATATATACTTATCCTTGGGGATAGGGGATTAAGAATACTTCCCACGTATTCCCTGCGTGTCGTAGAGGGCGACTAAAAGGGGAGGGAGCGGGGGGCTGGAAATCCTCCCCTCTCGTTTTTTTTTAATTTTCCAAAAGAAGGAACAGAGGGGGCCAGGTGAGGATATTCCAAAAAAGGCCCAGTCCTCTGTTCTTAACGCTACCTCGCTAACGCGGGAAATGGCTAATAGTTTAAAAGAAAAAAGAAAGATATACATATATATATATATATATATATATATATATATATATATATATATATATATATATATTTTTTTTTTCTTCACACATATTCACCATTTCCCACATTAGCGAGGTGGCGTTAAGAACAGAGGACTGAGCCTAGAGGGAGTATCCTCACTTGGCCCCGTTCTCTGTTCCTTCTTTTGGAAAAATTAAAAAAGGAGGGGAGGATTTCCAGCCACCTACTTCCTTCCTTTTTAGTCGCCTTCTATGACACGCAGGGAATACATGGAAAGTATTCTTTCTCCCCTATCCCCAGGGATAATATATATACACACGAGTATAACTGTAAATCTTCAATTCTATGATAAAAACTTACAAGTCTTTTAAAAGAAGAATCAATGTTCTTTTTCTCTCGTATATTTCCCTGGTAGAATGCGACTTCCTCAGAATTGGTGATGAGACGTGAATTAACAAAGCGGAACTCTCCTTCAAGTCGTTGCTCTGTTACTGTCAGACGACTGATTGGGCGGCGTAAGTGGGTGAGGAGAGTTCCAGAGAGGATTAAGTAGAGAATCATCACAAATGGAGCCTGTATGGGTTAAAAAGAAAGTTTCAGCAAACACAACACAAAATTTAGTTTAAAAAACATATTATTACAATAATCATCATTACTATACCACCCCATGATCCCTTTATGGGGCTCCAGCAGCTTCAAGGCTGTTTCCCAATCAAAAGCAGAAAAATGAAGGAATGCTCTGAAGTGAGTAGTGAGTAGTTGTCCAAAAGTGATGGTACAACCTTGCTAAAGGTAACCTTTCACTCACAGTGTAACCATAAGCAGGTGGAATCCAATAACCCAACCTCCACCCCCCCAACAAACACACACACACACACACACACACACAATCCTACAAGAAAAAAGAGTGAGGGGTGATCGAATCAAAATCTTTAAGTTCTTGAAATAGATTGATGACATGGACAGTAATCAGTTTTTGAGAGATGTAGGGATAGAGCAGCCTAAGGACATAACATCAAATTAGGCAAAAGACTAGTTGAAAAATATGTAAAGAAGTACTTTTATGGTATAAGAGTGGTGGGTGAATGGAAAAAAATAACTGAGGACATAGTTAATGCAGACAGCATATATAAATTTAAGAAGTTTTTTTTTTTTTTTTTTTTATACTTTGTCGCTGTCTCCCGCGTTTGCGAGGTAGCGCAAGGAAACAGACGAAAGAAATGGCCCAACCCCCCCCATACACATGTACATACACACGTCCACACACGCAAATATACATACCTACACAGCTTTCCATGGTTTACCCCGGACGCTTCACATGCCTTGATTCAATCCACTGACAGCACGTCAACCCCTGTATACCACATCGCTCCAATTCACTCTATTCCTTGCCCTCCTTTCACCCTCCTGCATGTTCAGGCCCCGATCACACAAAATCCTTTTCACTCCATCTTTCCACCTCCAATTTGGTCTCCCTCTTCTCCTCGTTCCCTCCACCTCCAACACATATATCCTCTTGGTCAATCTTTCCTCACTCATTCTCTCCATGTGCCCAAACCATTTCAAAACACCCTCTTCTGCTCTCTCAACCACGCTCTTTTTATTTCCACACATCTCTCTTACCCTTACGTTACTTACTCGATCAAACCACCTCACACCACACATTGTCCTCAAACATCTCATTTCCAGCACATCCATCCTCCTGCGCACAACTCTATCCATAGCCCACGCCTCGCAACCATACAACATTGTTGGAACTACTATTCCTTCCAACATACCCATTTTTGCTTTCCGGGATAATGTTCTCGACTTCCACACATTTTTCAAGGCTCCCAAAATTTTCGCCCCCTCCCCCACCCTATGATCCACTTCCGCTTCCATGGTTCCATCCGCTGACAGATCCACTCCCAGATATCTAAAACACTTCACTTCCTCCAGTTTTTCTCCATTCAAACTCACCTCCCAATTGACTTGACCCTCAACCCTACTGTACCTAATAACCTTGCTCTTATTCACATTTACTCTTAACTTTCTTCTTCCACACACTTTACCAAACTCCGTCACCAGCTTCTGCAGTTTCTCACATGAATCCGCCACCAGCGCTGTATCATCAGCGAACAACAACTGACTCACTTCCCAAGCTCTCTCATCCCCAACAGACTTTATACTTGCCCCTCTTTCCAAGACTCTTGCATTTACCTCCCTAACAACCCCATCCATAAACAAATTAAACAACCATGGAGACATCACACACCCCTGCCGCAAACCTACATTCACTGAGAACCAATCACTTTCCTCTCTTCCTACACGTACACATGCCTTACATCCTCGATAAAAACTTTTCACTGCTTCTAACAACTTGCCTCCCACACCATATATTCTTAATACCTTCCACAGAGCATCTCTATCAACTCTATCATATGCCTTCTCCAGATCCATAAATGCTACATACAAATCCATTTGCTTTTCTAAGTATTTCTCGCATACATTCTTCAAAGCAAACACCTGATTCACACATCCTCTACCACTTCTGAAACCACACTGCTCTTCCCCAATCTGATGCTCTGTACATGCCTTCACCCTCTCAATCAATACTCTCCCATATAATTTACCAGGAATACTCAACAAACTTATACCTCTGTAATTTGAGCACTCACTCTTATCCCCTTTGCCTTTGTACAATGGCACTATGCACGCATTCCGCCAATCCTCAGGCATCTCACCATGAGTCATACATACATTAAATAACCTTACCAACCAGTCAACAATACAGTCACCCCCTTTTTTAATAAATTCCACTGCAATACCATCCAAACCTGCTGCCTTGCCGGCTTTCATCTTCCACAAAGCTTTTACTACCTCTTCTCTGTTTACCAAATCATTTTCCCTAACCCTCTCACTTTGCACACCACCTCAACCCAAACATCCTATATCTGCCACTCTGTCATCAGACACATTCAACAAACCTTCAAAATACTCATTCCATCTCCTTCTCACATCACCACTACTTGTTATCACCTCCCCATTTACGCCCTTCACTGAAGTTCCCATTTGCTCCCTTGTCTTACGCACCCTATTTACCTCCTTCCAGAACATCTTTTTATTCTCCCTAAAATTTACTGATAGTCTCTCACCCCAACTCTCATTTGCCCTTTTTTTAAGAAGTTGTATGATAGCAAATAATGTTCAAGAGATGGGGCTTCACTAGAGTAAAACCCTCCCCAACCAGTGCAAATACGTAATTACGCACACATTTTTTTTTAATACTTGTTTGCCATTTTCCATGTAAGCAAAGAAGCCCCATGAGTAGGAGAAAAAAAGGCCATATTTACTCATCCTTTCTCTAACTATGTGTAATGCACCAAAAGCCATAGACCCCTATTCACAAGCAGGCCCACAGACCTTTCTGTGATTTTCCCTTGCTGCTTTTATATGCCCTCAGTTAAGCTCAATGAAAGAAAGTCGACTCCTGTATACCAAATCACTCCAATTCATTCTATCCCATACAAGCCTTTCACCCTCCAGAATTTTCAGGTCCAATAACTCAAAATCTTTTTCACTCCACCCTTCCATCTCTAATTTGGTTTACCCCTTCTCTTTGTCCCATCCACTTCAGTCACATATATCCTCTCTGTCAACCTTTCCTTGCTCATTCTCTCCATATGGAAGTAAAGTCTCTTCAAAGAACTTTTGACTTCAAAGGAGTCGACATTTTTCTGCTACTGGAAATAGTGCAGCATTTAGAATGAAGTCCTGAGTAACTACAGGACTCATTTATGGAAGTGGTCCTGGGGTAACTGTAAGTAAATAATATTTATTCATTTATTATACTTTGTCGCTGTCTCCCACGTTAGCGAGGTAGCGCAAGGAAATAGACGAAAGAATGGCCCGACCCACCTACATATACATGTTTATACATACACATCCACACACGCACATATACATACCTATACATCTCAATGTATATATATATATATATATATATATATATATATATATATATATATCTTTCTTTCTTTCAAACTATTCGCCATTTCCCGCATTAGCAAGGTAGCGTTAAGAACAGAGGACTGGGCCTCTGAGGGAATATCCTCACCTGGCCCCCTTCTCTGTTCCTTCTTTTGGGAAAAAAAAAAAAAAAAAAAAAAAAAGAAGCTGGTGACTGAGTTTGGTAAAGTGTGTGAAAGAAGAAAGTTAAGAGTAAATGTGAATAAGAGCAAGGTTATTAGGTACAGTAGGGTTGAGGGTCAAGTCAATTGGGAGGTGAGTTTGAATGGAGAAAAACTGGAGGAAGTGAAGTGTTTTAGATATCTGGGAGTGGATCTGGCAGCGGATGGAACCATGGAAGCGGAAGTGGATCATAGGGTGGGGGAGGGGGCGAAAATTCTGGGAGCCTTGAAGAATGTGTGGAAGTCGAGAACATTATCTTGGAAAGCAAAAATGGGTATGTTTGAAGGAATAGTGGTTCCAATAATGTTGTATGGTTGCGAGGCGTGGGCTATGAATAGAGTTGTGCGCAGGAGGATGGATGTGCTGGAAATGAGATGTTTGAGGACAATGTGTGGTGTGAGGTGGTTTGATTGAGTAAGTAACGTAAGGGTAAGAGAGATGTGTGGAAATAAAAAGAGCGTGGTTGAGAGAGCAGAAGAGGGTGTTTTGAAATGGTTTGGGCACATGGAGAGAATGAGTGAGGAAAGATTGACCAAGAGGATATATGTGTCGGAGGTGGAGGGAACGAGGAGAAGAGGGAGATCAAATTGGAGGTGGAAAGATGGAGTGAAAAAGATTTTGTGTGATCGGGGCCTGAACATGCAGGAGGGTGAAAGGAGGGCAAGGAATAGAGTGAATTGGAGCGATGTGGTATACCGGGGTTGACGTGCTGTCAGTGGATTGAATCAAGGCATGTGAAGCGTCTGGGGTAAACCATGGAAAGCTGTGTAGGTATGTATATTTGCGTGTGTGGACGTATGTATATACATATGTATGGGGGTGGGTTGGGCCATTTCTTTCGTCTGTTTCCTTGCGCTACCTTGCAAACGCGAGAGACAGCAACAAAGCAAAAAAAAAAAAAAAAAAATATATATATATATATATATATATATATATATATATATATATATATATATATATATACACAGAAAGATATATACATATATACTCATGTACATAATTCATACTGTCTGCCCTTATTCATTCCCGTCGCCACCCCGCCACACGTGAAATAACAACCCCCTCCCCCCACATGTGCACGAGGCAGCACTAGGAAAAGACAACAAAGGCCACATTCGTTCACACTCAGTCTCTAGCTGTCATGTAATAATGCACCGAAACCACAGCTCCCTTTCCACATCCATACCCCACAGAACTTTTCATTGTTTACCCAAGATGCGTGTATGTGTAGGAAGAGAGGAAAAAGATTGGTTCTCAGTGAATGTTGGTTTGTGGCAGGGGTGCGTGATGTCTCCATGGTTGTTTATTTTGTTTATGTGTGGGGTTGTTAGGGAGGTGAATGCAAGAGTTTTGGAAAGAGGGGCAAGTATGCAGTCAGTTGTGGATGGGAGAGCTTGGGAAGTGAGTTGGTTGTTGTTCGCTGATGATACAGCGCTGGTGGCTGATTCCGGTAAGAAACTGCAGAAGCTGGTGACTGAGTTTGGTGAAGTGTGTGAAAAAAGAAAGCTGAGAGTAAATGCGAATAAGAGCACGGTTATTAGGTACAGTAGGGTTGAGGGACAAGTCAATTGGGAGGTAAGTTTGAATGGAGAAAAACTGGAGGAAGTGAAGTGTTTTAGATATCTGAGAGTGGATTTGGCAGCAGATGGAACCATGGAAGCGGAAGTGAATAGTAGGGTGGTAGAGGGGCGAAAGTTCTGGGAGCGTTGAAGAATGTGTGGAAGTCGAGAACGTTATCTTGGAAAGCAAAAATGGGTATGTTTGAAGGAGTAGTGGTTCCAACAATGTTATATGGTTGCGAGGCGTGGGCTATCGATAGAGATGTGCAGAGGAGGGTGGATGTGCTGGAAATGAGATGTTTGAGGACAATATGTGGTGTGAGGTGGTTTGATCGAGTAAGTAATGAAAAGGTAAGAGAGAGATGTGTGGTAATATAAAGAGTGTGGTTGAGAGAGCAGAAGAGGGTGTTTTGAAATGGTTTGGTCACATGGAGAGAATGAGTGAGGAAAGATTGACCAAGAGGATATATGTGTCAGAGGTGAAGGGAATGACGAGAAGTGGGAGACCAAATTGGAGGTGGAAAGATGGAGTGAAAAAGATTTTGAGTGATCGGGGCCTGAAAATGCAGGAGGGTGAAAGGCGTGCAAGGAATAGAGTGCATTGGAACAATGTGGTATACCAGGGTCAATGGATTTAACCATGGCATGTGAAGCGTCTGGGGTAAACCATGGAAAGTTCTGTGGGGCCTGGATGTGGAAAGGGAGCTGTGGATTCAGTGCATTATCCATGACAGCTAGAGACTGGGTGTGAACGAATGTGGCCTTTGTTGTCTTTTCCTAGCGCTACCTCATGCACATGCGGGGGGAGGGGGTTGTCATTTCATGTGTGGCGGGGTGGCAACGGGAATGAATAAGGGCAGACAGTATGAATTATGTACATGTGTATGTATGTATATGTCTGTGTGTGTATATATAAATATATGTATACGTTGAGATGTATAGGCATGGATATGTGCGTGTGTGGACGTGTATGTATATACATGTGTATGTGGGTGGGTTGGGCCATTCTGTTTCCATGCACTACCTCACTAAAGCTGGAGACAGCGACAAAGTATAACAAATGAATAAATAAATATATGTGTGTGTGTATATGAGTGGATGGGTCATTCTTCATCTGTTTCCTGGCACTACCTCGCTGACACGGGAAACAGCGATTATGTATAATAAAAAAAAATCTAATAATAATCATCTATATTCATTTATCATACTTAACTGCCACCTACCACATTAATGAGGTAGTGCAAGGAAACAGAAGAGGAATGGCCCAACCCATCCACATACATATACACAGACTGATACATATATACACATGTACATATCCATACTTGCTGCCTTCATCCAAACCCATCACCATCCCGCCACACACGAAATAGCATGCCCCCCTCCAGCAAGGCAGCGCCACGAAGACAAAAAAGGCCACATTCGTTCACACTCAAGTCTCTAGCTGTTATGTGTAATGCACTGAAACTACAGCTCCATTTCCACATCCATGCCCCACAGACTTTCCACAGTTTACCCCAGATGCTTCACATGCCCTGGTTCAATCCATTCACAGCACGTTGACCCCGGTATACCACATAGTTCCAATTCACTATATTCCTTGCACGCCTTTCACCTTCCTGCATGCTCAGGCCCTGATCACTCAAAGTCTTTTTCACTCCATCCTTCCACCTCCAATTTGGTCTCCTGCTTCTACTTCTTCCCTCCATCTCTGATACGTATATCCTCTTTGTCAATCTTTCCTCACTGATTCTCTCCATATGTCCAAACCATTTCAACACACCCTCTTCTGCTCTCTCAACCAAACTCTTTTTATTACCACAAATCTCTCTTACCCTTTCAACTTACTCGATCAAACCACCTCATACCACATATTGTCCTCAAACATTTCATTTCCAACACATCCACCCTCCTCATAACAACACTATCTATAGCCTATGCCTCACAACCATATAACATTGTTGGAACACTATTCCTTCAAACATACCAATTTTTGCTTTCCGGGATGACGTTCTCGCCTTCCACACATTCTTCAACACTCCCAGAACCTTTTCTCCTTCCCCCACCCTGTGACTCACTTCCACTTCCATGGTTCCATCCGCTGCTAAGTCCACTCTCAGATATCTAAAACACTTCATTTCCTCGTTTTTCTCCATTCAAACTAACCTCTCAATCAACTTGTCCCTCAACCCTACTGAACCTAATAACCTTCCTCTTATTCACATTTACTCTCAGCTTTCTTCTTTGACATACTTTACCAAACTCAGTCACCAACTTCTGCAGGTTCTCACTTGAATCAGCAACCAGTACTGTATCATCAGCAAACAACAACTGACTCACTTCCCAAGCCCTCTCATCCACGACAGACTGAATACTTGCCCCTCTCTGCAAAACTCTTGCATTCACCTCCCTAACAACCCCATCCATAAACAAAATAAACAACCATGGAGACATCATGCACCCCTGCTGCGAACTGACATTCACTGGGAACCAATCACTTTCTTCCTACTCGTACACATGACTTACATCCTTGGTAAGAACTTTTCACTGTTTCTAGCAAATTACCTCCCACACCATATACTCTTAAAACCTTCCACAAAGCATCTCCATCCACCAGATCATATACCTTCACCAGATCCATAAATGCTATATACAAATCCATTTGTTTTTCTAAGTATTTCTCATGCACATTCTTCAAAGTAAACATCTGATCCACACATCCTCTACCACTTCTGAAACCACACTGCTCTTCCCTAATCTGATAATCTGTAAATGCCTTCACCCTCTCAATCAATACCCTCCCATATAATTTCCCAGGAAAACTTAACACTCTTATGTCTCTGTAATTTGAACACTCACCTTTATCCCCTTTGCCTTTGTACAATTGCACTATGCATGCATTCTGCCAATCTTCAGGCACTTCACCAAGATCCATACATACACTGAATACCCTTACCAACCAGTCAACAACCCAGTCATCCCCTTTTTGATAAATTGCACTGCAATACTATCCAAGCCAGCCGCCTTGCCGGTTTTCATCTTCCGCAAAGCTTTCACTACCTCTTCTCTATTCATCAAACCATTCTCCCTGATCCTCTCACTTCGCACACCATCCCGACCAAAACACCTTATATCTGCCACTCTATCATCAAACACATTCGACAAACCTTCAAAATATTCACTCCATCTCCTTCTCACTTCATCACTACTTGTTATTACCTCCTCATTTGCCCCCTTCACTGATGTTCCCATTAGTTCTCTGGTCTTCTGCAGTTAATTTACCTCCTTCCAACACATCTGTTTATTTTACCTAAAATTTAATGATACTCTCTCGCCCCAACTCTCATTTGCCCTCTTTTTCACCTCTTGCACCTTTCTCTTAACCTCTTGCCTCTTTCTCTAATACATCTCCCAGTCATTTGCATTACTTACCTGCAAAAATCGTCCAAACACCTCTCTCTTCTATTTCACTTACAATCTTACTTCTTCATCCCACCAATCACTACCCTTTCTAATCTGTCCACCTCCCACCTTTCTCACACCACATGCATCTTTTGAGCAAACCATCACTGCTTCCCTAAATGCATCCCATTCCTCACCCAATCCCTTACATCATTTGCTCTCACCTCTTGCCATTCTCCCACAAGTCTCCTTTCCAAGCTCACTTACTCTCACCATTCTCTTCACCCTAACATTCTCTCTTTTCTGAAAACCTCTACAAATCTTCACTTTTGCCTCCTCAAGATAGTGATCATACATACCTCCAGCTGCCCCTCTCAGCACATTGACATCTAAAAGTCTCTTTTACACACCTATCAATTAACATGTACTCCACTGATGCCCTCTGGCCATCTCTCCTACTCACATACGTATACTCATGTATATCTCTCTTTTTAAACCAGGTATTGCCAAACACCAGTCCTTTTTCAGAACAAAAATCCAAAAGCTCTTCACCATTTCCATTTACAACACTGAAAACCCCAAGTACACCAATCATACCCTCAACTCCTACATTACTCACCTTTGCATTCAAATCCCATCACTATAACTTGGTCTCGTGCATCAAAGCTGCTAACGCACTCACTCAGCTGCTCCCAAAACACTTGCCTCTCATGGTCTTTCTTCTCATGACCATGTGCATAGGCACCAACAATCACCCAACTCTCTCCATCCAATTTCAGTTTTACCCATTTCAATCTAAAGTTTACTTTCTTACATTCTGTCACATATTCCCCAAACTCCTGCTTCAGGAGGAGTGCTACTCCTTCCTTCGCTCTTGTCCTCTCACTAACCCCTGACTTTACTCCCAAGACAATGCCAAACCACTCTTCCCCTTTACCCTTGAGCTTTGTTTCACTCAGAGCCAAAACATCCAGGTTTCTTTCCTCAAACATACTACCTATCTCTCCTTTTTTCTCATCTTGGTTGCATCCACACACATTCAGACACCCTAATCTGAGGCTTCAAGGAGGATGAGCACTCCCCGCATGACCCCTTCTGTTTCCTCTTTTAGAAAGTTAAATACAAGGAGGGGAGGGTTTCCAGCCCCCGACTCCCGCCCCATTTAGTCGCCTTCTACAATATGCGGGAATATATCGGAAGCATCTTTACCTATTTATTCATTTATCTATATTTATCTATAAAGTCAGGGGTTAGTGAGAGGACAAGAGCAAGGGAAGGAGTAGCAGTACTCCTGAAACAGGAGTTGTGGGAGTATGTCATAGAATGTAAGAAAGTAAATTCTCGATTAATATGGGTAAAACTGAAAGTTGATGGAGAGAGATGGGTGAATATTGGTGCATATGCACCTGAGCATGAGAAGAAAGATCATGAGAGGCAAGTGTTTTGGGAGCAGCTGAATGAGTGTGTTAGTGGTTTTGATGCACGAGACCGGGTTATAGTGATGGGTGATTTGAATGCAAAGGTGAGTAATGTGGCAGTTGAAGGAATAATTGGTATACATGGGGTGTTCAGTGTTGTAAATGGAAATGGTGAAGAGCTTGTAGATTTATGTGCTGAAAAAGGACTGGTGATTGGGAATACCTGGTTTAAAAAGCGAGATATACATAAGTATATGTATGTAAGTAGGAGAGATGGCCAGAGAGCGTTACTGGATTACGTGTTAATTGACAGGCACGCAAAAGAGAGACTTTTGGATGTTAATGTGCTGAGAGGTGCAACTGGAGGGATGTCTGATCATTATCTTGTGGAGGCTAAGGTGAAGATTTGTATGGGTTTTCAGAAAAGAAGAGTGAATGTTGGGGTGAAGAGGGTGGTGAGAGTAAGTGAGCTTGGGAAGGAGACTTGTGTGAGGAAGTACCAGGAGAGACTGAGTACAGAATGGAAAAAGGTGAGAACAATGGAAGTAAGGGGAGTGGGGGAGGAATGGGATGTATTTAGGGAATCAGTGATGGATTGCGCAAAAGATGCTTGTGGCATGAGAAGAGTGGGAGGTGGGTTGATTAGAAAGGGTAGTGAGTGGTGGGATGAAGAAGTAAGATTATTAGTGAAAGAGAAAGAGAGGCATTTGGACGATTTTTGCAGGGAAAAAATGCAATTGAGTGGGAGATGTATAAAAGAAAGAGACAGGAGGTCAAGAGAAAGGTGCAAGAGGTGAAAAAGAGGGCAAATGAGAGTTGGGGTGAGAGAGTATCATTAAATTTTAGGGAGAATAAAAAGATGTTCTGGAAGGAGGTAAATAAAGTGCGTAAGACAAGGGAGCAAATGGGAACTTCAGTGAAGAGCGTAAATGGGGAGGTGATAACAAGTAGTGGTGATGTGAGAAGGAGATGGAGTGAGTATTTTGAAGGTTTGTAGAATGTGTTTGATGATAGAGTGGCAGATATAGGGTGTTTTGGTCGAGGTGGTGTGCAAAGTTAGAGGGTTAGGGAAAATGATTTGGTAAACAGAGAAGGGGTAGTAAAAGCTTTGCGGAAGATGAAAGCCGGCAAGGCAGCAGGTTTGGATGGTATTGCAGTGGAATTTATCAAAAAAGGGGGTGACTGTATTATTGACTGGTTGGTAAGGTTATTTAATGTATGTATGACTCATGGTGAGGTGCCTGAAGATTGGCAGAATGCGTGCATAGTGCCTTTGTACAAAGGCAAAGGGGATAAGAGTGAGTGCTCAAATTACAGAGGTATAAGTTTGTTGAGTATTCCTGGTAAATTATATGGGAGGGTATTGATTGAGAGGGTGAAGGCATGTACAGAGCATCAGATTGGGGAAGAGCAGTGTGGTTTCAGAAGTGGTAGAGGATGTGTGGATAAGGTGTTTGCTTTGATGAATGCATGTGAGAAATACTGAGAAAAGCAAATGGATTTGTATGTAGCATTTATGGATCTGGAGAAGGCATATGATAGAGTTGATAGAGATGCTCTGTGGAAGGTATTAAGAATATATGGTGTGGGAGGCAAGTTGTTAGAAGCAGTGAAAAGTTTTTATCGAGGATGTAAGGCATGGGTACGTGTAGGAAAAGAGGAAAGTGATTGGTTCTCAGTGAATGTAGGTTTGCGGCAGGGGTGTGTGATGTCTCCATGGTTGTTTAATTTGTTTATGGATGGGGTTGTTAGGGAGGTGAATGCAAGAGTTTTGGAAAGAGGGGCAAGTATGAAGTCTGTTGGGGATGAGAGAGCTTGGGAAGTGAGTCAGTTGTTGTTCGCTGATGATACAGCGCTGGTGGCTGATTCATGTGAGAAACTGCAGAAGCTGGTGACTGAGTTTGGGAAAGTGTGTGAAAGAAGAAAGTTAAGAGTAAATGTGAATAAGAGCAAGGTAATTAGGTACAGTAGGGTTGAGGGTCAAGTCAATTGGGAGGTAAGTTTGAATGGAGAAAAACTGGAGGAAGTAAAGTGTTTTAGATATCTGGGAGTGGATCTGGCAGCGGATGGAACCATGGAGCGGAAGTGGATCATAGGGTGGGGGAGGGGGCGAAAATCTGAGAGCCTTGAAGAATGTGTGGAAGTCGAGAACATTATCTCGGAAAGCAAAAATGGGTATGTTTGAAGGAATAGTGGTTCCAACAATGTTGTATGGTTGCGAGGCGTGGGCTATGGATAGAGTTGTGCAGAGGAGGATGGATGTGCTGGAAATGAGATGTTTGAGGACAATATGTGGTGTGAGGTGGTTTGATCGAGTAAGTAATGTAAGGGTAAGAGAGATGTGTGGAAATAAAAAGAGCGTGGTTGAGAGAGCAGAAGAGGGTGTTTTGAAGTGGTTTGGGCACATGGAGAGAATGAGTGAGGAAAGATTGACCAAGAGGATATATGTGTCGGAGGTGGAGGGAACGAGGAGATGTGGGAGACCAAATTGGAGGTGGAAAGATGGAGTGAAAAAGATTTTGAGTGATCGGGGCCTGAAAATGCAGGAGGGTGAAAGGCGTGCAAGGAATAGAGTGCATTGGAACAATGTGGTATACCAGGGTCAATGGATTTAACCATGTCATGTGAAGCGTCTGGGGTAAACCATGGAAAGTTCTGTGGGGCCTGGATGTGGAAAGGGAGCTGTGGATTCGGTGCATTATCCATGACAGCTAGAGACTGGGTGTGAACGAATGTGGCCTTTGTTGTCTTTTCCTAGCGCTACCTCATGCACATGCGGGGGGAGGGGGTTGTCATTTCATGTGTGGCGGGGTGGCAACGGGAATGAATAAGGGCAGACAGTATGAATTATGTACATGTGTATGTATGTATATGTCTGTGTGTGTATATATAAATATATGTATACGGTGAGATGTATAGGCATGGATATGTGCGTGTGTGGACGTGTATGTATATACATGTGTATGTGGGTGGGTTGGGCCATTCTTTCATGTTTCCTTGCACTACCTCACTAAAGCTGGAGACAGCGACAAAGTATAACAAATGAATAAATAAATATATGTGTGTGTGTATATGAGTGGATGGGTCATTCTTCATCTGTTTCCTGGCACTACCTCGCTGACACGGGAAACAGCGATTATGTATAATAAAAAAAAATCTAATAATAATCATCTATATTCATTTATCATACTTAACTGCCACCTACCACATTAATGAGGTAGTGCAAGGAAACAGAAGAGGAATGGCCCAACCCATCCACATACATATACACAGACTGATACATATATACACATGTACATATCCATACTTGCTGCCTTCATCCAAACCCATCACCATCCCGCCACACACGAAATAGCATGCCCCCCTCCAGCGAGGCAGCGCCACGAAGACAAAAAAGGCCACATTCGTTCACACTCAAGTCTCTAGCTGTTATGTGTAATGCACTGAAACTACAGCTCCATTTCCACATCCATGCCCCACAGACTTTCCACAGTTTACCCCAGATGCTTCACATGCCCTGGTTCAATCCATTCACAGCACGTTGACCCCGGTATACCACATAGTTCCAATTCACTATATTCCTTGCACGCCTTTCACCCTCCTGCATGCTCAGGCCCTGATCACTCAAAGTCTTTTTCACTCCATCCTTCCACCTCCAATTTGGTCTCCTGCTTCTACTTCTTCCCTCCATCTCTGATACGTATATCCTCTTTGTCAATCTTTCCTCACTGATTCTCTCCATATGTCCAAACCATTTCAACACACCCTCTTCTGCTCTCTCAACCAAACTCTTTTTATTACCACAAATCTCTCTTACCCTTTCAACTTACTCGATCAAACCACCTCATACCACATATTGTCCTCAAACATTTCATTTCCAACACATCCACCCTCCTCATAACAACACTATCTATAGCCTATGCCTCACAACCATATAACATTGTTGGAACACTATTCCTTCAAACATACCAATTTTTGCTTTCCGGGATGACGTTCTCGCCTTCCACACATTCTTCAACACTCCCAGAACCTTTTCTCCTTCCCCTACCCTGTGACTCACTTCCACTTCCATGGTTCCATCCGCTGCTAAGTCCACTCCCAGATATCTAAAACACTTCATTTCCTTGTTTTTCTCCATTCAAACTAACCTCTCAATCAACTTGTCCCTCAACCCTACTGAACCTAATAACCTTCCTCTTATTCACATTTACTCTCAGCTTTCTTCTTTGACATACTTTACCAAACTCAGTCACCAACTTCTGCAGGTTCTCACTTGAATCAGCCACCAGTACTGTATCATCAGCAAACAACAACTGACTCACTTCCCAAGCCCTCTCATCCACGACAGACTGAATACTTGCCCCTCTCTGCAAAACTCTTGCATTCACCTCCCTAACAACCCCATCCATAAACAAAATAAACAACCATGGAGACATCACGCACCCCTGCTGCGAACTGACATTCACTGGGAACCAATCACTTTCTTCCTACTCGTACACATGACTTACATCCTTGGTAAGAACTTTTCACTGTTTCTAGCAAATTACCTCCCACACCATATACTCTTAAAACCTTCCACAAAGCATCTCTATCCACCAGATCATATACCTTCACCAGATCCATAAATGCTATATACAAATCCATTTGTTTTTCTAAGTATTTCTCATGCACATTCTTCAAAGTAAACATCTGATCCACACATCCTCTACCACTTCTGAAACCACACTGCTCTTCCCTAATCTGATAATCTGTAAATGCCTTCACCCTCTCAATCAATACCCTCCCATATAATTTCCCAGGAAAACTTAACACTCTTATGTCTCTGTAATTTGAACACTCACCTTTATCCCCTTTGCTTTTGTACAATTGCACTATGCATGCATTCTGCCAATCTTCAGGCACTTCACCAAGATCCATACATACACTGAATACCCTTACCAACCAGTCAACAACACAGTCATCCCCTTTTTGATAAATTGCACTGCAATACTATCCAAGCCTGCCGCCTTGCCGGTTTTCATCTTCCGCAAAGCTTTCACTACCTCTTCTCTATTCATCAAACCATTCTCCCTGATGCTCTCACTTCGCACACCATCCCGACCAAAACACCTTATATCTGCCACTCTATCATCAAACACATTCGACAAACCTTCAAAATATTCACTCCATCTCCTTCTCACTTCATCACTCCTTGTTATTACCTCCTCATTTGCCCCCTTCACTGATGTTCCCATTAGTTCTCTGGTCTTCTGCACTTAATTTACCTCCTTCCAACACATCTGTTTATTTTACCTAAAATTTAATGATACTCTCTCGCCCCAACTCTCATTTGCCCTCTTTTTCACCTCTTGCACCTTTCTCTTAACCTCTTGCCTCTTTCTCTAATACATCTCCCAGTCATTTGCATTACTTACCTGCAAAAATCGTCCAAACACCTCTCTCTTCTATTTCACTTACAATCTTACTTCTTCATCCCACCAATCACTACCCTTTCTAATCTGTCCACCTCCCACCTTTCTCACACCACATGCATCTTTTGAGCAAACCATCACTGCTTCCCTAAATGCATCCCATTCCTCACCCAATCCCTTACAACATTTGCTCTCACCTCTTGCCATTCTCCCACAAGTCTCCTTTCCAAGCTCACTTACTCTCACCATTCTCTTCCCCCTAACATTCTCTCTTTTCTGAAAACCTCTACAAATCTTCACTTTCGCCTCCTCAAGATAGTGATCATACATACCTCCAGCTGCCCCTCTCAGCACATTAACATCTAAAAGTCTCTTTTACACACCTATCAATTAACATGTACTCCACTGATGCCCTCTGGCCATCTCTCCTACTCACATACGTATACTCATGTATATCTCTCTTTTTAAACCAGGTATTGCCAAACACCAGTCCTTTTTCAGAACAAAAATCCAAAAGCTCTTCACCATTTCCATTTACAACACTGAAAACCCCAAGTACACCAATCATACCCTCAACTCCTACATTACTCACCTTTGCATTCAAATCCCATCACTATAACCTGGTCTCGTGCATCAAAGCTGCTAACGCACTCACTCAGCTGCTCCCAAAACACTTGCCTCTCATGGTCTTTCTTCTCATGACCATGTGCATAGGCACCAACAATCACCCAACTCTCTCCATCCAATTTCAGTTTTACCCACTTTCAATCTAAAGTTTACTTTCTTACATTCTGTCACATATTCCCCAAACTCCTGCTTCAGGAGGAGTGCTACTCCTTCCTTCGCTCTTGTCCTCTCACTAACCCCTGACTTTACTCCCAAGACAATGCCAAACCACTCTTCCCCTTTACCCTTGAGCTTTGTTTCACTCAGAGCCAAAACATCCAGGTTTCTTTCCTCAAACATACTACCTATCTCTCCTTTTTTCTCATCTTGGTTGCATCCACACACATTCAGACACCCTAATCTGAGGCTTCAAGGAGGATGAGCACTCCCCGCATGACCCCTTCTGTTTCCTCTTTTAGAAAGTTAAATACAAGGAGGGGAGGGTTTCCAGCCCCCGACTCCCGCCCCATTTAGTCGCCTTCTACAATATGCGGGAATATATCGGAAGCATCTTTACCTATTTATTCATTTATCTATATTTATCTATAAAGTCAGGGGTTAGTGAGAGGACAAGAGCAAGGGAAGGAGTAGCAGTACTCCTGAAACAGGAGTTGTGGGAGTATGTCATAGAATGTAAGAAAGTAAATTCTCGATTAATATGGGTAAAACTGAAAGTTGATGGAGAGAGATGGGTGAATATTGGTGCATATGCACCTGAGCATGAGAAGAAAGATCATGAGAGGCAAGTGTTTTGGGAGCAGCTGAATGAGTGTGTTAGTGGTTTTGATGCACGAGACCGGGTTATAGTGATGGGTGATTTGAATGCAAAGGTGAGTAATGTGGCAGTTGAAGGAATAATTGGTATACATGGGGTGTTCAGTGTTGTAAATGGAAATGGTGAAGAGCTTGTAGATTTATGTGCTGAAAAAGGACTGGTGATTGGGAATACCTGGTTTAAAAAGCGAGATATACATAAGTATATGTATGTAAGTAGGAGAGATGGCCAGAGAGCGTTACTGGATTACGTGTTAATTGACAGGCGCGCAAAAGAGAGACTTTTGGATGTTAATGTGCTGAGAGGTGCAACTGGAGGGATGTCTGATCATTATCTTGTGGAGGCTAAGGTGAAGATTTGTATGGGTTTTCAGAAAAGAAGAGTGAATGTTGGGGTGAAGAGGGTGGTGAGAGTAAGTGAGCTTGGGAAGGAGACTTGTGTGAGGAAGTACCAGGAGAGACTGAGTACAGAATGGAAAAAGGTGAGAACAATGGAAGTAAGGGGAGTGGGGGAGGAATGGGATGTATTTAGGGAATCAGTGATGGATTGCGCAAAAGATGCTTGTGGAATGAGAAGAGTGGGAGGTGGGTTGATTAGAAAGGGTAGTGAGTGGTGGGATGAAGAAGTAAGATTATTAGTGAAAGAGAAAAGAGAGGCATTTGGACGATTTTTGCAGGGAAAAAATGCAATTGAGTGGGAGATGTATAAAAGAAAGAGACAGGAGGTCAAGAGAAAGGTGCAAGAGGTGAAAAAGAGGGCAAATGAGAGTTGGGGTGAGAGAGTATCATTAAATTTTAGGGAGAATAAAAAGATGTTCTGGAAGGAGGTACATAAAGTGCGTAAGACAAGGGAGCAAATGGGAACTTCAGTGAAGAGCGTAAATGGGGAGGTGATAACAAGTAGTGGTGATGTGAGAAGGAGATGGAGTGAGTATTTTGAAGGTTTGTAGAATGTGTTTGATGATAGAGTGGCAGATATAGGGTGTTTTGGTCGAGGTGGTGTGCAAAGTTAGAGGGTTAGGGAAAATGATTTGGTAAACAGAGAAGGGGTAGTAAAAGCTTTGCGGAAGATGAAAGCCGGCAAGGCAGCAGGTTTGGATGGTATTGCAGTGGAATTTATTAAAAAAGGGGGTGACTGTATTATTGACTGGTTGGTAAGGTTATTTAATGTATGTATGACTCATGGTGAGGTGCCTGAAGATTGGCAGAATGCGTGCATAGTGCCTTTGTACAAAGGCAAAGGGGATAAGAGTGAGTGCTCAAATTACAGAGGTATAAGTTTGTTGAGTATTCCTGGTAAATTATATGGGAGGGTATTGATTGAGAGGGTGAAGGCATGTACAGAGCATCAGATTGGGGAAGAGCAGTGTGGTTTCAGAAGTGGTAGAGGATGAGTGGATCAGGTGTTTGCTTTGATGAATGCATGTGAGAAATACTTGGAAAAGCAAATGGATTTGTATGTAGCATTTATGGATCTGGAGAAGGCATATGATAGAGTTGATAGAGATGCTCTGTGGAAGGTATTAAGAATATATGGTGTGGGAGGCAAGTTGTTAGAAGCAGTGAAAAGTTTTTATCGAGGATGTAAGGCATGGGTACGTGTAGGAAAAGAGGAAAGTGATTGGTTCTCAGTGAATGTAGGTTTGCGGCAGGGGTGTGTGATGTCTCCATGGTTGTTTAATTTGTTTATGGATGGGGTTGTTAGGGAGGTGAATGCAAGAGTTTTGGAAAGAGGGGCAAGTATGAAGTCTGTTGGGGATAAGAGAGCTTGGGAAGTGAGTCAGTTGTTGTTCGCTGATGATACAGCGCTGGAGGCTGATTCATGTGAGAAACTGCAGAAGCTGGTGACTGAGTTTGGGAAAGTGTGTGAAAGAAGAAAGTTAAGAGTAAATGTGAATAAGAGCAAGGTAATTAGGTACAGTAGGGTTGAGGGTCAAGTCAATTGGGAGGTAAGTTTGAATGGAGAAAAACTGGAGGAAGTAAAAGTGTTTTAGATATCTGGGAGTGGATCTGGCAGCGGATGGAACCATGGAGCGGAAATGGATCATAGGGTGGGGGAGGGGGTCAAAATCCTGAGAGCCTTGAAGAATGTGTGGAAGTCGAGAACATTATCTCGGAAAGCAAAAATGGGTATGTTTGAAGGAAAAGTGTTTCCAACAATGTTGTATGGTTGCGAGGCGTGGGCTATGGATAGAGTTGTGTGCAGGAGGATGGATGTGCTGGAAATGAGATGTTTGAGGACAATGTGTGGTGTGAGGTGGTTTGATCGAGTAAGTAATGTAAGGGTAAGAGAGATGTGTGGAAATAAAAAGAGCGTGGTTGAGAGAGCAGAAGAGGGTGTTTTGAAGTGGTTTGGGCACATGGAGAGAATGAGTGAGGAAAGATTGACCAAGAGGATATATGTGTCGGAGGTGGAGGGAACGAGGAGATGTGGGAGACCAAATTGGAGGTGGAAAGATGGAGTGAAAAAGATTTTGTGTGATCGAGGCCTGAACATGCAGGAGGGTGAAAGGAGGGCAAGGAATAGAGTGAATTGGATCGATGTGGTATACCGGGGTTGACATGCTGTCAGTGGATTGAATCAGGGCATGTGAAGCGTCTGGGGTAAACCATGGAAAGCTGTGTAGGTATGTATATTTGCGTGTGTGGATGTATGTATATACATGTGTATGGGGGTGGGTTGGGCCATTTCTTTCGTCTGTTTCCTTGCGCTACCTCGCAAACATGGGAGACAGCGGCAAAAAAAAAAAAAAAAAAAAAAAAATATTCCTTTATGTGACTGGGAATGGTGAACAGCTTGTGGAACTCTATGCTGAAAAAGGACTGGTGACTGGGAATACCTGGCTAAAAATGAAGGACATACAAAAGTTACAGGGGTACTCACTCAAGTAGGAAAGATGGTAAAAGGGCATTCCTAGTTAACATACTAATCAACAGGCATGTAAAAGAGAGATTCTCAGATGTGAAAGTGTTGAGAGGGGTAGCTGGTAGGACATTTCATCATTATGTGGTGGACACAAAGGTGAAGATTTCAAGAGGTTTTCAACAAAGAGGAAATCATATAAGTGAAAAAAAACAGACTTGTGTGAAGAAATACTAAAAGAGATTGAGTGTACAATGACAAAAGGTTAGGGTAAAAAAAGCTAAGGGAGTGGGTGAGGAATGGGATTTTTAGGGAAGCATTCCTGCCATGTGTGAGAAGTGTGTGGCAGGAGAGAAAAGGTAGTGAGCATTGGGTAATGAAGTAAAGATGCGAGTAAAAGAGAAAAGGGAAGTGTATGGGTGGCATTTAGAGGGAAATAATGTACATGTTCAAGAGATTTACAAGATAAAGTGGCAGGAGGTCAAGATGAAGGTACTGGGGTTGAAAAAGAGGGCAAATGAAAGCTGGGGTGACCGGTGACCTAGTATTAATAAATTTTAGGGAGAATAAGATGTTTTGGAAGGAGCTTAACAGTGTGTGAAAAAGAAAAGAAGAAATGGGAACATCAATGAAGGGGCAGATGGGGAAGTGGTGACTTAGTGGAGGTGAGGAGGAAATGGAATGAATGTTTGAAGGATTCTTTAATGTTTGATGATAGGATAGAAGACATGGAGTGCTTTGGTTAGGGAGATATGTGAAGTAACAGTCATGAAAGGTGGTTTGGGGAAGAAAGAAGAGGTGTTGAAAGCCTTGCATAAGATGAAATGTGGCAAGGTGGCAGGAGTGGATGGTAATACAGCCAAATTCTTTAAGAAGTGGGTGAATGTGTTGTTGATGGGTTGGTTAGGATTTTCAGTTTATGCATAGATTACAGTGAGGTGCCTGAGGATTTGCAGAATGCATGTATAATGTAACTGTATACTAGCATAGGATACAAAAGGAGTGTTCAAACTACAGGGTTAAAAGTTTGTTGAGTGTATTTCTAAGTTGTTTGGAAGAATGATGACTTAAAAGGTAAAGGCATGCACAGAGCATCAGATTGGGGAGAAACAATGTAAAAAAAAAAAATAAGGGGATCATGTGCTTGCTTTAAAGAATATGTGGAAGAAGTACTTGGAGACACCAAAGGAGTTACGCGTAGCATTTCTGGATCAGAGATAGTATACGACGAGGTTGACAAAGATGCCTTGTGAGAGGCCTAACAAATATATGGTAAAGGATGAAAGCTAGTAGAAGCAGTGGAAAGTCTTTGTCAAGAGTGTAAGATGAGTGCAAGAGTGAGAAGTTTTTATCAAGAGTGTGAATTAAGTGTGCAAGTATGTAGAGAGAAGGGTGATTGTTCCAGGAGAGGGTAGGTCTGTGGCTGGGGTTTGTCATGTCTCCACGGCTGTTTAATTTGTTAATGGAATGGATGGTAAGGGAGGTAAATGCAAGGGTCTTGGAGATAAAGGCAAATATGCAGTCTATAGGGGGTGAGGAGGGCCTGGAAACGGAGTTGGTTGTTTGCTGATGACAAAACTGGTGGTAGATTTCAGACAGAAACTGCAGAAGTCAGTGAATGAGTTTGAGAGACTAAGTGAAAGGAGAAAGTTGAGTTGATGTAAAAAAAGAAAGATAGGTTTAGCAGTGCAAAGGTACAGGTTAGTTGGGATGGAGTCTGAATGGAAAAAAATTGGGGGAAAGCAGAATGCTTTAGATATCTGAGAGTGGACATTAGTAGTGAATGGAACCAAGGAAGTGGAAGTGAGGGCAAAAAAATGTATATCTGAAGGTACAGCAGTCCCAAAGATGTTGTATAAAGGCAAGGCATGGGCTACAACTGAGAATGTGCAAGAAAGGATGGAAGTATTGGAAATGAAATGACTGATGACAGTATATTGTCTGAGGTGGTTTGACAGCTGAGGACAATATGTGGTCTGAGAAGGTTTGATCGAATAAGTCATATGAGGATATGAGAGAGAAGTGGTATTAAGAGTGGGGTTGAGGGAACTGTAGAGGGCATGCTGAAATGGTATGGAGAGAATGAGTAAAGAGAGGTTAGCAAAATGGATATATGTGTCAGAAATGGAGGGAACAAGAAGAGATAGGCCAAATTGGAGATAAAGGATAGAGTGAAAAAGATTTTGAGTGTTTGGGATCTGAATATACAGGAGGATGAAGTGTGCGCATGGTATAAAGTGAACTGGAGCATTGTGGTATATAGGGGCAACGTGTTGTTAGTGGACTGAACCAGGGGATATGCAGCAGCCTGGGGAAACCATAGAAAGGTCTGTGGGGCCTGCTTGTGGATAGGAGGATGTGGTTTCAATGCATTACACATGACAGTTACAGCAAGGATGCACGAATGAGGCATTTCCTTATCTTTTCTTGGCACTATGTCATTAATGTGAAAAATGGCAAACAAATATGAAAAAATCATTCTGAAGTTTATCACTGAAAATAAAGGATGTATTTATAGAAGGCATATGGTGTACACAATCCTCAAATTACGATGACAATTCAAGCATGCAATACAATGTTTTGTTTTGCATACTAAAAAAAAGATACCAAACCAACTCTATAAACTTTGCTCTGGCTTACCTGGCCACCAATGGACTGAGTAAGTTTCTGAACATATATCAGAATATCAAGAATTGGCTTGCTGATATTGGAATATAGTTCCACAACAGAGTCACAAAACTTCTCTACATCTTGAGTCAACAGCTGATCTGCATTGCTGATTCTATTATCCAGGTTGTTCATTTTGTAATATGTAAAACCCCTGAAAGAAAATTATACATCTAAAGAAAATGAACAACTAAAATCTAGATATTTTTGTAAGATAAAGTTGAAAAAAATCATGGTTTAGAGCAGAAAATCTGAACGGGGAAGCAGTAACTGTGCTAAACTCAGCAACACAAAAGCATAACTCCAACCAACATTCTAAATTTCACCCGTTTTTCTCCTATCAAATTTCAAAACACTACAACTGTCCCTGTAATAGCATAACTATGTTAAGCATAACACATCCTACACTCTATCCTGGAAACCCTACATAATGAACAGCACATAAGCTGATGAAGTTGGAGGTTTTACTGAGGCACCTCAATAATTTTTCTTCTGAACTGTTTATTCCGTATCTATGGAGGTATCACTCATCCCCACGTAAAATATTACCCATCTTAAATATCTCTTATGATGTTGCTCCTCTCTCTTAGTTCTGTACATAAGTTTCGGCAGCTGCTTGTTAGCTGCCCGTATGTGTCCAAGCCCTAAAAAACTGGTCCCCCAACACTCAACTAGCTGCTTTTCCCTATTCTTTGTGTAAAGACCAGCTTCACAAGTACTAGACATTTTGACTAGTCCTTCCAGAAGCTATGTAATTCTTTCCTCTTTTTTTCTTCACATTACCTTTCCACTTTTAACAGTCAGGTCAACAAATATATAAAGTGCTCAAATGAATCCATCTCTTTTTCCTTTTCTAAGAAATATAATTTTACCTTTTCAACCAACATAGCTTTGACAAGCGTATTTTTGCCTTTACCATGTCAGCTCTCACAAAACACCAATTAAGTTTTGCAACATAATCCCTAATACAATGGGTCTGTCCTGAGGCCCATTGCTGTTGCCTTCAACGTTCATCACATTGATAAAAGCAAGGGAAGGATATCACATGTCTGGGTACTAAATAACTCTCCTGGGATCTTTCCATCCTAAATAGTATCAAAAGAGAGAGAAAAAATAATTAACTAGCATGTATGTACGGTAAAAGTATCTTAAATTTCATCTATCACTCGAAATGTATTAATATCAACATCAACTCTTTATATGACAATGACACAATATACACAAAGCATTGCCGATACCAACGTGCAGTATAATGGCCTGACCGTATATATATTAGAATACTCTTATGTTTCTGTCTTCGATACAATTGGGTAATAGTGCAATACAATTCACAATTGTAGGTACAAGCACTTGCTATACATTACCATTACACTCTCAAGATTTTTTCTAATAGTTTTTTTTCTCATACTATTCGCCATTTCCCACAATAGCGAGGTAGCGTTAAGAACAGAGACTGGGGCCTTTGAGGGAATACCCTCACCTGGCCCCCTTCTCTGTTCCTTCTTTTGGGGAAAAAAAAAAAAAAATAGTTATAAGCACAAAAAATGATGGCTAATAACAGTGGGTCAAGGTAATCCTATTACTATCATTAGAAAAATTTATGTCTGCTCTATAATACATGATCATATTTTGGAGATATCAAGAGTAAATGTAACCTGATGAGCACAAAAAAAGTTCAGGATGCTCTGAGAACTGTAGTGGCAAGTATCGTGAGGATAAAAACACAAAAACAGAAGAGAGTGATAATTTAGGAAAGAAAAGAATACCATTTAGAATAAAGCTTTCTTGGATCTGGTATCATCTATGGAACAAATTCTATCTCACTTATCATTGGATATCAAATTTCTAGCAGCATGGTCTTATCAGGAAGATATGATTTGTCCCCTCATTTATCCCATGGTATTGAGAATGGAGATATGCAATTTTTGCCTGCAGTCCTTGAGTTTCCTGATATTTTCACTATTTGTTCCAGGATGACTTAACCTGATTTAAAGGTTGTGATCACGTCACCCTTCATTCTTTTCTCTTCCAACTTTGGCAAATCTAAAACCTCAAGTCTTTCCCTGTAATTCAGCTCTCTTAATTCTGGTTCTGTGCCATCTTTGTTGCCCTCCTTTGTACCTTCTCTATTTGTTCTTTGTACTTCTTTGTGTGATCATCAAACTTGAAAAACATACTCTAGTTCTGGCCTTATGTATGATTTGAACAGCTTCTCAAACATTTCCTTATCCATATACTTGAAAGCCTTCCTCTGTCTCCCATTCAGCTTTTATCACTGCCCGTAATTGCTGCAAACAAATTATCGATGAGGTGAAGTATTCCTTTATTCAAAGGAAGTGCGATAATCTCTCCTCGTCAACCACTGATGGGTCCTTTTAGTCTTTAGCCAAGAAATTCTCTAACAACTTCTGTTGCTTTACCTTCCCTCCACTTTTCTGCTCTGACGGTACTATTGCTGTCTCTCCCATGGACAAAGCAACTCTCTTTAGTTCATGCTTCTCCTCTAACTCCACCTTGGAAGACTCTAACATTCCTTCACCCTATGATGCTCCTCTTACTCATCCTATGCCCCTTCCTATGATCTCTTTACAGACTGTTTGAAAAACACTTATTTTTTTGGACACAAAAAAGGCTCATAGTCCTGATGGCATCCACCCCTATGTACTGAAAAAGCGCACTTCTGGACTTGCACTTGTGCTTGCTAGTCTCTTCCATGTCAGTTTAAAAACAAAACTTTTCCTTCTCTTTGGAAGCATGTATTGATACATCACATCCCTAAGAAGGGTGATTGTTCTGATCCCTGTAACTATCACCCTATAGCTTTGATATCTACCATTTCCAAAGTCTTTGAATCCCTTCTCAACTCCCACATCCTTAAACACCTCAAATATCACAGTCTTCTCTCTCATCACCAGTATGGCTTCTGTTCCATAAGGCGAGATTCACTGATGATATTCTTTCCTATCTTACTAATGTCTGGTCATCTTCCTGAAAGATTTTGTGGAGTCATGTGTAGCTGCCCTTGACATATCTAAAGCTTGTGACAGGGTGTGGCAATGGGGTCTCTCTAAGCTCCCCTCTTTTGGCTTCCCTCCCTCACTTTGCTTCTTCATATCTAGCTTCCTTTAAGGCCAATCTATCTCAGAGGTTGTTGATGAATCAGCCTCCCCATTTTCTCCATCAACAGTGGTGTCCTTCAAGGTTCTGTCCTGTCCCCTACACTTTTTCGCCATTTTTTCAATGATTTCCTGTCCTCCACAAATAACCCTACGCACTCATACGCTGACAACTCAACACTGCATTCATCCATATCTTTCACTTCTGCTCCCTCATTTCTCACTTGATCTGCATCTTGTCTTAATGCAACTTCCTCAATAAACTCAGACTTGGACAGGATTCTCAGTGGTGTACAAAATCTTGTTAAATCTAATGCCTCTAAGAACCAGTTTCTACCCATCTCTCTATCAAAAACTCCTCACAACTCTTATCTCTCCTTTGATGATTCTGTATCTCAATTAACATACTTGGTATTACTGTAACATCCACTTTTTCCTGTAAATCTCACATTACAGAAATAACTAAGTCTACCTCTAAGAAACTGGGTGTCCTGTTTAAATGTCAAAAATTCTTCCCTGAGGGTAGTGACTGAGAGGGTGAAGGTATCAGATTGGGGAGAAGCAGTGTGGTTTCACAAGTGCTAAAGGATGTGTGGATCAGGTGTTTGCTATAAGAATATGTGAGAAATACTTACAAAAACAGATGCATTTATGGATCTGGGGAAGGCATATGGCAGGGTTGACATAGATGCTTTTTTGGGAGGTCTTAAAAATATATGGTGCAGAAGTTAAACTCTTAGGAGCAGCGAGAAGTTTTTATCAAGGATGTAAGGCATGTGCACAAGTAGGAAGAGTGGAGAGTGAATGGCTCCAAGAGAAGGTTGGTCAATGGCATGGTTGTGTGATGTCAATGAGGTTGTTTAATTTGTTACTAGATGGGATGGTTATGGAGGTAAATGGAAGAGTCTTGGAGAGAGGGGCAAGTATGCAACATGATAAGAGAGTCAATTGTTGTTTGCCTATGATATAGCAATGGTAGCTGATTCAAATGAGAAACTGCAGAAGTTGGTGACTGAGTTTGGAAGAGTGTGTGAAAGAAGAAAGCTGAGAGTAAATATCAATATCACCATGCTATTAGGTTCTGCAGACTTGAGGGACAATCTAGTTGGGATGTAAGTTTGAATGGAGAAAAAGTGGAGGAAGTGAAGTGTTTTAGATAACTAGGAGGGGACTTGACATCGAATGGCACATGGAAGCGGAAGCGAGTCACAGGGTGGGGGAGGGGGCAAAGGTTTTGGGAGTGATGAAGAATGTGTGGAGAGGGAGAACTTTATCTCAGAGCAAAAATGGGTATGTTTGAAGGAATAGTTGTTCCAACAATACTATATAGTTGTTAGGCATAGGTTATAGACAGAGTTGTGTGGAGCACTGTAGATATGTTGGAAATGAAATGTTTGAGGACAATATGTGGTGTGAGGAGGTTTTATCAAGTAAGTAATGACAGGGTGAGAGAGGTGCATGGAAAAAAAATAGAAAAAAAAACAACTGTGGTTGGAGACATGGAGAGAATGAGTAAGGAAAGGTTGACAAAGTGGAAATATGTGTCAGAAGTGGAGGGAGCAAGGAGAAGCAGGAGACCAAATTGGAGATGGAAGAATGGAGTGAAAAAGATTTTAACTTATCAGGGCCTGAGCAAGCAGGAGGTTGAAAGGCATTAATGAAATAGAGGAATGAGGAACAATGTGTTATACTAGGGTCAATTGATCCAGGGCATGTGAAACATCCAAGGTAAATCATGGAAAGATCTGAGGGGCCTAGATGTCGATAGGGAGCTGTGGTTTCGGTGCATTACACAAGACAGCTAGCGAATGAGTGTGAGCAGATATGGCCTTTCATCTTCAGTTTCCTGCAGCTAAGCAGATCAAGTAAAGAACACATCTTGATCAAACTTTTCTGATCATTACACTATGGAAGGGAATTCTCTGGAGTGCATACAGAGGAGGATGACTCAAAATCCTTCAGCATCACAAATCTTTCCTATGATTAGACTAAAGTAAATTAAATTTTCATTGTCCTAGCACAGTACTAAGGTGCCTCACACCTGGGTCCAAGAGGCTTCTAATAACCAAGACAACACCTTGGTTGTAATCGCAATTGACCTTCAGCAAGCACTCTCAACCACGAATATTTTCAGGGATTCAGTATCATATGAAAAAGTTGTGGATATTCAACTTTGGTGTCAACAACATCAGGATCTAGGCTGCTAAAATGTATCTGTGGGAGGAGGCCACAGCCAAGAAGGGATCACCTGAAATGGCTAGATGTGTTTTGCATTACCTTACCAACAAGATCTCAGCTGGGGTCACACATCTCAAGAATTTCAGTGATTAACTGTAGTGGCCAGAATAAGAATAAGAATGTGCTCCAAACTTGCCTCCACTTCATTCACACCGGCCACTTCACTAAGATTTGCCAATATTCATGGTCAGTGGCCACTCTTATCTCCCATGACTGTGAGTTTGGACACCTCAAGAAGATATGACAACAAGAAGTCTTCATATTAGATGACTATGCATGGTGAATCATATATGCAAGGCAAAGACACCTCTTCAAGGTCATCAAGATGCAGCATCAGGATTTTCCTGACTTACAATTCTCCAGAACCACATTATCAAGCATAATCGAGACTGTAGTCAGCTTCAAAGATACCAAAATATTTGAGCACTCAGCTGACTACAAGGATACAAGGAAGGCTACGGTGTCATAAGTGCAAGCAACTAGGTTGATCCCCATCAAATTATGCTGCAGAAGGATATAGCCACATCTCAACTTTCCTACCTTCAACCTGCCATACACCATATTCTTCCCTAAGTACGTCAAACTTGTGTAGCTCTGTGCTAAGAGGTGCATGTATGTCTGAGCTCTCATTGAATACATCCCTATTGCACACCATGGTTACTATGAAGAGATTCTTAAGGGCCAGGATGACCCAGCCAAAGAAGTAGGCCCAGACAATGACCTGCTGGAGTACTAGCCCCCCTTGCACTAGAAAAATGCATAGCAATACTCCAAACAGGCCAGTGATTATTCACAGTCAAGTCTGACTTTAAAATTTAAGATTACTGATAATATCAATTTCATTACAGGTTATGGATTGTGGTAGATTTACTTTTTGATACCTTTATATGTTAGACCTTACCAAATCAGAAAAATATCATAAGCACAAGAAGCAGGCTAAAACCCTTTCAAAATGAGAGGTAAACATGAAAATCCTTTCATTTGTTGCCAAGATAAATATAATCATGGGAGAAAGCTATCAGAAGCAGTGCGTTTTTTAGAGAATATGGCATGTATGTGCGAGTAGGCAGAGGAGGGCGAGTGGTTCCATGTGATAGTAGGTCTGCGGTAGGGGTGTGCAATATCAACATGGCAGTTCAATTTGTTTAAAGATGGTGTGATGAGGAAGAAAATGCAAGGTCTTTAAGAAAGCACTAGTCATGCAATCTGTTCGAGGTAGGGAGGGCTGAGAGGAAGTCATTTGCTTGTTTATGACACAGTGCTGGTAGGAAATTCATGCAAGACACTGCAGAAGTTGGTGTCTGAGTGTAGGACAGTGTGTGAAATGAGGGAGTTGACAGAAAATGTCAGTAAAATAAAGGTTATTGGGTTAGTGGTGCAAAGAGACTGATTAGTTGGAGTGTGAGTTTGAATGGTGAAACTTGGAGGAAGTGAAATGTTTAAGACACTTTGAAGTGGACATAACAGTGGAACCATGGAAGCTGAGGGGGTATAAGTTTAGGAAGCACGGAGGAATGTGTCAATAGAAGTTACAATCTGTGAGGGCGAAAATGGGAGTGTGTGAAAGTATAGTGGTCCTCACAGTATTGTATGGATGCAAGGCATGCTCTATGGATGAAAAGGGACAGAGGAGGGTGAAAGCCTTAGAAATTCAATGTTTGTTGTACATTATGAGGTGTGAGGAGGTTGAACAAGTAAAGATGGGGAAAGGAAGAGGAATGGTAAGAAGAATAGTATGGGTGAAAAAGCTGAAGAGGGTGTGATGAAATGGTTAACAAAGTGAATATTTGCATCAGAAGTGGAGGCAACAGGGAGAAAGGGGACACCAAAATGGATATGAAAAGATGGAGTGAATGAGATTTCGAGGTTTCTGGGCCTGAACATGAAGGAGGGTGAAAGCATGCAGTGGATAAAGTAAATTGGAGCATTATGGGACTCAGGTGGGTGGTATGTTGTCAAAAGAATAAATCAGGACACATGAAGCAGCCAGGGAAACAACAGAAAGGTCTGCATGGCCTGGTTGTGGATGGGCGGTGTGGTTTTGGTGCTTACAAATGACAGCCAGGGAATGGATGTGAGCGAATGAGGCCTTTACTTTGTCTATTCTTGGTGCTACCTCATTAACACTGGGAACAGCAAATATGTATGAAAGAAAAGAAAGATATTAGGGCTTAAGGTGCAAGAGTATTTTAGCTTCTGTCTATATTTTCTTTGTTTTAGCTTCTGTCAGGTATTTTCTTTGTTTTAGCTTCTGTTAGTATTTTCTTTATATAAGAAACTTATTATTAAATATGAAAAGTATAGTGTTGACCTATTTACTCCTCCTTCACATTACGTAAAACAGCATTGGATGTTCAACACTATGCTATGGCTGCCCTTTCCTAGTGGCTTGTTAAGGGTGAGGCTCTAATGGCTACAAAGCAGGACTGAGTTCACTAGATATGGAAACTCTTTTGCAGTAGCCACCCTCATGAGGGTGTTACTGGAGAGAATGGGCATCAGATATATAAATAGACAGAATTTCCCCTCCAAGGCTCAATCATCTGTTCTTGATGCTGCTTCACTGATGGGGGAAATGGCAAATATGTGTGAAAAAAAAAAAAGATGTTCAACCAGGGAAAATTCAATCTTGTTTGCGATATCAGTAATGACACAGAATTCTGAATCAGAAAATCTTCAATACATATCTATACTGTATATCACTTAACACAAGCTTTCAAACTTATTCAGAAAGTATACATGTTAAAAGTACTTACTTGAGGTAGTTTTCATACAGGTGGTTAGATAATTTTGTCCTGAAACGCAGTTTCAATTCATTCAAGCCAAACTTCAAGACATTGTTTACCAATGATATCTGCAAAAGAAATACCATGATGGACTAAACAAATCAAATCACCATTACAATTAAAAAGACATCTAATTAGCTAACTAATCATATAATCTACTGTAATCTTTCTAATATCTTTGCATAAATAAACTCCTCAACTGAATTCAGTTCCTGTAACTTACATCTCTCATTTTCCCCCTCCACCTGCATTTTTTATCAAATCTTTGATTAAAGCTTCTCTCCCTCAGCTATTCTACTTAAGACTTCCATTCCTTAAAAATGCATAAATCCACCCCATTATATTGGAGATGTGATACTAGAAAATGCAACATAAGCTAAAAACTTATCATGAAAAATTTAGCATAGGTTAAAGCGGAATAAAAGGGAGGGGGTTTACATTGCTAGGGGAGATTTCTCATCACAATTTTTCAAACATGGATATGAATCTAATGTCAAGAACATTCAGAGCAGTACTAGTATTCTATTAATTTATGTATCAAAATAAAAAATACAGCACACTATCTTGTATTAAAGTATATTAGTACTGTAACTATTACCCAAAATGATTTAGGATCTTACATGTCATGGATGTCAGGGGTAAACAGAATATGGTGCTCTTATGTAGACAATGGTTCAGGAGTGCCTGGCTCTTAGTTTAAGGGTAGACATCAAAGAATTTGTCAGGAAATAGCTTAAGACTTTTAGCTTTCTGCTGAAGTATCATTGTACTTATTAGAATGCTAAGTTGATTTTGGTCTTCAATCTAAGCATTCAAAATCTGCTCATGCTTTCCATTATTTCACCCCTAGTATGAGTGACTTTTGTATCATTTAAGGGTGCCACACTCTTAACATTCTGTCTCTTATAACGTTTATTCACACATTATATTCTTAAAGCAAATATATAGCAGTCAAGCACTGGCTGCGTAGTTCCACATTCACCAGCATCATGGCACCATAAAACATCTACCTCCAAACTAATGCTTTACCTGCATTTCTTATAGCCAGAGGCACAAGGCTCACTTGGGCATTTTCCACTCATAAATGAAATGGGTTTGAGAGGTTATACATAATACCACAACATAGGAATGTGGGTTACATCTCCAATGTAGGGCCATGTACACTGGACTATCTAGTTTAGGGAATTCACACTAATGCACACTGAATGACTGCTTGCCACAATAATCATCCCAATCATCATCTTTGATACACTTGAAATATCTTTTTTTGGGCCTGCATTATTCCATTTTTGTGAAAATGCAAACTATAAAAGAAAACCATATACCAGGAGATATTAGCAGTCACTTCCTTAATGTCTTTTTCCAATTCAGCAATCTTCAACTCTTGCAACAACAAAATATCTAACCTGCATCACAACAAGCAAGACAAAATAATACTGATATAGTGTGCACACTCAGAACAGTCAATAGCTGGCTTAAAACCACAATACACCAATTACAATCTCAACATGTTCAGTACTCAGTTCCTGACCAAACCAAACGAGCCAACTAATCACCAACATTAAGGCAGTAATAAAGGGGCTTACCACTACTCCACACTTCAGCAAACTATACTCACAGATCTTCCCCTTCCCAACAAACACAACACTGGCAAATTATTCAAACACTCTAATAAATGGACAAGCTCTAACTAGTCTTAAGCTTCACTGCATGAGATATGTAGTACTTCGAAACTATATTTGCCAAGCATAAATAAGGTAAAGTTTCTTGTGTATGCTTTGAATACCACCAATCTCTTCAACATTAAAAACAATGATTAAACAAATCACATGACTCTTTGTGCCCAGCATGTACCTTCCATATGGAATACACTAAATATTTCTTCTGTAAGTACCTTAAACTCACAAGAACATACACATATCATTGTCATTTAGACCAACAATATCCACCACCGCCAGTAAACATTCTACGACAAACTCTCCATCTGTAAAAGGCTTCATCTTTTCTGCAATATGTTTCCCCAAATTCATAGCTGGCACGAGTATTTCCTTCATTTTCATTGCGTTTCTTGGCAAAAAATGACGTTTGTTTTCCAAAACTAGCATTCACTCGCTCAACTTCATCCTTCCTTGCTTGCCCAGTAAACTTGTTAAAATTTCACTATGGCGGGTCTCGTAATGTAACCTGATATATGCTACCTTCTTCACAGCAATATTTTCGAGGCATATGAGACAAACTAATTTCCCAGTGTTCTCGATGAAGAAGTAATCTAGTGTCCAAGTGTCTTGGAAATTTCGGCACTCAGCGTCTACCTTCCTGTATTTTGAATTCACTGTTATTGTAATTTTTTTTGTGAAGGGTGCAAATGGGGAGGTGATAACAAGTAGTGGTGATGTGAGAAGGAGATGGAGTGAGTATTTTGAAGGTTTGCTGAATGTGTTTGATGATAGAGTGGCAGATATAGGGTGTTTTGGTCGAGGTGGTGTGCAAAGTGAGAGGGTTAGGGAAAATGATTTGGTAAACAGAGAAGAGGTAGTGAAAGCTTTGCGGAAGATGAAAGCCGGCAAGGCAGCAGGTTTGGATGGTATTGCAGTGGAATTTATTAAAAAAGGGGGTGACTGTATTGTTGACTGGTTGGTAAGGTTATTTAATGTATGTATGACTCACGGTGAGGTGCCTGAGGATTGGCGGAATGCATGCATAGTGCCATTGTACAAAGGCAAAGGGGATAAGAGTGAGTGCTCAAATTACAGAGGTATAAGTCTGTTGAGTATTCCTGGTAAATTATATGGGAGGGTATTGATTGAGAGGGTGAAGGCATGTACAGAGCATCAGATTGGGGAAGAGCAGTGTGGTTTCAGAAGTGGTAGAGGATGTGTGGATCAGGTGTTTGCTTTGAAGAATGTATGTGAGAAATACTTAGAAAAGCAAATGGATTTGTATGTAGCATTTATGGATCTGGAGAAGGCATATGATAGAGTTGATAGAGATGCTCTGTGGAAGGTATTAAGAATATATGGTGTGGGAGGAAAGTTGTTAGAAGCAGTGAAAAGTTTTTATCGAGGATGTAAGGCATGTGTACTTGTAGGAAGAGAGGAAAGTGATTGGTTCTCAGTGAATGTAGGTTTGCAGCAGGGGTGTGTGATGTCTCCATGGTTGTTTAATTTGTTTATGGATGGGGTTGTTAGGGAGGTAAATGCAAGAGTTTTGGAAAGAGGGGCAAGTATGAAGTCTGTTGGGGATGAGAGAGCTTGGGAAGTGAGTCAGTTGTTGTTCGCTGATGATACAGCGCTGGTGGCTGATTCTGGTGAGAAACTGCAGAAGCTGGTGACTGAGTTTGGTAAAGTGTGTGGAAGAAGAAAGTTAAGAGTAAATGTGAATAAGAGCAAGGTTATTAGGTACAGTAGGGTTGAGGGTCAAGTCAATTGGGAGGTGAGTTTGAATGGAGAAAAGCTGGAGGAAGTGAAGTGTTTTAGATATCTGGGAGTGGATCTGACAGCGGATGGAACCATGGAAGCGGAAGTGGATCATAGGGTGGGGGAGGGGGCGAAAATTCTGGGGGCCTTGAAGAATGTGTGGAAGTCGAGAACATTATCTCGGAAAGCAAAAATGGGTATGTTTGAAGGAATAGTGGTTCCAACAATGTTGTATGGTTGCGAGGCGTGGGCTATGGATAGAGTTGTGCACAGGAGGATGGATGTGCTGGAAATGAGATGTTTGAGGACAATGTGTGGTGTGAGGTGGTTTGATCGAGTGAGTAACGTAAGGGTAAGAGAGATGTGTGGAAATAAAAAGAGCGTGGTTGAGAGAGCAGAAGAGGGTGTTTTGAAGTGGTTTGGGCACATGGAGAGAATGAGTGAGGAAAGATTGACCAAGAGGATATAAGTGTCGGAGGTGGAGGGAACGAGGAGAAGAGGGAGACTGAATTGGAGGTGGAAAGATGGAGTGAAGGGGATTTTGTGTGATCGGGGCCTGAACATGCAGGAGGGTGAAAGGAGGGCAAGGAATAGAGTGAATTGGAGCGATGTGGTATACCGGGGTTGACGTGCTGTCGGTGGATTGAATCAGGGCATGTGAAGCATCTGGGGTAAACCATGGAAAGCTGTGTAGGTGTGTATATTTGCGTGTGTGGACGTATGTATATACATGTGTATGGGGGGGGGGTTGGGCCATTTCTTTCGTCTGTTTCCTTGCGCTACCTCGCAAATGCGGGAGACAGCGACAAAGTATAATAATAATAATATTATATTTCAAAATGCAAGTTATTTAACAAGTATTGTAACACATGTAATATGTTTAGTGGGAAGGATCCCATCCTAAAGAAACTCTGTTCCTGTGTTGTTTACAAGTTTTCCTGCACAGGCAGCAGTGCCTGTTATGACAGTGAAACTTGCCTACCTTCCAACACGTGTTCGAAAGCATTTGTTGATGGAGAGGAACTTTCATGTTTTCAAACAGCTTCAGAGTTCAGGATTGTGTAAGAATGCTTGTCTGGAGGATTGCTTCACAATTCTGAACTCCACCCCATCTTCGAATCAACTTAAGATTAAAGAAGATATTCATATCAATAACGAAAAACCATCTCTTAACAAAACTTTTTTATGTAAACCTAACCCTTTCATTCTGATGTGTAATGCTGTTTTTGTTTTTTGTGCTTTTTATTTGCCACCATTGTTTTCACAGATTGTAACATGTTTCTATTCTAACACTTCATTTGTTTGGAGCTTTGGTATGTTTTTACCACCATGTGATGCTTCAAATTCAGTTTATCTTCAGATATTACTCATATTGAAGATGATTGTTGTACAACTGAACCCAGTACCGGTGCAAGAGAAACTTTGTAAAATTAAAAGTGTCATCATTTTGTCAAATAAGTAGCATATATATCTGGTTCATGTGATATCCTGTTGTTGCAAGAGGCCAAGAAGTTGTGTGACGTGTGAACTGCCACCCCTGCATGCCTTTTAACCACCAAATCTAAAGGAGTATCATTCCGTGGTAGACGTAAAAGATGGTGATTAGTCTGAAATATTCCCTGCAAATTACTTGCCTATCCACTACATTAAACTATAAAATAGGTGACAAAATACATACCTCACTAGAATCAATTATTATTCTTTTTCAAGCAGATATTTAGAATGGATTTCTTGTCAAAATGCAATGATGCTGTTTCTCTTTGCAAATTTGAACAATCTCACATGAAAACCTGCGCATGCAAGGAGAGTATCTACTTTCTAACACATATCAATTGAGTAGTACGCCTTCCTGTCATTCGTATGTATGTCAGTATTTCTGTTACTTTTGGCGTTTAGTTCGGAACATGACGCCATGCATGATCCATTAGTGTGGTTGCATGCAACATTGAGAATAAGGAAAAACTGTTTGCAGGCTGGATAAGAATAGTATCCCAATACTTGTTCATGGGCTGGTCAAAATCCCTTCATGGGCCGGATTTGGCCCATGGGCCATAGGTTTCCTCCCCCTGTCCTATACTCTTTCTCTGGATATTTGAATTTTACTGCCATTCCTCACCAATGTCATATCACTATCAAGAAAGGTGAATACTAATTCATTTTTTTAATTATCTATTTTGCTTTGCCGCTGTCTCCCGCGTTTGCGAGGTAGCACAAGGAAACAGACGAAAGAAATGGCCCAACCCACCCCCATACACATGTATATACATACACGTCCACACACGCAAATATACATACCTATACATCTCAATGTACACATATAAACACACACACAGACATATACATATGTACACATGTACATAATTCATACTGTCTGCCTTTATTTATTCCCATCGCCACCTCGCCACACATGAAATAACATCCCCCTCCCTCCTCATATGTGCGAGGTAGCACTAGGAAAAGACAACAAAGGCCACATTCATTCACACTCAGTCTCTAGCTGTCAAGTAATAATGCTCCGAAACCACAGCTCCCTTTCCACATCCAGGCCCCACACAACTTTCCATGGTTTACCCCAGACGCTTCACATGCCCTGATTCAATCCATTGACAGCACGTCGACCCCGGTATACCACATCGATCCAATTCACTCTATTCCTTGCCCTCCTTTCACCCTCCTGCATGTTCAGGCCCCGATCACTCAAAATCTTTTTCACTCCATCTTTCCACCTCCAATTTGGTCTCCCACTTCTCGTTCCCTCCACCTCCGACACATATATCCTCTTGGTCAATCTTTCCTCACTCATTCTCTCCATGTGCCCAAACCATTTCAAAACACCCTCTTCTGCTCTCTCAACCACGCTCTTTTTATTTCCACACATCTCTCTTACCCTTACATTACTTACTCGATCAAACCACCTCACACAACATATTGTCCTCAAATATCTCATTTCCAGCACTAATATAATCTTTATTTCTTTTCCAATATGAAAAGATCATAAAGTTTCCATATATACTTAAATTCCCCCAAAAAATATTAGACAAAAGAATTAAGACTTTAATGATAAAGTTGTGGAAAATGTAAATAGCTGTGAGATGTTTTTTCAAGTGCCATGGACATAAATTGAATGTTGTAGTTCTATAAATCCTCTGTAATTCAACTACTGCTAAAAGTCTTGGCAAAAGGATTAATGCATCTAATTCTACATTGAATGCAATTGATTTGCAGTCTCCTTTTGCACCTCTGTCATCATTAGACCTTGACTCCTTTTTTCCAATTATCCTGACTTATTCTAACTGTAATGGTAATAGTAGGTAAGCAGCCAGTGACCTGAGAGTTATAAGCAAAGTATCCCAATATTTGATCACAGGCCGATCAAAATCCCTTCATGTGCCAGATCTGGCCCGAGGACCATAGGTTGCCTACCCCTGGCCTAACCATTTCTCTGAATATTTGAATTTCACTGCCACTCCTCACCAATGTCATATTACTATCATGAAAAGTAATTACTAATATGGTTTTTATTTCTTTTCCAATATGAAAGGATCATAAAGTTTCATATATCATGCTTAAATTACTCAAAAAAAAAAATATTGGACAAAAAAATTTAAGACAATGATGAAGTTATGGAAAATGTAAATAGCTTTAAGATTTTTATCAACTGCCATGGACATAAATCGGCCATAGTTCTATAAATCCAGGGCAATTCAACTATTGCTAAAGTCTTGGCAAAAAGATGAATGCATCTAATTTTATCCCTGGGGATAGGGGATTAAGAATACTTCCCACGTATTCCCTGCGTGTCGTAGAAGGCGACTAAAAGGGGAGGGAGCGGGGGGCTGGAAATCCTCCCCTCTCGTTTTTTTTTTTTTTTAATTTTCCAAAGGAACAGAGGGGGCCGGGTGAGGATATTCCAAAAAAGGCCCAGTCCTCTGTTCTTAACGCTACCTCGCTAATGCGGGAAATGGCGAATAGTTAGTTTAAAAGAAAAGAAAATCTAATTTTACAATGAAGGAAAATGATTTACAGTCTCCTTTTGCACCTCTGTCATGACTAGACCCTGACTCCCTTTTTCCAATTATCCAGACTTATTTCAATTGTAGTAGTAGTAGTTGGCAGGCAGCCAATGACCAAGGAGGTATATTACCAGTACTACCTGTCTGGATATCAGGAGGGTCAGTGACATCTGCTAAGCAAGCCAGCACTTTCATGGTTGTCAAGTTGCACTTCTCTGACCTAGATAACTGTCTTTCTTTCTACCTCACTAACATGCAGCTTACTGGCATTCTGTCCACATTTATAAAATCTCTCCTTGTCATATGTAACACCTGACAACACTTAACTCATGCAGATCATCTTCATAACTATATCTACCTGTGGTGAGCCCTATGCGCTAGCCCTGCCTTTATGGCAAAATGGTAGAAGTAGATGGAAGTAGCAGGTAGGAACATCTAGGTAAGAACATTAGGTAGAAACATTAGGTAGAAGTAGCAGGTAGGGGGATTAAACAGAAGTAGTCATTAGGAACATTAGGTAGAAGCCTATGCAAACACTGCTAGATTTGCCCTCTGCCAGTGGCCTGTTAAGGGTGAGGCACTAAAGGATAAGAAGTGGCACTAGAATTCTTTAGTCATGGAGACTTTGTTGCTGTGGCCACCCCTCTGAGGAACTTCCAGTTGGAACAAGCATCAGGGATATAGATAGACAATCAAAATATCAAAAAACTATGAAGTTCACACAATCACACGTGAAATGTCATCCAAGTAAAGGAGGCACCCACATGAAAAAGCAGGATTTTGCTTTGCCAAATCAAAACAAAATGAAGTGGCATGAAATGTATGCAAGGGCAAGAAAAGGGCCACACAGAATAAAACAGATTTTGGTGAAAATTCATACATTACTTATTCAAATTTCCATGCAAGTGAGTTCAGCCTTCACATAGAAAAATTGCAAATTTATCAATTATGATAAAGAGAATGTCCATTCACTGAGTCTTTGCATATTCAGAGATGGGTGTATGTGGCATATCTGCAAAGTTTCCGTTAAATACATTAAAATGTGAGAAAAGTTATTTACATGGAAAAGATGTAGTACTTATTAATAAAACTAAAAATTACTATCTGAAATACATGACATTTTGAACATGTAGTGAACAATTCTGCACAGTTCAAATAAAATCCACTTACAAGCTCAAGAGGAGTTGATTAACCAGACTATATACTCTCATGCAGAACAAACACAGATACACAAGTGGACATACAAGTATTAAGCAATATTCCCTTCACCTGTTTCACAGAGTACAAAATATCAATATTTCAGCATCAAGATTTATCAGTATCATTATCTTTCAATCATCAGACTCCAACTTGACAACTGGACAAAGAAATTTCCTATCAAACTTACAAATATTAATGACTTTCACTTCTTGCTTTACATTCTAAAGAGAACAATGATTAAAGGTACGAACAATGCTTTAAACTTACAGCTGGCATGGCTAGAAGTAACTCAAGCAGGTGCCTGAGGAAATTGTTCATATCCTTGGAGATGATTGCACTGTCAAAGATTAATAAAAGCATATGAGATTTTTTCCTTAATTAATGAATCATTTTTATCTGTTGTAATAAATACAGAAAGTGTAACTTAGCAATATAGATTTCAAGAATCATGAACTGATAAGTATCATTTCCCCCTACAGCAAAGCTAACTGCAGTCTCCATATTCAGATAAAGTGTGAAAGGGCACAATAAAGGAAAAGAAGGGGGGATATGTGTGGTTCAAGTGGTATGATGGAGGCAAGTGTAGCAGTTTGTAGTAGTTTTATGAAAGATGACATGACAAAGCAGTGAAAATAAATGAACCTGAAAAAGAGGTACGTAAGCAAAAATATTAGGAGATTGAGTAAAAAGTGGCGCAGGTTTTATATAAGTGAAACAAAGGGAGTGGGGAAGGAGTGGAAAGTTTCAAGGAAGCAGTGCTTGCATGCACAGAAGTATGAGGAATGCAGAAGGTCGGATGTGGGCATATGAGAATGGGTGTTGAGAGGTGGGAAGAGAAAATCAAATTGCTGATGAAAGAGAGAAGAGAGGTGTATGGGACAGCACCTGCAGAAAGGGAGTGCACATGACTAGGTGTAACAGAGAAAGTGGGAAATAGTTTAAAAAAAGACAGGCAAGCTGAATAAGAAGGCAAATGAAGATGAAGTGAGAGAATCGAGAGAGGTCTGTAAGAATAAAAAAAATTGTTTTAAGAGAAGGTTAGTAATGTGAAAAATCAGAGAATAAATGGAATCATAAGTGACATGAACAGCTGGTGAAGAAAAATAGGCAAAGATAAGGTGAAAATGAAATGGAGTGAGAAATCTGAAGGCTTGCTAAATATGTAGTATTGAATGGTGGGTGGTGGATGTAGCATATTTAGGAATAAGTGGCATGTGGAGCAAGAGAGTTCTCACATATGGTTTGGTGAAAAGAGAGTAGGTATCAAAAACCTAGCTTAAATGAAGAGTGGTAAAGTAGTACGAGTGGACTGGACTACTGATGAATTGCTCATCAGCAGTAACAGTATTGTTCACTGGTTAGTCACAACATTCAGCATTAGTACAGCACAAGGTGAGGTGCCAGAGGACTAGTAGAATGCATACAGGCATGGGGAATTAAAGTGAATGTTCAAATTACAGAGGTATAAGTCTTGTAACTGGTAAGATATATAGAGAAGTGGTAACTAAGAGGTGGTGGCATGCACACATCTGATTGGTAGGGAGCAGTGTGACATTAGTAGAGGAAGAAGATGTGTGGACTAGGTGTATGCTTTAAAGATTTTGTAGGAGAAATACTTGAAGAGAGTGAACTATACATGGCATTGATGGGTTTGTAGAGAGCATATGATAGGGCTTAGAGATAGGTTTTGTGAGAAGGTGCTGAAATTATTCAGGGTCTATGGAAAGTTAGAATTTGCACTACAGAGTTTTTTACCATGAAAGTAAGGCATATGTGTATGTAGGAAGGAATGAGGGTGAATAGTGCTTGATGAAGGCGAGTCTCCATCAAGTAGAAGTGATGACACCATGATTGTCTAACCAAAATGTAACAATGTAAAAAAATAACTAACATGAAACAGAGCAATGACCTGTCATTAAGCTCCATTTTCTAATCTGAAAAGAGAACTAATGAAATGAGTAACCTCAGCAAGCATGATCAAATTCAGCAAAGATGGTGATTATCTATAGCATGAGGTAATTTTATACATGAACAAACACATACATAATTCAGCTCTATCATCCTCAGAAGATGAGAACTAGATTTAGTACAATTAGTAATCAGAAAATAAAAGCTGAAACAAACGTACGTGTAAAAATTTATGATTTACCTTTACACACACATTAGTTTCTTCTCCGAGAAGTAGCTCATCAGATTTCAGATCTGTAGGGCAAACACTCACTAAGGGAATGCATAAACAAAATAACCTTGGAAGCACAAACTAATGGTGCTGAATATGGAAAATGAGTTAACTTATCCCTCTTCTCAGCAACTTAAGGACATAAAACTATGCATGTTTGAAAGTGTTGCTCATATGTGCAGACCAATGGGTAAGACTACAGTATGCTTGCAGTTAAAGAGTGCCTTGCCACTAAAAAAGCATACTTAAGCTTTAGATTTGATAAAGGGGTTAAGTAATTAATACATCTTAGATACTCACTGGGCAAGAAATGCATTAATCTATAGCTTAACAACATCCCCTCTAAATGCTTAAAAAAGTCAAATTTAAAGGTTCTAACACTTTCTTTAAATCTGACAAACTATAAAAGTTCAATTCAATATTGATATACAATGGCAGAAGTAATAGGTTTGACCAAGGGCTCCTCTATACCCATGTGGCCTTGGAAAGCTAAACATCTTTCATTATCTAATAAACAGTGATTACAATAACAATCATTCAGAATGGAGTACTTAAGACTTCATGGCCAAATTCTATTACTTTAACTTAATGTGTTCACTAAAAATATCAGAGAAAGTTAACAGAAATGGAAGGAGAAGAAAAAAAAGTGACTTTAATTATACAAGTCAAGGAGAAACTCACCTCTCAATAAGTGTTCCATTGTGAATCATCCAGATATCACACATACTTCGAACAACAAGGGAAGCAGCAACAAGAATAAGGTAGCCAGATTCTGCAGTCCAAAATCCTGGTACCAATATCCTCAGAATACCCTTAAGGGATTTCAAAAATTCTCTGTTGACCTGCAAAAATAAATGAATTAACTTGGAGCACTGCAATCTCTAATAACAATAAAGGCATTCCGTTTATCTCCGCATCTAAAATACATCTCAAAAAACCATCTTAGTTACAGATTTCATAAAAACTATTTTAGTTATAAAAAAAATACTGCCTTCTTAACTGAGTGAAAAACAAAAGATGGTGAAATATACTGATGAAAGAATTCCATGTGTACTAAAAGACATGCATGGTGTGTGCCAATATCATTTGTGTTAATGTTATAAACCTGAGTAAAATGCAAATATCACACCAAATTCAAGAAGTCTACTTCACACTGTCATTAACAAAAATTACTTAAACCCACTGCAGCAGGTGACATTACCTAACGTTTCTACAGTAGAACTAAGGCAACATTATGTTACGTTGGGCTATTTTGCATCGTAAATATTTGAATTTGGGTGATGTGGAATCACGGTCATCTACTATCATGACCTTGGTTCACCCATTCCTGTAAACAGCTACCATGACTTACCCATCCATGGTCAGCACCAGTATTAGCTGTTATCTTGTGTTCGTAAAGTAGGAGGCAGGAAACATTACATAATGTTGGGACCTTTTGTGTTGTAACTGTATGATGAAATTGGGTGATGTAGCATCTCTGACATGTACTATCATGCTCTCTGTTTGGACATGCCTGAAAACAGTCATCCATGTTCTCCCAGCTGGGGTCAATGCCAGTATTACCCAAGACAATGGAAGGTGAAAATAGGTCACGCCTAGAAGTACCGTCTATAGTCTACCAAACTAGATAGTGTGCTGTCTAGTTTGGTAGAAGCTGGACAGTACTTTTAATCTTATGCTGAGATCTAAATAACTTCATTGAGTATTGACAACTGATGAGGTGGACTGTCTCCGAAACATGTCATGCCACATATATTGGAGAATTACATGCCAAATAAAGTTATATGAACTCCTACTGAAGTGCGATTTCACCTTCATAACTTTCATCGTATATATATCTGTATATATATCCACATCCACGTCCAATAGACCTTTCCATGGTTTACCCCAGACACTTCACAAGCCCTGGTTCAGTCCACTGACAGCTAGTCGACCCCGGCATACCACATCGTTCCAATTCACTCCATTCCTTGCATGCCTCTCACCTTCCTGTATGTTCAGGCCCCAATCACTCAAAATCTTTTTCACTCTATCTTTATTCCCTCCACCTCTGACACATACATCCATTTTGTGAACCTTTTCAACAAACCCTTTTCAGCTCTCTCAACCACACTCTTTTTCTTACCACACATCTCTCTTTCCCTTTCATTACTTAATCAAACCACCTCACACCGTATATTGTCCTCAAACATTTCATTTCCAACACTTTTACCCTGCTCCATACAACCCAATCTATAGCCCATGCCTTGCAACCATATAATATTGTTGGAATGACTATTCCTTCAAACATACCCATTTTGCTCTCTAACATTCTCTCTCTCCACACATTCTTCATCGCTCCCAGAAATTTCAGCCATTCCCCTACCCTTGACTCACTTCCACTTCCATGGTACCATTTGCCACTATGTCAACTCCTAGATATCTAAAATACTTCACTTCCTCTAGTTTTTCTCCATTCAAACATACATTCCAACTAACTTGTCCCTCAACCCTGCTGAACCTAATAACCTTCCTCTGATTCACATTTACTCTCAACTTTCTCCTTTCACACACTTTTCCAAACTGTCACCAACTTTGGCAGTTTCTCACTTGAGTCAGCCACCAGTGCTGTATCATCAGCGAAAAAACTGACTCACTTCCCAGGCCCTCTCACCCCCAACAGAATGCATACTCACCCGTCTCTCCAAAACTTGCATTTACCTCCTTAACCACCTCATCCATAATCATAAACAACTCATCCATAATCAAAGCAAACAACCATCAGGACATCACACACCCCTGCTGCAGACCGATCTTCACTAGGAACCAATTACTCTCCTCTCTTCCTACTTGTACACATGTCTTACATCCTCGATAAAAACTTTTCACTGCTGCTAGCAGCTTAACTCCCACACTATGTACTCTTCAGACCTTCCACAAAGCATCTCTATCAACTCTTATTATATGTCTTCTCCTGGTCCATAAATGCTACATAAAAATCCATCTGTTCTTAAAGCTACCTCACTAATGCGGGAAATGGCGAATATGTATGAAAAAAATATATATGTGTGAGGAAGTACCAGGAGATTTTGAGTGTAGAATGGCAAATGACATGAGGGGAGTGGGTGAGGAATGGGATGTATTTAGGGAAGCAGTGATGGCATGTACAAAGATGCATATGGCATGAGAAAGGTGGGAGGTGGACAAATTAGAAAGGGTAGTGAGTGGTGGGATGAAGAAGGAAAGTGGTTAGTGAAAGGGAAACAAGAGGCATTTGGACAATAAAGGCCATATTCATTCACAATCAGTCTCTAGCTGTCATGTGTAATGCAATGAAACCACAGCTCCCTATCCACATCCAGGCATCACAGACCTTTCCAGGATTACACTAGACGTTTCACAGGTCCTGGTTCAGTCCACTGACAGCACATTGACCCCGGTATACCACATTGTTCCAATTCACTCTATTCCTTGCAAGACTCTCACCCTCCTGTATGTTCAGCCCCCGATTGCTCAAAATCTTTTTCATTCCATTCTCCTGCTTCTCCTTGTTCCCTCCACTCTGACAAATATAACCTTCTTGTCAATCTTTCCTCACTCATTCACCCCATATGTTCAAACCGTTTCAATACACTCTCTTCTGCTCTCTCAGCCACACTCTTTTTATTACCACATATCTCTCTTACCCTTTCATTACTTAATCAAACCACCTCACACCACATATTGTCCTCAAACATTTCATTTCCAACACATCCACCCTCCACTGTACAACCCTATCTATATCCCATGCCTCACAGCCATATAATATTGCTGGGACTACTATTCCTTCAAACATACCCATTTCTGCTCTCTGAGATAATGTTCTCTCCTTCCACACAGTCTTCACCGCTCACAGAACCTTTGCCCCCTCCCCCAACCTGTGACTCACTTCTGCTTCCATGGTTTCATTTGCTGCTTAATCCATTCCCATATATCTAAAACACTTCACTTCTTCCAATTTTTCTCCACTTAAACTTACATCCCAATTTACTTATCCCTCAGTCCTAGTGAACCTAACCTAATAACCTTACTTTTTTCACATTTACTCTAAACTTTCTCCTTTCACACACTTTTCCAAACTCAGTCACCATCTTTTGCAGTTTCTCACTGGAATCAGCCACCATAGCATATCGGCGAACAACAACAGACTCACTTCCTACTAGGCCATCTCATCCCCAACAGACTGCATACTTGCCCCTCTCTCCAAAACTCTTGCATTCATCTCCCTAACCAACCCATCCATAAACAAATTAAACAGCCAAAGGGACATCACACATCCCTACCGCAGGGTTGATAGAGATGATTTGTGGAAGGCCTTAAGAGTATATGGTGTGGGTGGTAAGCTGCTAGAAGCATTGAGAAGTTTTTACCAAGGGTGTAAGGCTTGTGTGCGAGTATGAAGAGAGGAGAGTGATTGGTTCCCAGTGAAGGTCAGTCTGGGGCAGCGGGGTGTGATGTCCCCATGGTTGTTTAATTTGTTTATGGATGGGGTGATTCAGGAGGTAAATACAAGAGTTTTGGAGTGATGAGTGAGTATGCAGTCAGAGGGGTGTGATGTCCCCAAGGTTGTTTAATTTGTTTATGGATGGGGTGATTCGGGAGGTAAATACAAGAGTTTTGGAGAGACGAGTGAGTACGCAGTCTGTTGAAGATGAGGGAGTCTGGGATGTGAGTCAGTTGGTCTTTGCTGATGATACAGCACTGGTGGCAGATTTGAGTCAGAAACTGCAGAAGTTGGAGACTGAGTTTGTTAGAGTGTGTGAGAGAAAGCTGAGAGTTAATGTGAGTAAAAGCAAGGTTATTAGTACAGCAAGGTTAAGGGACTAGTTGGGATGAGAGTTTGAATAAAAAAAAAAGAAAAAAAACAGGAAGAAGTGAAATATTATAGATATCTAGGAGCGGACATGGCAGTGAATGGAACCATGGAAGTGAAAGTGAGTCATGGGGTGGTGGAGGGAGTGAAGGTCCTAGGAGCACTGAAGAATATGTGAAATGAGAGAACATTATCTTGGAGAGCACAAATGGGTATATTTGATGGAATAGTGGTCCCAGTGCTGACATATGGATGCAGGGATTGGACTATAGATAGGGTTACGCATAGGAGGTTGGATGTGTTGGCAATGAAATGTTCAAGGACAACAGGAGGTGTGAGGTAGTTGGAGGGAGTAAATAATGAAAGGCTAAGAGAGAGGTGTGGTAATAAAAAGAGTGTGGTTGAAAGAGCAGAAGAGTGTGCTGAAATGGTTTCATCTCTGGGCAAAATTAGTGAGGAAAGGTTGACAAAGTGGATAAATGTGTCAGAAGTGGAGGGAACAAGGAGAACAGGGAGAGCAAACTGGAGATGGAAGGGTGGAGTGAAAAAGATTTTGGGTGATCAGGGCCTGATCATGCAGAAGGGTGAAAGGCGTGCACAGGATAGAGTGAAATGGAACAATGCAGTATACTGGGGTCCACATGCTGTCAATGGACTGGCCCAGGACATATGAAGCATCCATGGTTTCCTCCAGTTGCTTCATATGCCTTAGTTCAATCCATTGTCAGCACTTTGCCCCCTGCATGCCATGATGCTCTAATTTACTCTATCCTATTGCAAACCTTTTGCCCTTCTGCATTTGCAGCTCCAATCACTCAAAATATTTGCCACTCCATCATTCCATCTTCAATTTGGTCTCCCCCCTTCTCTTCCCCCCCCCCCCCCCCCCATTCTGACACATATATTCTCTTGGTCAACCCCTCCTCACATGGCATAGGTTCAGGGGGGGGATGGGGTGGAGGCTTAGAATCCAATTTATCTAAAGTTGGGTCAGAGGAAAAGAAGGCTCCAAAAAGGGAAGTTTCATTACTTGGGGAGTTGCCAACAGAGTGATCATGTCAGTAAAGAGGGGAAAAGGTTGAATTGCAGAAGCTCCTGGATATGCTTCTGGTTAAAAACCAAAAAGATTTGTTAGTAGAGGAACTCTAGTCAGCAAACTTTTTTTTTTGGGGGGGGGGATGGGGTGGAGGCTTAGAATCCAATTTATCTAAAGTTGGGTCAGAGGAAAAGAAGGCTCCAAAAAGGGAAGTTTTATTACTTGGGGAGTTGCCAACAGAGTGATCAGGTCAGAAAAGAGGGGAAAAAGTTGAATTGCAGAAGCTCCTGGATATGCTTCTGGTTAAAAACCAAAAAGATATGTTAACAGAGGAACTCTAGTCAGCAAACTTCTTTTTTTAAAAGTATGCTTTGCTCTTCGAAGACTGCTGTAATGATTACAATCAGAAAAGAAAGCGGAGAGGGTTTCTGGGGAAGGGAAGAGTTTCATGGTCCTGTACACAATGTCCCTGATGTAACAGGTATCAGAGCTAGAGCAACCAATCTATGATTAAGAAGAAAAAGATTTTGAAGATGGAATGTAAGACTATCTCAGCCAATATAACCTTTACTATGCTTTCTGCACTACATGAGGTGTCCTAACTAGAGAATTAGTACCCATCTAAGGAAAGATGGGTACAGAAACTACTCAGTAATAACCATGAAGCTCTCTCAGTGTCAAAGCTGGCATTTCTAGGGGAGATAGAGGATGGGTACACCCAATCAAGATTAACAGAAATAAGATAATAATCAAATGACACCAGCAGAAATATCATATGTGTTGTGGAAGGGTTCAGAGGTATTAAAAAAAAGGTTAAGTTGTTAGAAGAGTGGTCATGATGGTTAGGAACTCAGGTAGGGCTTTTAATTGACTGTTACAAATCATTAAAAAAAAAGAAAAAAAAAGGCCTTGGCTCCACCACAATCATTCCAGCTAAAGCCTAACCAATCTTGTAATGTTTACTGAAATGATCTACACAGAGGATCTTAGGATCTCAGCTCATGGATGTGAAGAGAACTGAGCTTTGTAGCAAAAAGTCAAAGTTGGAGGAACTGGGAGAGAAAAAAATTAAAAGCAGGGTAATACAAGGTAGAGAGATTCTGAGCAAGATGGCAACAAAGTTAGGAGACTCATGATCCACAAGATAAGCAATAGGTGCTTTTGTACAACAATAGGCACAAGCTCCATTTCCGGAACAGAAATAATGAAAGATTGTAACTGGAGATCTGACAGTGCAGAGAAGCAGGCTTGGACTGACATATTTTAGAGAAAAGTAAAACATGAAGAAAGGAGGTAATCAGATGGCCTTCAACCGAGGGAAGGTTTAATCTAAGACCATGAATATAGCAGAAACGATAAAAAAAAATGAGCCAAGTCTAGGAGTTGAAGCTGTGGAAGTGGGTTGAATCTTAGTCATATGATAGCAGTCAAGAAGGCCCTAGGATCCATCCAAACCCACTTCACCAATGGCACTGCTCTAAATCGGCAACAGAGAAGTATGTGATGATTATAGTGCCACAAATTTTCAGGTTTTGAAGAGCAAGAAAAAAAATAGATGTGCATGACTTATGCACTGTCAAGAATTGTGTATAAGAGAAAGAGGGTGTGGGACTGGATGCCAGCAACCCACAAGTGGGTGAGGCAATGGAAAAAAGATGGTGATCTGGGCCTGAAAGGAGGTATGTAACAGAAGCCAAAATGCTAGCTTACTGTGCAGCCACCACTAAACATTCCAAAAGCCAGGCAGCAGTACCTCCCTGGTTGGTGGTTGTGTGCCACCCACTTCTACTACTACTATAGCTATAGTGGGTGCCACCTACTACTCATGTTTATGGATGGGTGGTGAGAGGTAAATGCAACTGTCTTGGAGAAAAGGGTGAGTATGCAGCCTGTAGGGGATGAGGGAAGCGTGGGGAGCAAGTCAGTTACTGTTTGCTGATGACACAGCACTGGCAACAGATTCGAGTTAGAAACTGTGGGAGTTGGTGTCTGAGTCTGGGAGAGTGTGTGAAAGGATGGAGTTGCCAGTAAATGTGAATAGAAGAGAGGTTATTAACTTAAGCACTGCAGAAGGACAGGTTAGTTGGGGTGTGAGTTTGAATAGAGAAAGTTGGAAACATTAGAATGTGTCAGATACCTGGAAGTAAACATTACAGCAAGGAAGCTTAACTGAGTCAGGGGTGGGTGAGGGGAAAAAGATTCTAGGAGAATTAAGGAATGTGTGGAAAGAGATGTCACTATCTGGGAGGGCAAAAATGGGTATGCATGTAGGTATATTAGTCTCACCTACGTTGTATGGAAGATAGGCATGGACTATAGATGAGGATGTGAGCAGGAGGGTGAATGTGCTGGATATGAAATGTTTGAGAACATGCGGCATGAGGTGGTTTGATCAAGTAAGGGAAAGGTGTGCTAATAAGAGTGTGCTTGTGAGAGTTCAAGAGGTCATGCTGAAATGGTTTGGACATATGGGAGAATGAGTGAGAAGAGGTTGACAAAAAGGACATATCTGTCAGAAGTGGAGGGGAAAAGAAGTGAAAGAACAAACTAGAAGAGGAAGGGTGGAGTGAAAAATATTTTGAGTGGTAGAGGCCAGAACATGTAGAGGGGTGAAAGGTGTGAACAGAATACAATGAACAGAGTGAACTGGAATGGTGTGATATACAAGGGATGACATGCTGTCAATGTACTAAACCTGGGACTGTGCAGTGACTGAGGGGAACCATGGAAAGGTCATTAGGGCCTTGTTTTGGACAGGGGGCTGCGGTTTCACTGCACTGCACATGACAGCTAAAGAGTGAATGAGGCCTTTCTTCAACTGTCTCCGGCACTAACTCAATAATGTAGGAATGGCAGAAAAGCACAAAAAAAAAGAAGAAATAACTGAGTGATAACTCAATAATGTGGGAATGGCAGAAAAGCACAAAAAAAGAAGAAATAACTGAGTGAATCTAAATACAAGCAAGATGGATTTGACTGAAAAAGCATATCAAACATTAAACTGGCTGGAATGACAGAAGACAAAGAGGTTACATGAATACCTTTTCCACCTTATTCACATGGAAATAAGATTATCCTGAAAGAATGAAAGAAAGAAATTCCTTCAGTATGGATATCAAAAGAAAAGCCATGACAGCACTGCAATGAAAGGCACTAAAAGTGCAAGACTTTTACAGGGAACAAACTAAAACAAAATGACTAATGAAAAAGGATGAGGTTTGTTTGGGGATACACAATCCAAACTCATGTATCAAAGTATGGGTAAATTTCTCAGCCATGTAACTGCAGAATTAATAGCTTATACAATGCAAGAAATTAAGTCAGTAATCTTAGGAAGCCAACACATATAACGCATAAAGAAAGAAATACAGTTATCAGCAACAGACAAGTTAATCTATTTGTCTGTTTATATCTCTGCTACCCATTCCCTTTAGGAACACCCTCAAGGGGATAGTGATAACAAAAAAGTCTCAAGTAATATTCTTAGTTTTTACTGCCTCACCCACTAACAGAGGACAACTAGATCTAATGCAATGTCTGCAGAGGCTCCAACCAAATGTTCATTCTTACTACTTCTACCTAATGTTCCAAACTACTACTTCTACCTACTGCTCACACCTAATGTTCTTGCCAACTACTTCTACCTACTGCTCCTGACTAATGTTCCTACCTACTACTATTTGCTCCTATCATTTTGCCAAAAGGCAAGGGCAGCGCATGGCGCTCTGAACAGGAAAATCCAGAGTTACGAAGAATGAGTTGTGTAAGTTAAGCGTTGTCAAGTGTTAAATGTGACAAGGGAAGAGTGTATGTTGAGATACTTGTTGTCAAGTGTGGCAAGGAATGACTGTATCATTGTCAACAGAATGCCAGCAGTCCACATGTGGGTGAGGAAAGAAAAGACAGCTACCCAAGTCAGAGGAGTGCAAATTGACAACAAAGTTAATATGAAGAGTTAATGAGAGAAGATGAAGTAGCAGTGGTAGTGAAAAAAGCAGAAAATGAACATGGAGAAAACAGCTAACTGAACTATCTAAGAGGTAAGTACTTAATTCTAAAACAACATCCTAAACACACATCAATTACCCTTCTATGCCTCCAGATGGATATTCATGCAAGTTGAGTGACACCTCTAGACGAATATTTACGCATACAGCTTTGCACTTCTATTTCAAGGCCATGCACCAAGCCTGGGTGATAGCTGTGGTGATAGTGCAAGGTAATTTCACCCTACAGTTCCAGTTAGTCATCCTCCGCACTACTAATAAAAGCATATTTTTGCGAGTTTTCTTGGAAGGAATTTGAATGACTTTTACCTATAATAGATGACCAGGCAGACAATCCTGAATTATATGATGATGTCTTCAGATCCTTTGGAGAATGATTTTATAGACATTGACTCCTTCAGCTTTCAGCATCAATAGTTAACCATGATGAGGTAGAAAGATTTCTACCAAACGTGGAGGCAGTATTGCCAGCAACTAACTGACTTTGACAACACTGAATGTGACAGCTAGAAATTCTACGAGCTTTTATAGTTTTGCTGTTACAAAAAATTATCAGTTAATGACAATGAACATAGTAAGAAAAGATCTTGTATAAACTAGAAAAAATAATAATGATCAGTTATCAAAAGTGTAGCGTATGTACAATAACACACAAAGCAGCAACTCAACACTAAAGCTTTACTCATGCACTTTTTAGCGAATGGCGCTGAAACATCTAAAAAAACTCTCATATGCTATTTCAATTGAGTGCAGAAAATACTTCTGAAGGGATCATTTTAATTGTCACATGCGAATATCTTTAAAATTGTAATGTCAAATGCATTTTTTAAACAACTTGAAAAATATGAATCTTAAGGGTTGGAAGAATAACTTGAGACATTAAGGGGTTAATCCTTAGTAGGAAATCAAGAGCATTATGCTAACCAAGTCCAATAGCTTTTCACAGCTCAAAGACATTATGAAATAAAAAAGAATTTCTTGAATTCTTAGTTTCAAATAAAACAAAAATCCTAATTAGTAAGCCTGTAATCATTAAATGGCTATCTGAAATGTGTTAATCCCATGGAACGCCAAACTGCAAGATGCAAATAAACTTTATGGTTTATGAAGGCCATGTACTAAAATGTCATAACACAAACTGAAAAATAAAATGAATTGTGTAGGTAATGCATTAGGTGAGGAATGCGAAAGGAAACGTAGGTACCTATAGGGAAAAACACTTGTGTATACAGACACTGTGGTATGTGGAAGAAATTTTCTGCAAGCCATCCTCCCATTCAAGGAAAAAAAAATATGGAACAAATGTAGATGGATAGTTGTATCTATTAGAATCTTCTTCTTACCAACCTGCGCTCTCCTTCTGTCACTAGAACTGCCAGACTCATTAACCACAAATTTCACTTGATCTGATGACAGCTCTCTGAAAGACATAATTACTCAAGTAAAAATCATGAAAACTGAAATACAGTAAACCCTTGAAGTAATGTACCCTGAAAGGATGGATTTCGGATATATTGGACCGGACAAATAATAATACAAAAAGTGAGTTATTAATAATTACAAAAAAAAAAAAAAAAATTTACCACCTAAACATCTAAATATTCTCCCCAACATTTAATGATATTCTCACCCCACCTCTCATTTACTCTCTTTTTCAACACCTGCAACTTCCTCTTGATCTCCTACCATTTTATCTTATACATCTACCAATCATTTGCATTCTTTCCTTGTAAGTACTAACCATGCGCCTTTCTTTTCTTTCACTAAAAACTCTTCTTCAACTACACTTCAACTACATTACATTCGATTTAAAGGACTTTTGGCATTAACAGATACCCTGTCCTCTCTATTAGTCTGTTAAATCGAGGCTCTACTGTACTACAATATTTGTGTGAAAATAAAGGGAATTCCGAAATATATATATATATATATATATATATATATATATATATATATATATATATATATATATATATATATATATATATATGTTTTTTTTTTTTTTTTTGCTTTGTCGCTGTCTCCCGCGTTTGCGAGGTAGCGCAAGGAAACAGACGAAAGAAATGGCCCAACCCACCCCCATACACATGTATATACATACGTCCACACACGCAAATATACATACATACACAGCTTTCCATGGCTTACCCCAGACGCTTCACATGCCCCGATTCAATCCACTGACAGCACGTCAACCCCGGTATACCACATCGCTCCAGTTCACTCTATTCCTTGCCCTCCTTTCACCCTCCTGCATGTTCAGGCCCCGATCACACAAAATCTTTTTCACTCCATCTTTCCACCTCCAATTTGGTCTCCCTCTTCTCGTTCCCTCCACCTCTGACACATATATCCTCTTGGTCAATCTTTCCTCACTCATTCTCTCCATGTGCCCAAACCATTTCAAAACACCCTCTTCTGCTCTCTCAACCACGCTCTTTTGATTTCCACACATCTCTCTCACCCTTACGTTACTTACTCGATCAAACCACCTCACACCACACATTGTCCTCAAACATCTCATTTCCAGCACATCCATCCTCCTGCGCACAACTCTATCCATAGCCCACGCCTCGCAACCATACAACATATGTATATTCATTTATTTATTTTGCTTTGTCGCTGTCTCCCGCGTTAGCGAGGTAGCACAAGGAAACAGACGAAAGAATGGCCCAACCCACCCACATACACATGTATATACATACACATCCATACACGCAAATATACATACCTATACATCTCAACGTACAAATATATATACACACACAGACATATACATACATACACATGTACATAATTCATACTGTCTGCCTTTATTGATTCCCATTGCCACCTCGCCACACATGAAATAACAACCCCCTCCCCCCCTTATGTGCGCGAGGTAGCGCTAGGAAGACAACAAAAGCCCCATTCGTTCACACTCAGTCTCTAGCTGTCATGTAATAATGCACCAAAACAAGAGCTCCCATTCCACATCCAGGCCCCACAGAACTTTCCATGGTTTACCCCTGATGCTTCACATGCCCTGGTTCAATCCATTGACAGCACGTTGACCCCAGTATATCACATCGTTCCAATTCACTCTATTCCTTGCACGCCTTTCACCCTCCTGCATGTTCAGGCCCCGATCACTCAAAATCTTTTTCACTCCATTTTTCCACCACCAATTTGGTCTACCACTTCTCCTTATTCCCTCCACCTCTGACATATATATCCTCTTCGTCAATCTTTCCTCACTCATTCTCTCCACGTGACCAAACCATTTCAAAACACCCTCTACTGCTCTCTCAACCATGCTCTTTTTATTACCACACATCTCTCTAACCCTATTATAACTCGATCAAACCACCTCACACCACATATTGTCCTCAAACATCTCAATTCCAGCACATCCACCCTCCTCCGCAAAACTCTATCCATAGCCCACGCCTCACAACCATACAACATTGTTGGAACCACTATTCCTTCAAACATACCCATTTTTGCTTTCCGAGATAATGTTCTCAACTTCCACACATTCTTCAAGGCTCCTAGAATTTTTGCCCCCTCCACCACCCTATGATTCACTTCCACTTCCATGGTTCCATCCACTGCCAAATTCACTCCCAGATATCTAAAACACTTCACTTCCTCCAGTTTTTCTCAATTCAAACTTACCTCCCAATTGACTTGACCCTCAACCCTACTGTACCTAATAACCTTGCTCTTATTCAAATTTACTATCAACTTTCCTCTCTCAAACACTTTACCAAACTCAGTCACCAGCTTCTGCAGTTTCTCACATGAATCAGCCACCAGCGCTGTATCATCAGCGAACACCAACTGACTCACTTCCCAAGCTCTCTCATCCACAACAGACTGCAGACTTGCCCCTCTTTCCAAAACCCTTGCATTCATCTCCCTAACAACCCCATCCATAAACAAATTAAACAACCATGGAGACATCACACACCCCTGCCGCAAACCTACATTCATTGAGAACCAATCACTTTCCTCTCTTCCTACACGTACACATGCCTTACATCCTCGATAAAAACTTTTCACTGCTTCTAACAACTTGCCTCCCACACCATATATTCTTAATGCCTTCCACAGAGCATCTCTATCAACTCTATCATATGCCTTCTCCAGATCCATAAATGCTACATACAAATCCATTTGCTTTTCTAAGTATTTCACACATACATTCTTCAAAGCAAACACCTGATCCACACATCCTCTACCACTTCTGAAACCACACTGCTCTTCCCCAATCTGATGCTCTGTACATGCCTTCATCCTCTCAATCAATACCCTCCCAGTTGTGCGCAGGAAGGTGGATGTGCTGGAAATGAGATGTTTGAGGACAATATGTGGTGTGAGGTGGTTTGATTGAGTAATTAATGTAAGGGTAAGAGAGATGTGTTGATGAAAAGAGCATGGTCTGAGAGAGCAGAAGAGGGTGTTTTGAAATGGTTTGGGCACATGGAGAGAATGACTGAGGAAAGATCGACCAAGAGGATATATGTGTCGGAGGTGGAGGGAACGAGGAGAAGTGGGAGACCAAATTGGAGGTGGAAAGATGGAGTGAAAAAGATTTTGAGTGATCGGGGCCTGAACATGCAGGAGGGTGAAAGGAGGGCAAGGAATAGAGTGAATTGGATCGATGTGGTATACCGGGGTCGATGTGCTGTCAATGGATTGAACCAGGGCATGTGAAACGTCTGGGGTAAACCATGGAAAGTTGTGTGGGGCCTGGATGTGGAAAGGGAGCTGTGGTTTCGGGCATTATTACATGACAGCTAGAGACTGAGTGTGAACGAATGGGGCCTTTGTTGTCTTTTCCTAGCGCTACCTCGCACACATGAAGGGGGAGGGGGGTGTTATTCCATGTGTGGCGAGGTGGCGATGGGAATAAATGAAGGCAGACAATATGAATTATGTACATGTGTAGATATGTATATGTCTGTGTGTGTATATATATGTGTACGTTGAGATGTATAGGTATGTATATTTACGTGTGTGGACGTTTATGTACATACATGTGTATGGGGGTGGGTTGGGCCATTTCTTTCGTCTGTTTCCTTGTGCTACCTTGCAAACGTGGGAGACAGCAACAAAGGAAAATAAATAAATGAATATAAATATATACATATATTCCTTTACCCTCCCTATCACCCTCCCTTCACCCTATCCCCTATCCCTGGGGATAGGGGAGAAAGAATACTTCCCACGCATTCCTCATGTGTCGTAGAAGGCGACTAAAGGGGACGGGAGTGGGGGGCTAGAAACCCTCCCCTCCTTGTATTTTGACTTTCTAAAAGGGGAAACAGAAGAAGGAGTCACGCGGGGAGTGCTCATCCTCCTCGATGGCTCAGATTGGGGTGTCTAAATGTGTGTGGATGTAACCAAGATGAGAAAAAAGGAGAGATAGGTAGTATGTTTGAGGAAAGGAACCTGGATGTTTTGGCTCTGAGTGAAACGAAGCTCAAGGGTAAAGGGGAAGAGTGGTTCGGGAATGACTTGGGAGTAAAGTCAGGGGTTAGTGAGAGGACAAGAGCAAGGGAAGGAGTAGCACTATTCCGAAACAGGAGTGGTGGGAGTATGTGATAGAGGGTAAGAAAGTGAACTCTAGACTGATATGAGTAAAACTGAAAGTGGATGGAGAGAGATGGGTGATTATTGGTGCATATGCACCTGGGCATGAGAAGAAAGATCATGAGAGGAAAGTGTTTTGGGAGCAGCTGAGTGAATGTGTTAGTAGTTTTGATGCACGAGACTGGGTTATAGTGATGGGTGATATGAATGCAAAGGTGAGTAATGTGGCAGTTGAGGGAATAATTGGTGTACATGGGGTGTTCAGTGTTGTAAATGGAAATGGTGAAGAGCTTGTAGATTTATGTGCTGAAAAAGGACTGGTGATTGGGAATACCTGGTTTAAAAAGAGAGATATACATAAGTATATGTATGTAAGTAGAAAGATGGCCAGAGAGAGTTATTGGATTAAACTTTAACTGATAGGTGCGTTTTGGAAAGAGAGACTTTTGGATGTTAATGTGCTGAGAGGTACAACTGGAGGAATGTCTGATCATTATCTTGTGGAGGCGAAGGTGAAGATTTGTAGAGGTTTTCAGAAAAGAGGAGAGAATGTTGGGGTGAAGAGAGTGGCGAGAGTAAGTGAGCTTGGGAAGGAGACTTGTGAGAGGAAGTACCAGGAGAGACTGAGTACAGAATGGAAAAAGGTGAGAACAAAAGATGTAAGGGGAGTGAAGAAGGAATGGGATGTATTTAGGGTAGCAGTGATGGCTTGCACAAAAGATGCTTGTGGCATGAGAAGCGTGGGAGGTGAGCAGATTAGAAAGGGTAGTGAGTGGTGGGATGAATTAAGATTATTAGTGAAAGAGAAGAGAGAGGTACTTCGACAATCTTTGCAGGGAAATAATGCAAATGAGTGGGAGATGTATAAAAGAAAGAGGCAGGAGGTCAAGAGAAAGGTGCAAGAGGTGAAAAAGAGGGCAAATGAGAGTTGAGGTGAGAGAGTATCAATAAATCTTAAGGAGAATAAAAAGATGTTTTGGAAGGAGGTAAATAAAGTGCGTAAGACAAGGGAACAAATGGGAACTTCAGTGAAGGGGGCTAATGGGGAGGTGATAACAAGTAGTGGTGATGTGAGAAGGAGATGAAGTGAGTATTTTGAAGGTTTGTTGAATGTGTTTAATTACAGAATGGCAGATATAGGGTGTTTTGGTCGAGGTTGTGTGCAAAGTGAGAGGGTTAGGGAAAATGATTTGGTAAACAGAGAAGAGGTAGTAAAAGCTTTGCGGAAGATGAAAGCCGGCAAGGCAGCGGGTCTGGATGGCATTGAAGTGGAATTTATCAAAAAGGGGGAGACTGTATTGTTGACTGGTTGGTGAGGTTATTCAATGTATGTATGGCTCATGGAGAGGTGCCTGAGGATTGGCGAAATGCTTGCATAGTGCCATTGTACAAAGGCAAAGGGGACAAAAGTGAGTGCTCAAATTACAGAGGTATAAGTTTGTTGAGTATTCCTGGGAAATTATATGGGAAGGTATTGATTGAGAGGGTGAAGGCATATACAGAGTATCAGATTGGGGAAGAGCAGTGTGGTTTCAGAAGTAGTAGAGGATGTATGGATCAGGTGTTTGCTTTGAAGAATGTATGTGAATACTTGGAAAAGCAAATGGATTTGTATGGAGCATTTATGAATCTAGAGAAGGCATATGATAGAGTTGATAGAGATGCTCTGTGGAAGGCATTAAGAATATACGGTGTGGGAGGCAAGTTGTTAGAAGCAGTGAAAAGTTTTTATCGAGGATGTTAGGCATGTGTACATGTAGGAAGAGAGGAAAGTGATTGGTTCTCAGTGAATGTAGGTTTGCGGCAGAGGTGTGTGATGTCTGGAAAGTGATTGGTTCTCAGTGAATGTAGGTTTGCGCCAGAGGTGTGTGATGTCTCCAATGGTTGTTGAATTTGTTTATGGATGGGGTTGTTAGGGAGGTGAATGCAAGAGTTTTGCAAAGAGGGGCAAGTATGCAAGTCTGTTGTGGATGAGAGAGCTTAGAAAATGAGTCAGTTTTTGTTCACTGATGATACAGCGCTGGTGGCTGATTCGTGTGAGAAACTGCAGAAGATGGTGACTGAGTTTGGTAAAGTGTGTGAAAGAAGAAAGCTGAGAGTAAATGTGAATAAGAGCAAGGTTATTAGGTACAGTAGGGTTGAGGGACAAGTCAACTGGGAGGTAAGTTTGAATGGAGAAAAACTGGAGGAAGTGAAGAGTTTTAGATATCTGGGAGTGGATTTGGCAGTGGAAGTGAATCATAGGGTGGGGGAGGGGGCGAAAGTTCTGGTAGCATTGAAGAATGTGTGGAAGTCGAGAACATTATCTTGGAAAGCAAAAATGGGTGCGTTTGAAGGAATAGTGGTTCCAATAATGTTATATGGTTGCGAGGCGTGGGCTATGAATAGAGTTGTGCGGAGGATGGTGGATGTGCTGGAAATGAGATGTTTGAGGACAATATGTGGTGTGAGGTGGTTTGATCGAGTAAGTAATAATAGGGTAAGAGAGATGTGTGGTAATAAAAAGAGTGTGGTTGAGAGAGCAGAAGAGGGTGTTTTGAAATAGTTTGGTCACATGGACAGAATGAGTAAGGAAAGACTGACCAAGAGGATATATGTGTCAAAGGTGGAAGGAACGAGGAGAAGTGGGAGACCAAATTGAGGTGGAAAGATGGAGTGAAAAAGATTTTGAGTGATCGGGGCCTGAACATGCAGGAGGGTGAAAGGCATGCAAGGAATTGAGTGAATTGGAACGATGTGGTATACCGGGGTCTACGTGCTGTCAATGGATTGAACCAGGGCATGTGAAGCATCTGGGATAAACCATGGAAAGTTCTGTGGGGCCTAGATGTGGAAAGGGAGCTGTGGTTTCGGTGCATTATTACATGACAGCTAGAGACTGAGTGTGAACGATTGTGGTCTTTGTTGTCTTTTCCTAGTGCTACCTCACGCACATAAGGGGGGAGGGGGTTGTTATTTCATGTGTGGAGGGTTGGCAAAGGGAATGAATAAAGGCAGACAGTATGAATTATGTACATGTGTATATATGTATATGTCTGTGTGTGTATATATATGTATACGTTGAGATGTATAGGTATGTATATTTTGTGTGTGTGGACGTATATATATATACATGTGTATGTGGGTGGGTTGGGCAATTCTTTCGTCTGTTTATTTATTTTATGTATTTTGCTTTGTCGCTGTCTCCCGCGTTTGCGAGGTAGCGCAAGGAAACAGACGAAAGAAATGGCCCAACCCACCCCCATACACATGTATATACATACACGTCCACACACGCAAATATACATACCTATACATCTCAATGTACACATATATATACACACACAGACACATACATATATACCAATGCACACAATTCACACTGTCTGTCTTTATTCATTTCCATCGCCACCTCGCCACACATGGAATACCATCCCCCTCCCCCCTCATGTGTGCGAGGTAGTGCTAGGAAAAGACAATAAAGGCCCCATTCGTTCACACTCAGTCTATAGCTCTCATGCAATAATGCCCGAAACCAGAGCTCCCTTTCCACATCCAGGCCCCACACAACTTTCCATGGTTTACCCCAGACGCTTCACATGCCCTGATTCAATCCACTGACAGCACGTCTACCCCGGTATACCACATCGATCCAATTCACTCTATTCCTTGCCCTCCTTTCACCCTCCTGCATGTTCAGGCCCCGATCACACAAAATCTTTTTCACTCCATCTTTCCACCTCCAATTTGGTCTCCCACTTCTCCTCGTTCCCTCCATCTCCGACACATATATCCTCTTGGTCAATCTTTCCTCACTCATTCTCTCCAAGTACCCAAACCACTTCAAAACACCCTCTTCTGCTCTCTCAACCACGCTCTTTTTATTTCCACACATCTCTCTTACCCTTACATTACTTACTCGATCAAACCACCTCACACCACACATTGTCCTCAAACATCTCATTTCCAGCACATCCACCCTCCTGTGCACAACTCTATCCATAGCCCACGCCTCGCAACCATACAACATTGTTGGAACCACTATCCCTTCAAACATACCCATTTTTGCTTTCCGAGATAATGTTCTCGACTTCCAATCATTCTTCAAGGCTCCCAGAATTTTCGCCCTCTCCCCCACCCTATGATTCATTTCCGCTTCCATGGTTCCATCCGCTGCCAGATCCACTCCCAGCTATCTAAAACACTTTACTTCCTCCAGTTTTTCTCCATTCAAACTTACCTCCCAATTGACTTGACCCTCAACCCTACTGTACCTAATAACCTTGCTCTTATTCACATTTACTCTTAACTTTCTTCTTTCACACACTTTACCAAACTCAGTCACCAGCTTCTGCAGTTTCTCACATGAATCAGCCACCAGCGCTGTATCATCAGCAAACAACAACTGACTCACTTCCCAAGCTCTCTCATCCACAACAGACTTCATACTTGCCCCTCTTTCCAAAACCCTTGCATTCACCTCCCTAACAACCCCATCCATAAACAAATTAAACAACCATGGAGACATCACACACCCCTGCCGCAAACCTACATTCATCATTGAGAACGAATCACTTTCCTCTCTTCCTACACGTACACATGCCTTACATCCTCAATAAAAACTTTTCACTGCTTCTAACAACTTGCTTCCCACACCATATATTCTTAATACCTTCCACAGAGCATCTCTATCAACTCTATCATATGCCTTCTCCAGATCCATAAATGCTACATACAAATCCATTTGCTTTTCCAAGTATTTCTCACATACATTCTTCAAAGCAAACACCTAATCCACACATCCTCTACCACTTCTGAAACCACACTGCTCTCTCTCTCTCTCTATACATATATATATGTTGAAGGCTCTAGTCATGAGTCATGGACAAAAGTCCACAACGATGCCAGGCCTTAATTGAAATATTGAGAGGATTATGAAACATCAAAATAAAGGACATAGGAAAGTATTTTCGAATTTTTGAGAAAGTGAAAAACCTGTCTTGAAATGTGCTAGATCATAGTTATTGGGGAGAGGGTAGAGAGTTCAAGAACTTAGACATATAGGGAAAGAAGTAAGTACCAAAACAGCCCACCCTTGAGTTGCTGATGGCCACACAATAATCATGTAATGCAGCCAGCTCTCAGGAGCAAAAACTATGGGATTACCTATAGAAGAGGGATGGTAAACAAACACTGCAGCATATGGCACGGGTGTCATGTTTGGAAATTAGCCTGGGACAGTTTATAAGGCAGATTGCTTTTGACTTCATCAAGTAAGGATGCAGAGCTAGAACCATGCCAAAAACAAGAGTAGTACTCCATACAAGGACAAATCAATCCCTTGTATAGATGGAGAAACTGTTCAGAAGATAAGAAGTTTCGACATCTAAACAGGAAATTCAGTTTCTTGGATGCAGACTTAGCTATTTCTGTAATGTGGGGTTTCAAAGAAAGAGTGGACATTACAGTAATGCCAAGAATGATCAATGAGTCAAGAGGCGTCATTGCAGAACCATCAAAGGAGAGACGAGAGTTGTGAGGAATTTTTGATAGAGATATGGGTAGACATTGTGTCTTGGAGGTATAAAACTTGAAAGGATTTTGTGTACCCCACTGAGATATCCTCTCCAAGTCTGAGTTTACTGAGGAAGCTGTGTTAAGATGAGACACAGATCAAGTAAGAGAAGAGGAAGCAGTACTGAAGGATGTAGATGAATGCAGTGTTGAGTTGTCAGCATATGAGTGCACTGGATTATTTGTGGAGGAAAGGAAATCATTAAAAAAAATAAGAAGTGTAGGGGACAGGACAGAACTTTGAGGGATACTGCTGTTAATGGAGAAAAGGGGAGAGGCTGATCCATCAACAACCAGAGACAGATAGGCCAGAAAGGAAGCTAGATATGAAGGTGCAAAGTGAGGAAGGAAAGCCTAAAGAGGGGAGCTTAGAGATAATACCCCAATGCCACACCTTGACAAAAGCCTTAGATATGTTAAGGGCAACTACACTTGATTCCCCAAAATCTTTCAGAGATGATGACCAAACATTAATAAGATGGGAAAAAATGTGACCAGTGAGTCTCGCCTTACGCTTCATAGCCATATTGGTGATCAGAAAGAAGACTGTGATTTTCAAGGTGTTTAAGGATATGGAAGTTGAGGAGGGATTCAAAGACTTTAGAAATGGTAGATGTCAAAGCAATAGGACAATATCCTAGCCAGAGCCAGGTTATCATCTCATTTACCAACCCCATGGGGTGGATGAACAACTGGGTTGACAGCCACAACTCAGTCACTATCAGCAAGTTTACTGATGTCACTAGAGGAAAGCTACAAAAACCTTTACGTAAGAATTAAAACACGTGACAAAGCATTGGATGTTTAAATATCTTATCTAATTTTATCTATACCTATCCACTACCATTACCCCAATCCCATGCCCACTGATTTCCCTACCAAACAGATGTGTCTCTTATTTTACACAGTAAGTTTTTCATCAAATGAGACCTCACTTCATACTATTTCCATTTACAAAATGCTTCCATTAGTTCAAACCCAACATTCTTCCAGCTACAGCATCTCCATGTGCGATATCTTTGACCCTAATCAATTCTTTTACTACTCCTGTCTATCTCCTATACCATTTACCATCCCTTCTTTACTCTTGCATATCTTTTTGATCAATCAATCATCTATGATACATTCTGTATGACTATACCACCCTTGTAGACTTTCATCTAAATCTTAGATTGAAAATCATTAACCTTGAATTCAATATATAAAAACAAAAGTCTAGGTATGTATGATGAGTATCATATTCTGAGTAATTAATAAAATGAACTAACAGGACTAAGCAATACATACATTCCCTATGCAATGCTAAAGCATGAACACTATTAAAAAATTTCATAAATTCTAATGTTGGTGAACAAAGAATATTAATGCTACTGACCTATTTTGGCTGCCTCCTCTGGATACACAATAGATCCAGTACAGAAAAGCTGCTGTGGATGTGGCCCCAAACAGCCTTGCATCTCGAGACTGAGAGAAAGTCGAGAGCTTACTGAGAAGCGCCATCTCTTAGTTCACTACCTGAAATAATGAAAATTTGACACTTTTGGTTTTGAGTCAGGCATTACAGTGAAAATATTGTCTACAAAGGTCAATGAATTTTGAGTCAATGACTCATTTCTAAGCCTAGACCACAAGGTGAACTGAGAACAATGACTTAAAATTCTGTTTCATGTTCTTTCTGCATAACAGACTTTGTGGAAAGACCACAGAACCATATCAATGTGGCCTTAACAGTAACTAGAACTGAGACAGACAGCAATGAGTTCACAAATGAACCTTTTACATGTTTTAAATACCCACCAATGAATGAAACCACTCCATTTCAAACACTTTCTGCTTGGCAAACAGCACAAAAAACTTATGTGAGCACACTATACCAGAGACAAGATGGAACAAAATAAATCGGCTTGCTTTAACCCCCTTAACTGTGTAATACCTCAGATATCAACCTTCCCTCCAGCCAAATAAAAAAAATCTAACAAAATCTTTTTACTTTAAACATTGTTTGCATTTTACTTTATCTTAAATTCTTTTTACCTTCCACATTAACAATAAACTTTATCTTACACTATCTTTATCTTACACAGCATATTTACATCAAACTTTATAAGACTGAAGAAAATAGACAAAAAAGCAATATACTTTTCTCCAAGGAGTGGAAAAGTGCAAGTGGATGGAGTATAGGCTGGGCTGATGGCATTAATGCTCTATATCTAAGTATCAAAGAATTATGGTTTTTATGGCTTTTATTTACACACTATATGTTTTCAAGATGCAATATCACTAAAAACACATGTATTCTCCATAATTTTCACATAAGAGACTTTCTTTTACATATATTCTTTATGATTTTACATGTTACTTACACAGATAGTACTTTACTTACATGAATAAATAAACAAGTTCCTTCTCATCAAAACTGGACGATTATAAATAACCCGTAAAACTGTTCCTTTAATTCTAAAATTAAACATGTGGCATACTTCCAGATGATGCACGTGAACTCTAACAATCTGTGGATGTCAGATGCATGATATTTTCTCTGGTTGCTTGCGTCATCTGTAAATGACTGGTGGAAGCAAACAGCTGGGACTGTACATAACCCCAGGAGGCAATGAAACATCATATGACATATGAAGTAGTAGCTTCATGCTACATTATGCATGGGCCAATGAAAATTCTGAAATCACTCTTAAACTCAAAATCCACTGTCTCAAGCCAAAAACTAGAACAGGACATGAGCTTACAGACATTAATTCTAACCTACATATACGAGTCAATGCTACTTTCTAATCTCAACGGCTACAAAATCTCATGAAAAGGTCCAAAACATGATTGAGGAATTTCAACCCGAGCAAGTGCAAAGTAATAGGGATGGGACAAAGCAAAAACAGGCCTGAATATGATTATATCAAGCAGAAAATAAGCTTCAGGGTTCTCTGTGCAAGGACTTGGAAGCTGACATTATCCCTATAGAGCCACCAGTCCCATACTAGGAGAATATAACAGTTCAGGAGACAAATCGTCTGCTGACATATATCAGAATATATATAAGGAAATATCTAGCAACTCTATACCATTCATAAGACTAAAATCAAAATGTTCTTTTCAGGTTTGATAACTACAGGTAAGGAAGCACAAAAAACCAACAGAGAAAGTTCAGAGGAAGATAACAAAGATGGTACCAGAATTAAGAGTTAACTTACTGTGAAAGATTGGAGCCTTAAATTTACCCATCTTGAAAGGGAGAAGAGTGACGGGTGACCTGATCAGAACATTTACTCTTTTAAAATAGACTAATGACGGAAAGTCAACAGTTCCTTGAGGGATGTTTGGGTAAAACATGAAATTAAGGAGCTTGTCAAAAATGATAGGAAGAAATGCTTTTATAGCAAAACAATGGTGGATGAATGGTAAAGAACAACTGGGGACATGCGTAATGCAGACAGCTTATATAAATCAAAGAGGATGTAGAAAAGATTGGGGGCTTTAAATAAATCCACCTTGAAAGAGAGAAAAGTGATGGGTGATCTGATCAGAATATTTATGTTTTCTATAATAGACTGATGACTTGGAAAGTCAACAGTTCCTTGAGGGATATTTGGATAAAACATGAAATTATGGAGCTTGTCAAAAATGATAGGAAGAAATGCTTTTAAAGCAAAACAATGGTGGATGAATGGTAAAGAACAACTGGGGACATGCTTAATGCAGACAGCTTATATAAATCAAAGAGGATGTAGAAAAGATTGGGGGCTTTAAATAAATCCACCTTGAAAGAGAGAAAAGTGATGGGTGATCTGATCAGAATATTTATGTTTTCTATAATAGACTGATGACTTGGAAAGTCAACAGTTCCTTGAGGGATATTTGGATAAAACATGAAATTATGGAGCTTGTCAAAAATGATAGGAAAAAATGCTTTAATAGTATAACAATGGTGGGTAAATGGAAAAGAACTGGGGACATGCTTAATGCAGACATCTTACATAAATTTAAGAGGACGCAGGAAAGTAAAAAATTATACTGAGGCCCCACCATTGTAAAACTGCCTCCCAGTAAATTGTATTTAGGTAATTAAATCCCCTCCTTCATGTTTGGGTACTTCAGCACACTTGGATGATTGTACTGGAGGCGAAGTGTCCACAATCACTTAGGTCTACTGCTGTGCTTCATTTATGAGAGTAAAGATTTGTGCATCCTGACAGCATATAAACCTATGAGACCTACCTAATTCCACTAGCATTTACTTTTCTTATATTCACATTATACTGTAGCTAATTTTCAACTCAGGATTCTTGGGGTTCCTCTATGCTAAACTCCTCATACACATGTATCCACTCAATGAGGCTGAATATAAGCTTCGATGTCATCATATAATATACCTAGCCCTGCTATCTGTTTGTCTAGTCTGATTTTCAACAAATTTATGTTTTACATTGTTAAAATCTCTCTCTTAAACTGTTTCCTACTTTCACTGCTCTTAGTGCAGAGTATTCCATTCTTCTTGCAGAATTTATCAATAAATACAGTTTAAGGCAGATTCTTCTTGTCCTTGCATATCCCACAAAATCACTCCATAGCTGGACTCTTGTTGCATACATCTCTATCATGGTAACTATGAATCATTTCTGAGATCTCTATTGCCTCTGCCCTAGCAATCTATATCTTAGGCTGGGCAGTTTCAGTTTCTTTAGTCTTTCTGTATACGTTAAGTCTTTCAGATCTAGTAGGTGTTGTCTTGTGGCTCTTCTTCAACCTGTATCTATTATATTCAAAGTGTTTTGGTGAGGGAGACTCAGGATTCACTTGAAAATCTACGTCTGATTTTGCCATTGACTTATATTGGGGCTTGAAAACATCTCAAAGTGTTTTGGTGAGGGAGACTCACGATTCACTTGAAAATCTACGTCTGATTTTGCCAGTGACTTATATTGGGGCTTGAAAACATCTGTAGGTATTATCTGACTGCCTGTTCAGGGTTACACCAAGAGTGAAAAGTCACCTTCAGCACAGGTTCTTTCTTCAAGCCCTAACCACTTTTTAGTAAGATTTTCAAATGCATGGGACATGAGTAGAAACTGTCAGAAATGTCTCATACTCATGAGAATGAACAAGAGCTGCATAATACCACAAAATTTAATAACAGAGTGACTATTTTAAACCCATTTCATCCAAGCACTCACCAGAGTCCACAAGTTGGTAGAGTTTCAGTCCAGCCCCACTACTCTATCAACTGCCTTTATAATCTTGAAAAAGAAGTTAGTATCACTGCAGTTTAAGTCATCAGAAGAGCTGATTTCGAAGGGTGGAATTTAAATGAAGCATCTTTTTTTGTCTAAGGTAAAGGAACGGGTCAGCAGCAGAAAGGGCTATGACGATAGGTTTAAAAAGATGAGAGTCTATGAAGAATATCTAAGAGTCAACAGAACCTGAGAGAACCTGACAAAACTTTCACTAGCTACCAATATTCACATTAATTTTCAATGTATATCTAAAGCTACTTTCAATGAAAGGGTAAACTGAACATTTACAGAACCAATTACCATAAAATGTTAAGAAGAACAGGATACTGATGGTTTGATTATCATAAATGTAGCTAAAACAATTATAAAATCAACAGGATCAATGTACACCTTACATAACTTCCCCAAGCAGTCCAGAATAACCTTTAATTTCTGCTTTATAAGATAGGAAGAAATATATGAACGTATATCTCAACTCCTCAATAAGGCCACATTATCAAGGAATGAGTTACATACAAATCTGTTTCCATGCCTACATAAACACACAAAATTGCTAGCCACTTCATTAAAACAGTTGAACATTTTCAAATAACGGTCAAAATAAGGGAGATATCAGTTGCTAAGGAAACTCAGGTGAGGAATTAACAGGTCTTGATTCCAAGACATGTTTTTCCACACCTTTTTAAATTTTCAATCTCACATTTTCGTCGATCTTCATAACCCTCCCAACTATCAAACTGCTTCTTACTGCTATGTAGAAATTACAGTCCAAAATCAAGCTCTACCCCTTTAAATCCGTTCTTCTAATTGCAAGAAATTCATCGATATCAATTATACAATGAAAAATATAGACCATGATCAGCTTTAAACTTGAATAAAATTGATTTCCCTTTTCCGGTTTGCAACCACTGTCTCACTCACTGATCGTCGCCGAGTTTCTTCAATTTATACAAACAATTCCATTCAAACTGTTAAATCACCAGTGAACGATTATCATAAAATTCGCGATAAATTACAAGAAAACTGCGATTACTTAGTAAACTTAATAAGATAATAAAATACGCCGGGTAAATGACTCTAAAATAGATACAATTGAGCGTAATGTATAACTCTATCTTGACACTAGTTTAACAACATGGAAATTCACTAATTACCCGCTAGTCACTAAACAAGCAGGTGTTGTGACTAGGTAAACTACCAATTCAGTCAGCTGATGACGGTGGTGTACACAAGAGTGGTCCCACGTATACAATCTTCCGGGCGGCAGGGACGTGCTCTGCAAGTCAACGATCAGCCATTCACGGTACAGCTTACAAATGCAACACCTTAATGGCACTTTATGAAGATGTCGGTCGCATGTTGAAACCACTGTGGCCAGGTCTGAATATTGCGATATTAACAGAGGTCCTAACGGTGGTGCATTAAAATTATGGAGGACTCGCTTAACGCTTCAGTGATTAACAAAGCGGTTCTTACAGCATGTCTTGGGACGGAGTCCGGAAGCTCAAAGCCTTAAACGCTAATTTAGGGTAATTTACTCAAGAATGAGGATATTTCCACTAATACGCCACTTCCACTGTTGGTGAAGTAACTCCATATCATAACTTCAATTTCCCTAATTTCTTTCAATGCAAACAGGATTTATTAGTCATACTTATCTCGCACTCCTGTATACGATAATGTAGATAGTTGTAATTTCTTCAATCTATCTGAGTAAGATAAGTGTCTCAAAGTAGTTACCTTGCGAGTGCCTCTTCTCTAGACATTCTCAAGACTCAAAATACTTTCGTTTGTATCTTACTTATACAGTGTTCCTGTCCAAACATGCAACCTCTCCAAGGGCTTAAACAATGTTAACAAAATCAATTAAATATCTGAATGCACTTTAGTAAGTTAAAAGTGCTACTGGCTCATTTGATCTTTGCAATATGAATATCAAACTGCAAATTTTCAGCTACATAGATACCCTGGAAAACTTGCACATTTATTCTCATCCTTGTGGCCAACTAGTGACTTTTTCGGGTTCAGTTTCGGCAATTACCTCTGACCATGGATCATAATTCGGTTTGCTTTATTTGAGATGATTTTCAGTGTTTTGGTATCATCTGCAAACATAAAAGTGTTTGAGCTTATGCGGTCGGTAAATCATTGATATACAGTACTAAGAGAAGTCCACTAAATTAATCTCTCCCAGGCGATTCTTCGCCGTTTATAATCACTGAAGTTAACCAAGCTAGTATAGGGTCACAAATTTGATAAGCTTTCAGTTCATTTAATTAAAAGTCTTACGTTCCTAATTTGTCATAGGCCTTCATATTCTGTGTGTGTGTGTGTGTGTGTAAGCTCACATTTTATATACACCTCTTCTTGTCCTTTACTCAATAGCCTTCGTCCAAATGTTTAACACTTTAAGGGGCTGAAGAGTAGTTGGTCGTATGCTAGTGTAGTCAAATTGTTCACTTAAAGAAAATGTTTTCGTTTATGTTCCATTACTGTCTTATAATTCTTTCAAACATTTCATGTCTTATTGGTCAAATTAGTTGGTCTGAAATTTGATGGTAAAGTTGTATCCCCCTTCTTGTATTTTCCTCCTTTCCTTCATTCGGCATAACAATTGTTCACAATGATGTTGAATATTTTTTCAAGAGGCTTAAAATTCTTTCTTGCAGTTTTTCATCAGAACTTTGGTTGCAAGTTGTGTACGCCAGATTTTTGATATCTCGATTCCAAATGTTATTTCATAATATTTCTTTCTAAGTCAATGGCTAATCGTTTTGTGAGGGTTTTCGGTTCCATATGAGGGATACTTCTGGTGATTCTTGTGTGAACAATGTACTAAAGAAATTTGCTTGTGCTACTGCTTTTCCGATATCAATTGTAGTCGTGATTAACCGAGGGTTGTCTAGTTCCACTTGTAGGCTAGGAATACTTATTTTTGTCTTGGAATTTGAATTTTTCCAAATCACCATGGGGATGTGTTTTGAATCACCATCTTTAGTATTTTCATACTCTTTTCTTCTCCCTAGGACAAACAGAGACAATCCAAAGAACAACAAATCGCTTAATTAGTTTGTTTTGGTTTGTCAACCATGCCCATCCCACTTAAACTTGATAAGATACCATAGGTCTTTCATATAGACATTTTCTTAAACTGCAACATTTAAGCAAAACTTAACTCAAATTTCAGCCAAGTTCAATTCGACTATTTTTTTCATGCTTGTTCGTCGTTTCCCACGCTGGTGGGGTAGTGCCAGGGAAGGCGAAAGAATAATCAATTTTCTCACATTCACTTTAGATGTCAAGTATAATGCACAGAAAGCAGAGTCCTTTATTCACAGCCGAGCCACACAGATCTTTCCGTGCTTTTCCCTGACCGCTTCATAACCCTTTGTTCAGTTCAGTCCGCTGACAGCGTGTTCCCTGCTCAGTAGAATGCTGCTCCAGTTCGCTCTATCCCGTGCATGCCTTTTACCCTTACGAATTCTGTCTCCGATAGCTCAAAGTATCTTTCACTTCATCCTTCCTCCTCGTTATTGGCCTCTCCTTCTCCTCGTTGCCTCAGCTCCTAATGCATGGGTCCTCTTAGGCATTCTATTTTCTCCACATGTCCACACCATTTGAGGAAATCCTGCTCAGCCATCTTAAAGACATTTCGCTTATTACCACACCACTCTGTCACAGTGTCATTCGTTACACGATCAACCCTCTTAACACCACAAATTATCCTCTGACATTTCATTTCTAATACATCCACACTCTACCTTATGTTTGCATTTATTGCTTGAAACATGCATTCATACAGCACCATCAAGACTCGAGACATTTTACCATTAAATTTACCAATTTGTCCTCTCTGTACACTCCTTAACGCACCTAGGGCCTTTGTTCCCTTATCCAGCTCATTTTTCTTCAGCTCCCATAATTCCAGCCGATGCTATATCTACTACTAGGTATCTACAGCACACTACTTCCGCCAGATTCTCTCCAAAAACACACAGACTAAACGCTCTCTCTCCCCATCAAAACTCATTATCTCACTTTTTCATTCATATTAACCTTTTTTTTTTTGTTTTTTTTGCACATTCCCAAACCTAGGCACCACTTCTGTAGTTTCTCACTCGAGTCTGCCACCAGTACCATGTCATCTGCAAATAGCAGCTGACTCACTTCCTAGCCCACACTTCTTATTGTCTTGATAAAGACTCTTCACCGCTTCTAGTGGCGTTCCTCCCACTTTATACACTCTTAGCACCTCCCTTGATACATTTCTTTCGACACCATCGTACGCTTTCTCCGGATCCATAAATCTGCAAACAAATAAATTTCTTCAAGCGTTTCTCACAAATTCTTTAAAGCAAACATTTGATTCGCACATCCTGTTGCACGCTGAAGCCAAATTGTTCTTCCCAGTCTGATGTTCTGAGCAAGTCACCACTATCTCAATTACCACTCTGAACAGACTTATGCCTGTGTAATTCGAACATTCAATTTGTTCATCTTGCTTTTATGCAATGGAATTAATAAAAACATTCCGTCAGTCCTTAGGCACCTCACCTTGAACCACAAAAAATGAAAATCCTGACTAACCAATCAACAACACTTTCACGCTCCAGACGCATTGTCATGCCTCTTCAAATCATTTGCCTTGACTCGCTTTGTGTTCCGAACACCCATCTGATTATCTTGTTAGATGGGAGGGTGGGGCCCTTCAAATTACTTTCGTCTCCTTTAAGCATCTACTCCCGTCACTAACACTCCCATTTATTCTCTTCTCCAGACTTTATTCACCTATTTACAAAACTTTTCCTCTTTACCCATGGAGTTGTTACCCATCTATATTACCTATTTGTGCATAAGAGGAGGTATTTGAAATTATTTTATTTGGCGACGTCTACTCAAGATTTCAGATTACATCAAAAGAACAATTCCAAGTTTCTTTCGGAGATATATGAAGACAGGAAGAGGTGATACCAATAAATCAGGTAATGAAGAAAACCGCATGATGCCTCTTGGACGAAAGAAAATGATTATATATTCTTGTTCGAAACACTCAGCCACGAATTTGTTCATCTAAGGGCAATTTTTTTTTGCATGATATCCTCCAGTAATGACATAGAAACATAAATCTGTCACAAGACCTGCGGCTATTTTTTTTCTTACCTGCTAAATGACTCATAAGCAAACAGAATTCTGCTCTATTTTCTTGACTGACAAATGTTTAATACATCTCAGCGATTATATCAAGTTCGACTAGGGATATGGTTGTATTCGACCTGCAAAAAGGCGTTTGACATTTAATCATGAGGTCCTGCAAAAATCATGGTAATAAACTACAAAGTTTGGAGACATAATGAATGACAGAAACAACCTCTGATTTTAAACGTACAAGATTTTGAATAGATTTGTATTCTTAGAAGCAGGAATATAATCGTATGTCTACAATAGGTGAGGCTTAGAGGGGATGAGGTAAACCCTGAAACTGGGAGACCTGATCCTGTGTCACTTGGGTGTAAACTTACAGGGACCTGATGCTGTTGTTGCACTACTGCAACTGTGTCCACCCGGCAAGAACTAACTCCATTTGCTCCGCAAAGGTGCATCCCAAAGACTTTTCGTGTGTACCTTAACTACCAACGAAGTGAGCTTGAATTCTTGACACTATGGGCTACAGGTGTTTCTCTCGGCATCATCTTCCCGTTTTAGTCCAGCCTGGAGCTCCTGTGATACTTTTCATTGCATTAATTAGTATAGTCTGAAGAGCTTTTACCTCGGACTTTAATAACGTTATTGTAGTGGGGCGGACTCGTCAATAGCAAACGTCACAGCGTGTGCTGCGTGGTTGGCCTTAGTCATGTTATTCGAAATGTAATCAGAATCAGTCTGTTTGCTGTCCTTTCCTTAATGTATTTAATGTACTTTTTATTTTTCCTTCTGTCATTCTATACTCTTACGTATCTGTAAAGTGGAATCCAATAAAGATTCATATTTTTAACCCGAAGGTATTACAGGATTATTACCAGAGATTTTTGGTCCCAAGTTAAGGTACCTCTTCTCAGTACTGTTAAGAGCATACTTTGCACTTGCCCTGGACATGATTTTCTCAGCTGATAAGAAATGTTGTCTGCATAACTGAGCAGACTTGGTAATGTAATTTCAATGAGTTCCTCTGTTAAGATGTTGAACAAAGTCGAGCTTATAACCCACTGAGTTGCTCCATTATCTAATGTCCTTGAAAATACTGATTTTTCTATTAGGTTATCAAGGATCTAAGCATGAAGTTCTTTCGTATCTTTGCTCAAGGGAGGTCTTAGAATCGCATATGGAGACGCCTATTCAAATGCCTTTTCAAGATGTAGAAAGCATTAGGCTGCCTTAGTACATTATTAAAGCAAGTAGATGTAGTACATGAGCCTTTAACTAACAAACATGAATGAGCTTTATTGAAAAGGACCTATTCTTTTTTTTTTTTTTTTAGTCGGGCAAGTATCATGCTCCCTGCCATCTTAACGGTACAGGACAGCAGTGGGATTAAACAACCTATGGACCTCACGGCTTTGGGAGGGCACTATGTCGGTACACTTCCAAACATCAGGTGTCTTGCCTGTAGTGTAGGATTTGTGAGTAGGGTTTGGTATTTGGTTCCTCTCTATCACCTGAATTTCTGAGCGTGAAATACGTGACTTTGTCCTTAAAGGACAGTGCCCTTCGTAGCAGCGGTAAGTTTAAGCTGTCACAGCGAAGGGGTGATCTGAAATGTTCGAAATGGTCATAGCCTAGCCATAACGTCTCGTTGTCGGCGTGAAAGTAGTTCCTCCTTTCTACAACTTGCGATGGAAGTAAGGAGGTTGCCACTCTCACTTCTAGATGCAAATTCCTCCATAAGAGATGTCGCATGACTTGCTGGATCCTTGTGAGCTGGAAGATGACTTGTTCTACTTGAAGCAATTTTCAGATTTCTCCAGAGCTCAGATAAGGACGTAAGACAAAAGTTTCACACCACTTTTTTTTTCTTTTTTTTAAACTAATGAAGCATTTGTACGCCACTGAGTCTTTTGACCTCAGCATCATAGAAATGATAATTACTGTTCCTCCGTAACGATAATTTTGCAAGGAGGTAGGCACATTTCCACCCTGAGTGCCTGAGTGAAGACCGTGGCAAAATCCATCCAGGGGAAAGTCTTTCATACACCAGGTTCCAATCTTTCATCGCAAGAGCTTCTAATTCGCTTTTCTAATATTTCACAAAGGGCAGGACAGGACATTGGCAATTACACATACATCAACAGTAGTCACTATGGATTAATGATCACTGATTAAGCCTACAAATACATGTAACTGTGAAGTTAGTTCGGTTCTTACCAAAGTAGATCTAGACTGCCCACTCTATGAGTAGGGGTAACCTGAACTGAAAAGGGAAATGTCAGGGAAGTCATGAACAGGCCTAACTATGCGTTCCGGGAGAGTAAAGGGGTTGTTCTAGAACTGAAAGACATGATTAGCAATAAAGCATCCACCAACAATTATGAACGTATCCTTGACGTAATAGTTCATATAAATCTAAGGTTGTCACACTATCCCTATGAATGATGTATATGAGGACTGATTCTAAATGAAGTTTCACAGCCTGAATATTCACATCACAGCAGTGTATTGGATCACGCACATAGATATATGGTATGACAGACTCAATTGAAATCACACACCCTAACTTGCCTGCAGTCGAAAGTTTTGGAAGCTAGCGAGCTTAAAAACATACCATTTACGAGAGCCTTAAAACATAACATTTACGTTGACACGTTTCTTGTATGTTTTTAACCCGTCTAAGTCCCTGCTCATTCCACTGTGTAATCTTGAAAAGTGTCCTGGGTATGCTGTAGGTCTATCAGCCTGTGAAAATGTCGTACCGGGAAATTCCGTTGAAGGTCGCATGTCTCTTGCGACTCTCACCGTGATTCTTTTTTTTCACTGTCTTCGTCCATCAATCCACAGCATGATTTTAATTAGTGACCTAGTTAAGACTGGACTAGAGGTGGCAGGTGTTGAATCGTCTGTACCAGTTGACGAAGGATGTTTAATTTTCGCTGTTGTAGTTTGCTGATTGCCTTTGCGTCAAAGACAGCGGTGCTGGACGGTGCGTGCCAGAATTTTTGTGAAGAACTTTCGTATGAATGTGGATTTTGTGGACTTGCTCTCGACTTTAGCTGACGCTGTCTTCTGCATTGCACTGCTAATATTTGTCTGGGGTGCTTTCTGCTCAATTAGTATAAGGCTCCTCAAGTAATACATTTCTGTTTTCATTTCCTGCATCTATTGCTAAATATCTTCATTTTCCTCCCGAAGAAAGATTACGTTTTCCGAGCTATCCAAATCAATTGCGCTTTCCTCTCCGTCTCCTTCTATAGCTGTGGGACGTGCACTATATTGTTTATCAATCTCTCCGCTGAAAACCAGTTTGAATTTTCTCATGGACTGTGATTGGCTCTCAATGACCCCTCATTTTTTATTATTATTTATTCTCTTCAGCAAAGGATATAAGAATATTCATATAACAGGTTCTGTCTGTTGGGAAGGAGTTCAGGGAGTCCTCGTATCCATTTCACTTCTCGGGTTGTCGGGAGAGGTGGGAATTCTAACGTACGTCAAGAGTTCATATATATATTTGCCATCGTAGTTGGATCCAGACTGAGGTTTGAGAATGTGGGGCAGATACGAACTACTGTCTCGTACTATGTTTCTCTATCAAGCTTCGGTCGTGGTCTCGGTGGAGTTTCGATTTCAAGCGCAATGATCCCCGAACAACTGGGTCATGCAGCATGTTTCGCCTCTCCGATATTCATCTTTTCCAAGTTGTGCCACCCTTGGGTATTGTTTGAAGCAAACCCAGCACTTATTCCTGTATGGGCATCTGGCTTTCACACCTAATCGATCCTATAATGTATACTAGGTGTTTGCAATATACTCAATGTCAAACTTTACTGTTTTCGGCAACGCTCCGAACCATCGTAGAATCACCTGGTTGCTCGAGATGTTGGCCACAGTCCTCCGTTCCGCCCGCTGTACCTCAGGCAACTTCTGTAACACGAATGGAATTCATATTGGTCACTTATCGCTGTTTACCATGCTGATTTCCTTTCCTGCCAGTTTTGGAACATCCTGGGCTTCCTGGTCGTGTTCACTTAAGATTATAATGTATGGAATAATCAACATTCTACAATTATATGAAATGAACTAGAATATTTCTATTGATGTTTCCGTGATAACTCGGTCCAAATGTACAGATGCGAGTTTGTCAACTCGCTCCTATGTAACAGCGTAATATATTCTCCCATAATCCTTTATTAATTTCCTATGCACGCTGAAAATGGCAGCCGACATAAAGTGGGTCCAATTTCTTAGAAAAAAACAAGATAAAGCAGTTTCACCAACATTCATTTTATATATTCATTTACCCTTATTTTATATATTCATTTACCCATTATTGTTTATGTTTTGAGGCTGGGGATTGATTCTGGCTTAATGACCTTGGTGGTTGACAGCCATTAGGTGTAACAATATACACAGTGGGGAAGGCAAGAAAGTGCAATACAACGTCCTACCTTGCTAGGTCGATGTGCAATGTCTTTCTCGCGTAGATGATTACAATGCAGATTTTGCTTAGAACGCGGTTTGTTGATTTATTTTGCTTTTCATTTTTTAAACCAATTTTGTTTGCTCAGAAGAATGAATGTGAAGTCTTGTAAATCCTCACACAAACCCGACTTGCTGGTTTTTATCATCAGAAGGCCAGCAGGCATGCGGTTAGGTTGGCACCCGTCCATAAACAGTTAACCGACTCTGAATATTAACAAGAACTGTGTCTGTAGAACACACGTGGCGCTACCGCAAGGGTCTCCCTTGGATAATTTCCAGCTCAGAACCCCTGCCAAACCAAACACAATACATTTGATGAGAATTGCAAGGACAAATCAAGTGTTCTTCCAATGAATATATAGAATGTCTCGTTCACGTTGGAACCAACCATTAATGTTATAATCATGTTCTAGATTATAACATTAAGTAATTTTCAGTGAGAAAATGTAAGTTGTACTCGACAAAGAGCATAACTATGAAGTACTTGATAACGTAGCATAAATAATTGATTGAGAGGGTAGATAAGAGTGGACTTTCAGCAACGCCTTGAGGCGGTGCATGTTTTGTTGGAATGTAGCAGTATCATAAAGGTAAGACGACTGTAGTGTTGAGCAGCCTCTAATGCCACACAGGCTTAGATTGATTTATTAACGTATCTGTGACACGGTGTCAAACGCTCTGTTCATGTCTACAAATATCTTGAGCGGTCTTAATCTTTGTTTAATTCATATCAAATAACATTAGATCAGTGTTGTACGCTTCTCCTGTCATTCGAAAATCTTGTAAAGAATCATTCACAAGACTGACCAGTAAGTCGGGTGTTAATGATGTAGAAATTAGCTTTCTGCACAGCTAGGTTTATCTCAATTGAGCTTCTTGATTGGAGGTTTGCGTTCTCATAAGCTAGTATAAAGCAGCTGTTTATAAACTCCAATTAATCACTATTTAGTACCTGGAATGATAAATCTGGAAATATTGCTCTGAATAAACCAATAATTGACGTGAAATCATTACCCTCATACCCTGATATTATGTGCCAGTCTGGGAGACATTTTTGTCAATGTAATGCCACTGTATTAACTGCGTACTGTTACGTAGTCTGTTGGTTGCACGCCTGCCCAGTGGACAGCAGATACGGCATGAATTTTAATACTAGGTGTCCTAGTCACCATTAATATAAACAGGTACTTCATTGTCTCATGTTATATGGGTATGTATAGGGTGAGTGCGTGCTGAAAACCACGATATGCTATAGCATTCACAGTGAATATGGCTATTACTATGAGGGGTATGGTGTTGCATCAGGGCAGAGCGATGAATGCGTAGGAAGGCTACCATAATCATGCTGTTGCAGTCACAGACGTGTGATGCTGGATTCGAGGAGCTGTGATGAAAAGACTTCTGTTGGATTCAACGCGAGAGAGAATCTGTAGTCTGACTACATAGTGTTGTATCAGAGACAGCCAGTGTAACCTTGCAGACATACTATAGTAGTTTTGTGAAGACACCATGAGTGATTTCCCCTATGAAGTGTGACAGCATACACCCACTGTAAAGCTCAGCGTTGTTTTTAATGGTGTAGACTCGTAGACTCAACCTCTAATTGTTTACATTGACTTTCACAAACTTACATGTGGATGATAAGAACCCAAAGCCCAGAGTGATGATAGAGCAACGAACAATTGTTATCTGGAGTGTGCCATTAGTGAAATACGTATGACTGTCAGGCAGGACCGGCCCTACCTATACGGTGTATAGGTAGGGCCGGTCAGGGCGTAGGACCCTGACCGATAAGAGGGCTCCCTAGTCCTCACCTTTATACGATAGCCTTCAGGAAGTAGGAATTGCTATCACAAACACCCTAAATTTTCAAGATTTTCATGGGGTTATGTCCCCGGGCCCCCAGAGCTCGTGATTTGGGGTGGGTGGGTTGAAGCATGGAGGGTTCCTCAAAAGAGACTCAATCTAGGGCCCCTAAAATGCTAGGACCAGCTCTGACGTCAGGGAGTAGAGGGAGTACACTCCAGGAGTCAGGACCAAATGTGTAAGGATGATCCTGGCTCGGAGCTGAGTTTAGAGAAGGTGGTGAAGACGCTGAGGAGGATGTTTAACGGGAAATTGAGCCCGCAAGAGCGTGGTAACCTAACCTAACCTAACCCATCAACATCAACGCCACTGACCGGGAGTATAATAGCACCTGAATTAGGCTCGGGCACACCAGTGGAGGGCAGGAAGAGACCCTCCTGCATATCGTACTATCATTACCTTCCTGTGAGTGTGGCTGGCAGTCGTAGGTCTTCGACCTGTACAAGTCTGAAATGACCTTTGAAATAATGGTGAAATACTTTCGCGACAACGTACACGTACTGCTTTGGAGGACATTTTGAAATAAAAATTTCCAGCAATCTCGATGGGTCATGATGAGTCCAGTATCCGGGAATCTCTGTCAGCACACTTCATGCTATTTTCATTTTTCAAGCGGTGGGATGCGGAGAGGAGCCAGAATGAATGGGACAAGCTTACAAAGTGATGGTGATAGAGGCACGTGGGAAGCTTGCTATAGTAGGACTCGATAAATTTAACGTTTTGGTGGTTTGCTCTAGATTTACTGGAGGCTTTCTGTAATACTTGTAAAGAATATGAATGAATAAAGAAATGGATGATATTCTCTCATTATCCAACGGGGAGAGAGAGAGAGAGAGAGAGAGAGAGAGAGAGAGAGAGAGAGAGAGAGAGAGAGAGAGAGAGAGAGAGAGAGAGAGAGAGAGAGAGAGAGTTCCCCATTGTCCCCTCCTACTAACCCCAACTCTAAGGAAGGTGATTGCCATTCTGTTCTTAACTTTACACGGAGGCCGACTGTAAACTTGGGTAAAATCATACATTATTTCCTTTACCAGTGACACATCGCCAAGACCGGCAACCCCACCCAGCTCTGGGCCGCCTGGGTTACCGAGACCTAGGAAGGTTTGTGGCGCGGCTGCCGGCCAGAACCAACAAGTTCACTGTCGCTGGTGTGAACCAGAGCCGCCTGTGGCACACAGTGCTCGTCGTATACCCTGTGTGTATACCCTCAACCAGCGGATATAGCAGCTCGCTCTACAGGTCGATGTCACCCACCATGGGCAGGGCTTATGTCTCCGTTTGGGCAGCCCACCCTGCTACATCAGCAGGGGCCGCCAGGGTTGCTGATGTGGCTACTGGCTGGCCCGCCTACCCTGGCCTCATACCGTTACTGCTGGCTCATGCACTGGCTGGCCTGAAACACCTGCACAACTAACTGCTCCGAGAACCAAGTGGGATGATGCACCAGCAGAAGTTTCATGGGCGTTTTACGTACTTACACACACACAAATCACACACACACACACACACACACACACACATACCATGGGCCACCGTGGTGTAGTGGTTAACTTTACTGACCATGAGTCAGCATGGACTAGTCTGGGATCTGGATTGCTTGTGTTCGAATCCTGTGCATAACAGGCTGCCCACACCCAACTCAGGTGTTCATCTTTCCCTCGGAGCTGGTCGATATATGGATGCCTAGCTTAGGGTGGGGTATGGTGTGCGTATGTGCATACATATATAGGAGTAAAGATATGATGTATATACTCAAGGTTACGAGACGGAGCAACACGAGGGTAAAACTCCCACGCCAACACACAAATACTAACCACACATGTGATGTAATAGTTAGTGTTACTCACTGAACATGAGTCAGCATGGGCCAGCCTGGGGTCGTACCTGCATGAGTTCGAATCCTGGGTGGTAGTCGGCCCACGCCTAACTCAGGTGCTCATACTCCCCCAGGGCTGGGTCGATAAATGGGTACGTGCCTTAAACTGCTGTGTGTTTACGTGTATATACGTACATGGTGCAAATATGCAAAGACATGGTGCAAATATGCAATAAGAAAAGGGGTAACACGAGTGTAAAACCCTCTTCCTGTAATACACAAATTGACACCACAAATATAAATCACATACAAACACATGTGTAATGCACTGGAACCACATCTTCCTATCCACAACCGGGCCCTACAGACCGTTTCATGGTTTATCCCGGACGTTTCACACACCCTGGTTCAGTCCATGGACAGCACTTCGACTCCAGAATACCATATCGCTCCAATTCACTTTATCCTGTGCACGCCTTTCACCCAACTGCATGTTTAGGCCCCGATCGCTCAAAATCTTTTTCACTCCATCCTTCCATGTCCAATCTGGTCTCCCCGTTTTCCTTGTGCCTTCCACTTCTGACACATACACCCTCTTTGTCAACCTTTCCTAACTCATTATCTCCATATATCAACCGTTACAACAAACCCTTTTCAGCTCTCTCATCCACACTCTTTTTATTACCACACCTCTCTCTTTTACCCTTTCATTATTTACTCGAACAAACCCCCTCACACCACATATTGTCCTCAAACATTTTTTTCCAACACATCTAACTTCCTCTGTACTACCTTATCTACAGCCCACGCCTCGCATCCATACAGTATTGATGGAAATACTATTCTTTCAAACATACCCATTTTCGCCCTCCCAGATAACATTCTCTTTTTCCACACATTCTTCAGCGCTTCCAGAACCTTTGTCCCCTCCCCTTACCCTATGACTCACTTCCGCTTCCATGGCTCCATTTGTTGCCATGTCAACTCACAGATATCTGAAACACTTCACTCCCTTCAATTTTTCACCATTCAAACCCACATCCCAACTAACATCTCCTTTAATCCAGTTAAACTAGATAAACTTGTTCTTTTTCACATTTACTTTTAACTTTTTCCTTTCAAACACTTCTCCAAACTCAGTCACTAACTTCCGAAGTTTCTCGCTCGAATCCGCCATCAGCGCTGTATCATCAGCAAACAACAAATGACTCACTTCCCAGGCCCTCTCATCCCCACAGAGTGCATACTCGCTCCTCTCCCCAAGAATTTCGCATTTACCTCCCTCACCATCCCAGCCATAAAAAACTAAACAACCATAATGACATCACGCACCCTTGCCGTAGACCAAACTTTAGTTGGAACCAAACACTCCTCTCTTCTTACACGTACACATGCCTTGCACCCTAGACAAAAACTTTTCATTGCTTCAAGCAGCTTTCCTCCCACCCACCCTATTCCATCAACCTTATCATATGCTTTATCCAGTTCCATAAATCGATCTGTTTCTCTAAATATTTCTCACAGACATTCCTTAAAGCAAATACATGATCCACACATCCTCTGCCACTTCTGAACCCACAATGCTCCTCCCGAATCTGATGCCCTGTACGTGCCTTCACCCTCTCAATCAATACCTTTCCATACAATGATCCAGATATACTCAACAAACTTATACCTCTTTGTGCCTCGGTCTACGGGCCGCTGCTACTTCTGATCACTGTACATGACATGCCAGAAGGAATCAGAAAGCACGGGAATATGGTTATGGATAATACCAGACCAATGGTTTTCGTATTTGTTCAACGACCCTAGCGTCCGAGGGGGCTTCGTCCGCCGCGACACCCTACTATCCCGACAGGTGTAGACAAAGTTGCGGGGATTCATTTTTGCACACAAATTACTACAAAAGCGACCATGATAAATCCTGGAGTGTGGGCCATTCTTTCCCCCTTCTCCCACACATGTTCAAGCGGGTTCTTGTCTTATGCTAGAGCGACGCCAGCTCGGGGCCCCACTGGAGACCCCCTTCGCAGTCCCCCTTGGGGATTTACAGAAAGACATAAACAGGCTCCAGCCTTGGTCAAGTACGCGGTTAATGAAATGCAGAACTAGTATACTGCAAGAGACGAATTATGACAAGATGATAATAGCTTTGTAACTGACACAGTGTCTAACCAGCGAGAAGAAGACAACATTCGGAAAACATATGTTGATCAGGGAAGAATTTGCCTCCACCTACAATAATAAGGTATCCAGAAAAATAGACAGCGACAGTTTGGACGCTCACGCGACGAGCGAGGGGAGGGGGTGGGGAGGCGGCGAACGAAACCTCCTCTTTGAGCTTAAAGTAAACAGTCAACTTAAGGATGTCTGATATCTTACTGTTATTCTAACCTTTCTAGTTCCTCGACAGGAAAATAAATGTATATGGATGTATACTAACCCTTCTAGTCCCTCGACAGGAAAAGTAAATGTATATGGATGTATACTAATCCTTCTAGTCACACGACAGGAAAAATAGATGTATATCGATGTATACTAACCCTTCGAGTCCCTCGACAAGAAAAGTAAATGTATATGGATGTATACTAACCCTTCTAGTCCCTCGACAGGAAAAATAAATGTATATGGATGTATACTAACCCTTCCAGTCCCTCGACAGGAAAAATGAATTTATATGGATGTATACCTAAACTGTTTCATTGACTTACACTAACGAAATAACAGTGTCCGTACCACAATCTTTCTAAAACATATCTTTCTAATTACGAAATTTCTTTTGTCTGCAAAAAAGAAAACATTTTGATCTGTTTCAAAAAAAAAAAAAAATCCACGAGTGTTGTTATCAGTTGTTTTATGTTATCACATGAAAATTCATTTTCATTCCAAACAGGTCGCTGGTCATGTGATAAACTTACCTCTGTGCAACGGCTGCGTTCAGTTATACGAGAATCTGACAGATGTTGGTCATCTAACATTCAAATAACTCTAAGGAACAATGTGTTCGTATTTATCACTCTTGTACTGAACTTTTCATCATTATCCTGATGAGTCTCTCTCTCTCTCTCTCTCTCTCTCTCTCTCTCTCTCTCTCTCTCTCTCTCTGACCACTAACCAGGTGCCCACCTGCAGAGGAAAAAACGTAGATCTGCTACTGAAGGTCAAACGGCAGGCAGCGAAGCCTACCCTGCCCCAGGGCTACATGGGTAAGGTGGCAGCTGCTGCCATAGAGATCTTCCAATGTTGGGAGACAGTATGGCTACACTGTTGGTGATGAACGGTTCTTTGCCATGAATAGTAACATTAACAACAGGACACAACAAGATATGAGGTCATAAACGAGTCAGAAATTATGAAGAAATGCTCTTATAAGAAAGGCGTAGTGAGCGAGCGGAGCATGATGATACAGAGTGTGAAGGTCAGAGTGGTGTGATAGCGACGATGATGTTATGAAATGGACCTCCGTGGTGTAGCGGGTAGCGTTCATGATCGTCATGCATTCAAGGACCGCTCGGGGTTGAGGGCATAGGTTCGAATTCTGGCTGCGGCAGTCGGTCCACAGTCAAACTAGCTTTTCATCCTCCCTTATGGTTTGGTCGATATATACACACACACACACACACACACACACACACACACACACATATATATATATATATATATATATATATATATATATATATATATATATATATATATATATATATATATATATATATAGGGGGCTAATGGGGAGGTGATAACACGTAGTGGTAATGTGAGAAGATGGAGTGTGTATTTTGAAGGTTTGTTGAATGTATTGGAGGATAGAGTGGCAGATATAGAGTGTTTTGGTCGAGGTGGTGTGCAAAGTGAGAGGGTTAGGGAGAATGATTTGGTAAACAGGGAGGAGGTAGTAAAAGGTTTGCGGAAGATGAAATCCGGCAAGGCAGCGGGTTTGCATGGTATTGCAGTGGAATTTATTAAAAAAGAGGCTGACCGTGTTGTTGACTGGATGGTAAGGTTATTCAATGTATATATGACTCATGGTGAGGTGCCTGAGGATTGGCAGAATGCTTGCATAGTGCCATTGCACAAAGGCAAAGGGGATAAAGGTAAGTGCTCAAATTACAGAGGTATAAGTTTGTTAAGTATTCCTTGGAAATTATATGGGAGGGTATTGACTGAGAGGGTGAATGCATGTACTTTCATTGCTTACTCGATCAAACCACCTCACACCACATATTGTCCTGAAACATCTCATTTCCAACACATCCACCCTCCTCCGCACAACTCCATCTACAGCCCACGCCTCGCAACCATATAACATTGTTGGAACCACTATTCCTTCAAACATACCCATTTCTGCTTTCCGAGATAATGTTCTCGACTTCCCCACATTTTTCAATGCTCCCAGATCTTTCGCTCCCTCCCCTACCCTGTGACTCACTTCCGCTTCCATGGTTCCATCCGCTGCCAAATTCACTCCCAGATATCTAAAACACTTCACTTCCTCCAGTTTTTCTCCATTCAAACTTACCTCCCAATTGACTTGTCCCTCAACCCTTCTCTACCTAATAACCTTGCTCTATTCACATTTACTCTCAGCTTTCTTCTTTCACACACTTTCCCAAACTCAGTCACCAGCTTCTGCAGTTTCTCACCAGAATCAGCGAACAACAGCTGACTCACTTTCCAAGCTCTCTCATCCACAGCAGACTGCATACTTACCCCTCTCTCCAAAACTATTGTATTCACCTTCCTAACAACCCCATCCATAAACAAATTAAACAACCATGGAGACATAACGCATCCCTGCCGTAAACCGACATTAACTGAGAACCAATCACTTTCCTCTCTTCCTACTCGTACACATGCCTTACATCCCCGATAAAAACTTTTCACTGCTTTCTAGCAACTTACCTCCCACACCATATACTCTTAATACCTACCACAGAGCATCTCTATCAACTCTATCATATGCCTTCTCCAGATCCATAAATGCTACATACAAATCCATCTGCTTTTCTAAGTCTTTCTCACATACATTCTTCAAAGCAAACACCTGATCCACACATACTCTACCACTTCTGAAACCACACTGCTCCTCCCCAATCTGGTGCTCTTTACATGCCTTGACCCTCTCAATCAATACCCTCCCATATAATTTCCTAAGAATACTCAACAAACTTATACCTCTGTAATTTGAACACTCGCCTTTATCCCCTTTGCCTTTGTACAATGGCACTATACATGCATTCCATCAATCCTCAGGCACCTCACCATGAACCATATATACATTGAATTCCTCACCTACCGGTCAACAACACAGTCACCCTCTTTTTCAATAAATTCCACAGCAATACCATCCAAACCCGCCGCCTTGCCGGCTTCCATCTTCCGCAAAGCTTTCACTACCTCCGCTGTTTATCAAATCATTCTCCTTGACCCCACGCACTTCGCAAATCACCTCGACCAAAACATCCTATATCTGCCACTCTATCATCAAACACATCATCAAATACTCACTCCATCTCCCTCTAACTTCACTACTACTTGTTATTACCTCCCCATTTGCCCCCTTCACCGATGTTCCCATTTGTTCTCTTGTCTTACGCACTTTATTTACCTCCTTCCAAATCATCTTTTTATTCTCCCTAAAACTTAATGATACTCTCTCACCTTAACTCTCATTTGCCCTCTTTTTCACTTTTTACACCTTTCTCTTGACCTCTTGCCTCCTTCTTTTATACATCTTCCAGTCATTTGCACTATTTCCCTGCAAAACTCGTCCAAATGCATCTCTCTTCTCTTTCACTAACAGTCTTACTTCTTCGTCCCACCACTCACTACCATTTCTAATCTGCCCACCTTCCACCTCTCTCATGCCACAAGCATCTTTTGCGCAAGCCATCACTGCTTCCCTAGATACATCCCATTCCTTCCCCACTCCCCTTACGTCATTTGCTCTCACCTTTTTCCATTCTACACTCAATCTCTCTTGGTACTATCTCACAGTTACTCTCACCACTCTCTTCATCCCAACATTCTCTCTTCTTTTCTGAAAACCTCTACATATCTTCGCCTTCGCCTCCACAAGATAATGATCAGACATCCCCCAGTTGCCCCTCTCAGAAGATTAACTTCCAAAAGTCTCTCTTTTGCGCGCCTATCAATTAACACGTAATCCAATAACGCTCTCTGGTTATCTCTCCTACTTACATACGTATACTTATGTATATCTCTCTTTTTAAACCAGGCATTCCCAATCACCAGTCCTTTTTCAGCACACAAACCTACAAGCTCTTCACCATTTACAACACTGAACACACCATGTACACCAATCATACGCTTAACTGCCACATTACTCACCTTTGCATTCAAATCACCCATCACTATAACCCGGTCTCGTGCATCAAAGCGGCTAACACAGTCACTCAGCTGCTCCCAAAACACTTGCCTCTCCAGATCTTTTTTCTCATGACCAGGTCTATAGGCACTAGTAATCACCCATCTCTCGCCATCCGCTTTCAGTTTCACCCATGTCTATCTAGAGTCTACGTTGTTACACTCCATCACATACTCCCACAACTCCTGCTTCAGGAGTAGTGCTACTCCTTCCTTTGCTCTTGTCCTCTTACAAACCCCTGACTTCACTCATAAGACATTCCAAAACCACTCTTCCCCTTTATCCTTGAGCTTCGTTTCACTCATAGCCAAAACATCTAGGCCCCTTTCCTCAAACATACTACCTATCTCTCCTTTTTTCTCATCTTGGTTACATCCACACACATTTAGACACCCCTATCTGTGCCTTCGAGGAGGATGAGCACTCTCCGCGTGACTCCTTCTGTTTCCCTTTTAGAAAGTTGAAATACAAGGAGGGGAGGGTTTCTAGCGCCTCGCTTCCGCCCCCTTTAGTCGCCTTCTACGACACGCGGGGATATATATATATATATATATATATATATATATATATATATATATATATATATATATATATATATATATATATATATATATATCCATGGTTGTTTGTTTATGGATGGGATTGTTAGGGAGGTGAATGCAAGAGTTTTGGAAAGAAGGGCAAGTATGAAGTCTGTTGGGGATGAGAGAGATTGGGAAGTGAGTCAGTTGTTGTTCGCTGATGATACAGCGCTGGTGGCTGATTCATGTGAGAAACTGCAGAAGCTGGTGAATGAGTTTGGTAAAGTGTGTGAAAGAAGAAAGTTAAGAGCAAATGTGAATAAGAGCAAGGTAATTAGGTACAGTAGGGTTGAGGGTCAAGTCAATTGGGAGGTAAGTTTGAATGGAGAAAAACTGGAGGAAGTAAAGTGTTTTAGATATCTGGGAGTGGATTTGGCAGCGGATGGAACCATGAAAGCGGAAGTGGATCATAGGGTGGGGGAGGGGGCGAAAATCCTGGGAGCCTTGAAGAATGTGTGGAAGTCGAGAACATTATCTCGGAAAGCAAAAATGGGTATGTTTGAAGGAATAGTGGTTCCAACAACGTTGTATGGTTGCGAGGCGTGGGCTATGGATAGAGTTGTGCGCAGGAGGATGGATGTGCTGGAAATGAGATGTTTGAGGACAATGTGTGGTGTGAGGTGGTTTGATCGAGTAAGTAACGTAAGGGTAAGAGAGATGTGTGGAAATAAAAAGAGCGTGGTTGAGAGAGCAGAAGAGGGTGTTTTGAAATGTTTTGGGCACATAGAGAGAATGAGTGAGGAAAGATTGACCAAGAGGATATATGTGTCGGAGGTGGAGGGAACGAGGAGAAGTGGGAGACCAAATTGGAGGTGGAAAGATGGAGTGAAAAAGATTTTGTGTGATCGGGGCCTGAACATGCAGGAGGGTGAAAGGAGGGCAAGGAATAGAGTGAATTGGAGCGATGTGGTATACCGGGGTTGACGTGCTGTCAGTGGATTGAATCAGGGCATGTGAAGCGTCTGGGGTAAACCATGGAAAGCTGTGTAGGTATGTATATTTGCGTGTGTGGACGTATGTATATACATGTCGTATGGGGGTGGGTTGGGCCATTTCTTTCGTCTGTTTCCTTGCGCTGCCTCGCAAACGCGGGAGACAGCGGCAAAAAAAAAGAAAAAAAAAAAAAAAATATATATATATATATATATATATATATATATATATATATATATATATATATATATATGTGTGTGTGTGTGTGTGTGTGTGTGTGTGTGTGTGTGTGTGTGTGTGTGTGTGTGTGTGTAATTTGTCACAGTGACCAAAATAGGCTATTGTCCTAGTAATTTCGGATATGGCTAATATCATCATCGTTTAACATCCAGCATCTCATTTTTTTTCATTGACACCAGATCAGTACGACATCAGTGGTTCCATCACATTCTAAATCATGTATATACATCTTCGAAATGAGTGATCCTAACACTGACTTTTGTGGCAATCAAGAATCAAATACTAAAAATTAGAAGCTTTTTTTCTGGTTCAGGTGTATTCATTATCCTCTTAATGAGAGAGAGAGAGAGAGAGAGAGAGAGAGAGAGAGAGAGAGAGAGAGAGAGAGAGAGAGAATGTGATAACTCTTCATAAAACACAAACATTCTTAACCTTCAGGAAGGTGGACACAGCACATACTAGTAAAGAGTTCACCGGACCCGATATGAGGCTCATTTAGTCCCTCACGTGTGGCAGTTACCAGACAATCTATGTGTATCATCCCTATATTTTGCACAGTATCACACAGTGATAGAATAAAACTCTACGACATGAGCAGTATCACTGATGACTAGATATGTTTGTGTACACAATGATATAAAGATATAGGTGGGTTGTTGACAGAACAATACTATCAACGAATCAGCCTACGTGGCAACTCTATGAGGCAAAGGCTATATAAAGAATCAAAGCGCTGCTGTCTTCACATTCCAGCAGTGTGCTTCCCTTGTGTGCGGCGTTGTGTTCCGTGTTCCTCTTATTCTTAACAGGACTTTTTTCTCTCCACTACATTCTCGACATGAAGCTCCTGGTAAGTGAGATAACAGTGGAAAAGAGTGATTTTTCTTTGGGTAGATTATGTGATTTTGGAAAAAAACTAAATTCCACTCGACGGAAACTTCGACATTCATTGACGTATCTTGACGACAAAAGAGTATATATTTTTCCCTACCGGTTTGGACGAGACCTCCAGGCGACCTCTCAAAACAAGAATTTCCGGTAGGTGGCGACGACCACAAGCACGGGGAGGGTCGTGTTCAGCTGATCAGTATTTGTAGCGCGATGAAATCTCCATCAGACGTGCACGCTTAGAATGGTCCCGAGAGTCTCTAATCAATTAGTACACTTGATATATCAATTAATGATTAGTGTTTTCTCCAAAATAAGAAAACATTTTATATTATATTTCCTAATCATTTCCATACGATGATATTACATACCATACACCTTCGGGAAACGGTCAACGAAAAAGGAAAAAAAAATGTGCACCCGTTTTGACAGCCAAGTGATCTGTCTTTATATATGACTATACATCTATATATCTTTCCCTTTATTTTCGATATAATGGATTACCACCTTGTACAGCAACACGCTCTCTTGACTAATCGACATACTTGCCAGTAAGACCCAGCACCCACAACAGGTTGTGAACTTTTAAACACCGGATACTGTATCTAACAAACTGTAAAGACAGTTTTTTAATTTTTCATTGTTCGTATAACTTGTCCACACGACTCAACATAACAGAACAGTTAGTAAAGGTATTAAGATGCACCAGGAGACCAGCTGGATCTAGAAACCTTGGAGTTGCAGAACCATTCTATAAAGACAAGCAGAATCCTCGAACCCTCACCAAAATTGAACAGCATCTCAATACTTGCCTCGAGACCTGCCACCTGACTTTGTTTCCCCAGCCTCATGGCAGCCAGTGGTCTTGATATAATGATCACAAGACAATGTTCAACTTCACTTCAATCGCAGTGATTACAGGTTAGTCACCCTATAATCATCTGAGGACCTACGTTGTTCATGTAATTGTAATCCAGTTTGTAATTGTTACGCCGCAAGTAATGACGTTGTTCAGTACACCGAAGCTTTATAGTGAAAAATGGCATAAATAACTTATAACATTAACTGTACACAATGCCAAAGACCCACTAATTATGGATACAATCTCAGGGTTACGTTTCTTCCGGTCATGATACATACAACATACCAAGAACTGCATGTATCATGATACACACCACATGCCAACAACCATATGTATCACGATACATACCACGCAGTACCACATGTATCATGATTCATACCACATACCAACAACCACATGTATCAAGATACATACACTACATATCAACCATATCACGATACATACCACAACTGACAAGCACATGTATCACGATACATACACCACATATCGACAACCTAATGTATCACGATACATACCCCAACTGACAACCACATGTATCACGATACATTCCACATACCAGCAACTACAACAATAACCACAAGCATCACGACACATACCACATACTAACAACCACAACAACCACATGTATCACGATACATTCCACATACCAGCAACTACAACAACAACCACAAGCATCACGACACATACCACATACCAACAACCACAACAACCACATGTATCACGATACATACCACATACCAAAAACCACATGTATCACAATACATGCCACATACCAACAACCACAACAACCACATGTATTACGATACATACCACATGACTCACGATACATAACACATACCAACAACAACAACCTCATGCATCATGATACATGCCACGTCCATCGAAAAAAAAAGTCTTTTCTTGTGAATGATAAGTGCCTCCCTCTGCTCTGGCTGAGGCACCTGCCGCCAGGTGGCGACGTGGGGATGATCTCCAGCAGACACTGAGGACGTAGATCAACGCCTCTCCTCACCATCATTAACAATAACGACAGTCATCATCCAAGTGCAATAACTTTATATATATATATACATATATATATATATATATATATATATATATATATATATATATATATATATATATATATATATATATATATATATATTTTTTTTTTTTTTTTTTCAAACTATTCGCCATTTCCCGCGTTAGCGAGGTAGCGTTAAGAACAGAGAACTGGGCCACTGAGGGAATATCCTCACCTGGCCCCCTTCTCTGTTCCTTCTTTTGGAAAATTAAAAAAAAAATTGAGAGGGGAGGATTTCCAGCCCCCCGCTCCCTCCCCTTTTAGTCGCCTTCTACGACACGCAGGGAATACGTGGGAAGTATTCTTTCTCCCCTATCCCCAGGGATATATATATATATACATACAGTATACTGTATCTGTAAAACTGACCTGTCTACAATTGTATCCAGCAGCAAATGCTATGAGTTCAGCTACAGTCATAGCGCCTTAACCATCTCTCTTTATGACTAAAGACATTCTACAGCAACGGTAGTTCCTTACACCAGTAAGTGCACCTCCTCTCCAGTAACTACTGGAGGACAAGCTCACAACTCCTGCAAGTAAAGCTGATGATAAGACGAAAAACAACATAGCAGCGTCAAGGGCGCGACGTGGGGCTCTGGAGGTCATCACAGGTCCTTGAGGGACGAGCTACAAGATGCCTACGTACCACTTAATCCCTGCGGAGCCCTTCCTCTTCCCTGTCTTGATCCGTCTTCGTCATCCTCCCTCTTCCGTTCGTTCTCTTTCCTCTTTTACTCCTCCTGCCTCTTATGGTTCTCTTTCTCCTCCCTTTTTTAATCTTTCGTCTCATCCTCTTCTTCCCCATTCTCAACCCAGCACTTCCACTTATTTTCCTCAATAATTCGCTCGATTTCTTTTGTCTCGCTCAAATCATCTTCATTTCCCCTTCATCTACCACCAACCATCACTGCCATACCAACAACAGCAACGACTACTTAACCCATGTCTGCCACATTTACGGCTTGCTATGCCTCACCATCCTTATTATTCTTCTGTGTATTTCCTCTGGTTGTTCCCATTTTGCTTAACTTTCTCTTATATTATTTCCCCCGCTTTTTTACCCTTCTCCTCCTTCACTTCCTATTCCTTCCTCCTTTTTCTCCTTTTCTTCCTTCTTTTCCTACTCTTACGTCTCTTGTTCCTCCTCCTCCTTAGCTTCCGGTTCCTCCTCGTCTTCTTCTACCTATTCCTCCTCTTCCTCCTCCTGTTCCTGCTTCTGCCCAAGTTTCTCAAACGCCAGTCATATCCCGACCATCTGGCCGCAGTCCTCCTGAAGTAAAAACGTAATGACTGTGGCTGGGGAGCTCTCTCTGTGTCCAAGCGGAGGCGGTGCGTGATGCTATGCTGGGAAAGCGATGCACTAACGACGTAACGTTGGCTGGAGTGCACACATGCGAGGCGATGCCGGCCACAGCACGTCTCCGTGACGCAAGGCTAAACAAATGATGCCGTAATGCATTACGTCGCCTGGGTTCCTCCGCCATAGATGTTATGGTACGCGGCAACTAGTGTCCAGGGAATACGCGATTCCTGTATACTGAAAAAAGAGAAATCATCACTGAAACTCTGAAGTTCTCTGCATCTCCACAGCCGGTCGTGAACCATCAGTCGCTTACTCCTCCATGCGAGCGTCTTAACTCGACCGTTGCTGACCATGCCCTCCACTACGGCCATGTCACGTCCTGTCACTTCCTGGACCTTCAGCTGTCCTCTCCCCTCTTCCAACATCTTAATGTATCCCACAATCCCTTTTATGGGGCTCTTCCGGCTCTGAGGCGGCGCTATATTCAGTGGCAGGGAAATGATGGACTCCAGAGTGAGTTCTTGGACAAGATTGTATTTTCGTGCTCTGACAATGATATAGCCTTGCAAAAGTGACTGACAAATGCGGTATAACCTCAAACAAGTTGACTCCGGTTACACACACACACAGACACAAACACACACACACACAGACACACACAGACACACACACACACACACACACACACACACACACACACACACACACACACACACACACACACACACACACACACACATGTGGGGAGGGAGCGAAGGTTCTGTAGGCGTTGAAGAATGTGTGGAGAGCGAGAACATTATCTCGGAGAGCAAAAATGGGTATGTATGAAGGAATAGTGGTTCCAACAATGCAATATGGTTGCGAGGCGTGGGCTATAGATAGGGTTGTGCGGAGGAAGGTGGATGTGTTGGAAATGAGATGTTTGAGGACAATATGTGGTGTGAGGTGGTTTGATCGAGTAAGTAAGTAAGAGAGATGAGTGATAATAAAAAGAGTGCGGTTGAGAGAGCAGAAGAGTGTGTGGTGAAATGGTTTGGACACAGAGAGAATGAGTGAGGAAAGACTGACAAAGAGGATATATGTGTCAGAGGTGGAGGGAAGGAGAAGCGGGACATCAAACTGGATGTGGAAGGATGGAGTAAAAAAGATTTTGAACGATCGGGACTTGAACATGCAGGAGGGTGAAAGGCGTGCAAGGAATAGAGTGAACTGGAACGATGTAGTATACCGGGGTCGACGCGCTGTCAATGGACTGAAGCAGGGCATGTGAAGCCTGATGTGGAAAGGGAGCCGTGGTTTCGGTGCATTACACATGACAGCTAGAGACTGAGTGTGAACGAAAGTGGCCTTTGTTGTCTTTCCCAGCGCTACCTCGCGCGGGCGCGGGGGTAGGGGGGTGCCATTTCATGTGTGGCGGAGTGGTGACGAGAATGAATGAAGGCAGCAAGTATGAATATGTGCATATGTATATATGTATATGTCTGTGTATGTATATGTATGTAAACATTGAAAAGTACATGCATGTATATGTGCGTGTGTGGGCGTTTATGTATATACATGTGTATGTGGGTGGGTTGGGCCATTCTTTCGTCTGTTTCCTTGCGCTACCTTGCTAACGCGGGCGACAGCGACTAAGTATAAACAAATGAATACATATATATATATATATATATATATATATATATATATATATATATATATATATATATATATATATACACCCTTTTTCATGAAGGTGTGAGACCAAAAGGTTTGATGTCATACATTGGCGAGCGTGAGAGCAAAATCCTCACTTACAAGTGTTTTACTGTCTAATTGAATTACTGAAGTCAAAGTTTCTCCATGACGTCTGAGAAGGTTGTCATCGCTAAACAACGTTTCGCAATTATTAGAGAAAAAAAAAATCGTATAAATGCTATTCAGATCAGTGAATGACGGTCGAGTGTTTGACGATTTAGCAAGAACCGAACGGGGAATCATGCTCAAACCTCTGGCAGAACTTTCGAAACGAGTCCATAACATTATGTAATGTAAGTGTAACATATTAGACTATCTGGGCAACAGAGATGGGCTTCCTTTGTGAAATGGCTTAACCTTATGAGCTACGATGTTACTTCTGTACCTCTCCTCTATCACTCTCTCTTTCACTGTCTCTGCTTCCTCTACTCTTTTCTTTTCTGCCGTTTCCGCCTCCCCCTACCTTTTTTTTCTCTTTTACCGTACCCACTTTCCCTTGCCCTTCTAATTTCTACTGTCTCTCTCTTTCCTCTACCCTTCTCTCTTCTGACGACTCTACTTTCCCGTCCCCTCTTCTACTGTCTCCACCTCAGCCACCCCTTCCTCTTCTACCGTCCTACCTCTCCCCTTTCTTTTATCGCTTTCTCTTCCACCGTTTTTACCTCTCTTTCTGCCCCTCTTTCTTCTATCGTCTCTACCTACCCCTCTCTCTTCCACTTACCTTACCTCTTTCTACTTCTCTCTCTTCTACCGTCTTCATCCACCCCCTCTCTTCTACCTTTTCTACTTACCCATCTATCTTCCACCGTCTCTACCTCCTTTCCTCCGCTATCATTCTCCCTCTATCATTTTTTGGGTAGTGATACATGATGTTGACTGAATCTTACTGTGTCTTGACTTTCAAGCGTATGTGCTTAACTATAGAGTGAACGCATATGCACTTTTGCGTGTATACGCCCGAGTGTGTGTATGTGTGTGTAATCATCTATTTGTTCCATGTGGGGAGGGAGTTCTACACCTTTTGGGTCCATCTCGAACATTTCTACAACTATGCAAAGTTTCGAACTTCTGTATGGTGGCCACATTAATAAAATCATCACAATTCATTCCATGTATCCAATATTCTTATACTATGAAGATACTTCTTACGTCTTTTCGAACGAGATGCTTGTTTAATTTTATGTTCCAGCTTATGGTTGTCCTAGCCTTGTATTTTTCGAGGAAATGTTCACTGTCGACGTTGTTAATCTGGTTTAAAAACTTACTAGCTGTAATCAGATCATTTTTTACGCTTTTCTTTTCCATGGTGGACAAATATAATGCCTCTTACCTCTACCAGTAACTCAACTCTCATAATTCCGGTATCACTCTTGTTATCTTCCTCTGAACCTTCTCTTTAAGTTCCTTGTGCTTCTTTGAGCGCGGTGACCAAACTTGAGAAGTATATTCTAGTTTTGGCTAGCAGTACGATATCGCCTTTACTGCTTCCCTTACGGTGGGACTAGCGACAGGTTAGGTACAATGTCAACCTGCAAGTCCCTCTCACACCCAGATTTCTTTACCTTATTTCATTTTCGCTAATATTCGTACTAAGGCCTATTGCCACTGTGTCCCATCCTCACTACTTTTCATCATCTCTGCCTGAATCTCTTCACTCATGTATCAGATGAACGTTTTGGCTTATTCAGGCTTCCCTTGTAAGTTGGTGCAATCCTCCTCGCTTTTTACTTTTCTCATGACATTGGGATTGTCCACAGAACATATTCACGTACGTTTTCACTCCTTCTGGCAAGTCATATACATATATCAAGAACAATGGTACCAGAACAGAGCCCTGCGGAACACACCAGTGGCCTCAGCCCACTTCGAGAATACTCCTCCTTTTGTTCTCTTTCATTTAGGTAATCTTCCATCCATCGAGGTAGTCTATCCCTTGTTTTTATCCCATGCATTCAGTTACCTTACGAGACTCCTATGTAGCACAGCTTCAAATGCTTCCTGACAGTCCTAGTACACAATATATCCAGCCTTGTCTTCTGTCTAAAATGGAGCTCCCTCGCACAGAAGTCTAAAATGGTCCTTGCGTATGATTTCCTTTCACTGAATCCATTTGCTTTCTGATTACAATCTTTTTCAGTACCTTGCAGAGCACGCTCGTCAGCGAGAGTGGTCTGTAGCTCAATGCAACCCGGTATTTGAGGCTAAAGTTACCTACGTTCTTTAATCTTCATTGTGATTTTCACAGAACCTTCACCACAATGTCTTGCTTCCTGGCTCCGGAACTCCATATCCTACTCTATGCTACCATAAGTATTTACTCTGCAGTTTCCACGATACTTCTCTGGGTCTGGTTTCGTCTTTACTTGTTCAACGTTCTCGTTTATCTCTTAATCAAAGGCAAACATTTACACGATCACCTTTCTCAGTTTGTGTATCATGTATGGTATTCTCAATTTGCATATTAGTACGTGTCAAAGTTTGGATCTAGTAATGATGGTTTCAGCCTCCGTGATCCTGGTATGCTCAGTAACATGTTCGCACGAGCGGTTTTCCTGAAAACAATATAAAAACACGTCTCCAAGACTTTCCTTCTCCATGTGAGTCCAAGTTCCCACAGTCCATCTCTCTATAATTGAAATTTCCCACCCTACTATAATAATAGTGCCTTACCATTCTCACTATGTGTTCACTTGCACTCGTGTATGTGTGTATGAGTATGTATCTTTTGTGCTAATGTTATTACACACATTTCTGCTGTGTAATTTTGGCGTGAGAATTATATAGACCATACGTAGGGCGTGGAAATTCACCCTGGGCGGCTGGGAGTGGCGTGGGCCCGTCCTCGGTGCGTGGGAGGTGCGTCCTGCCCTTGCACAAGTTTAGCTAACTCGCCTTCCTTAGGGAACTCCTGTACTCACTTGTCTCTCGAGTGCAGTATGCAGTGTTGCAACTGGTCCAAATTATTCATAAATCTGGTTCTGGGAGTTAACTGCGGCAGGTCGCTGAACTAATCATTTGGGTTAGTGTCGGTAGCCAGGTATGAGGCTGCTCATTTGTTATTCCAGATCTATACGTGCCGCCGAGCGGCCGGTGCTCATATATGACAAAGAATTTGTGTTTGAAGAATGAGCCTCGATACCTTCCGACCCGATGAGATCAGAGTTTATGTTACAACAGCGAAAAGCATCTATTATGCTAACTTTAACGGTTATAACAGGGATATCTACTCTGAGATATATCGTGAATTGGCGAAATTCAACGTCTGTGTACGCTAGAAGAGCAAGCCTCGGACATCAGCTTGACATTAACGTAAATGCTAGCTGCGATGTGCTAGTCTTGTGGCTACACAGTCAATTGGTGTCTTTTAGATTAAGGGCTCGAATATATATTGAGGTAGAAAGAAATATCAGTAGAAGACAACAATGTAATGTTTCTATACACAATGAAATATGTTAGATGTAGGTAGTAACTAAACCAATACTAAACTAAACTAGAATTTCCAGAGTCCTCATTGGTCTACATCCTGCTGACAGCCTCACCCTTGATCCGCTGATTAACGGGTTTTTGAAATCAGTTGAAGTTGTTGTTTGTTGTTACGCGTGAAGTATTGATAAAATTTCTTAGTAACAACTGCAAAATTTTATATACCCAAATAAAATGGGACTCTTTATTCAACTTATTCCATTTCCTATTTTCATAGGATAAAGGCAAACTGAACTTCGTAAGACCTAAAGACAGAGCCAAGTAGTCGGAACGCGATTGGATACATTGCCAGGATCGGAAGCTACTAGCACACCTCAGGGAAGAATGCTGTTCCCTACGGTATGGTAACAGAAAATGGGGTGTTCTTAGTACGAGAACAGGTATATTATAGGCAATCTATGTGATTACGTACAGATCGTTCACTGGTGGTGCGATATAAGTTTTATGTAGTTAACTCTCATACATTCGAATAATGGTAACTGAAATAAATATTTGACTGTTATTACCATGAATGAGACAGTGTTCACATCAGTCTGGGTATCCGTTTCAGATCATACTGTTCCTGTTAGATGCAAGACTGAGCTAAAGAGAATAGCTATAAATCGCTAAAACCACACCAACTTACCAAGTGTCAAACCAACTTTGGAGTTTGTCATGTTGCCTTATAAGTTCATGCCATTGTGTACAATCTTTATGTTTCTCAAGACCTTGGGATCATCCAAAAATCATATTGTAATATGGTTGCAATCCTACGGCTAAGTCATTTACATACATCAAGAAAAGGAAAGTTCCCAGTACTCAGCCCTGAGGCACGACCCCAGCCCATTTTTGCAGACCACACTTATCAAAGACACTGATCTATGTTTTAGCGTAATTTTCCTTCTCCTTTTCTCCTTAAAGACAGGTATAACATCTGCAATCTTCCACCCCCTTGGCACTTTGCCTTTCTCCAGAGACATCTTGAACAACATTACAAGCAGCCTGTCATGCGTATCTTTACACATCTTCAGCACGTATGAAGAAACGAGCTGTAAATGGGCCAAGGCCCTTTAGCAGTCAGTTTATTTCTTTGCGAAATCTTTCAGTGCTTAACAACACCTTCTCCTTATTTCATCTCATTAGTTTTCGGACTGCAGTGTTTTCCACTGTGACAACACTTCTGAAAGTTTCACTTAGCTTCTTGCATGTCTTTCCGTAATCTAAGCTTCTCTCACTGAATCCCTTAGCCTGATTAGCTGCACTTTACCTGATGATTTACTCCTAATAGATTTATAGAAAAGTTTTTAGATTGTGTTATGTCTTGTCCACAATATTCCTTCTTTCTTATTCTGCTACACTTATATTTTGATCTCTTGTATCTCTGAAATGCTGGCTAGCTGTAGTGCTGTATATATTCGATCCACTGTACATTCATAGGCTCCTCCGTTTCTATACATCGTTCAGTGAACCACATTAATTTCTACCCTTCCTATCTTGTTTGCAGGTAACGGTACGCATGACCCTACTCTTCTGTAAATAAGATAGAGCCGTCAATAAAGATGAATTATATGAAGATTACTGAACTTGATTTTCCAGTTTATATTCCCATAGGATTTCCATTAATTCTATGGAGATTTTATGACTATATCTCCTCTTTGAGGCTGGTTTAATATTTGTTCTTCTCATGTTTTATATACCATGTTACTCAGGCATTATTACGTGATCACTCTCCCCAAGTGATGCATCATACAGGGTGGCTCAAAAACAGGAGTCGTATTGGGAATTACTGAACTTGAAATCATAAAATTAGAAAAAGAATCCAGAATTATTATGACATAACTAGGTTATCTCTTCTATGTTTTAAACTGAACTTGTAACTGTCAGTTTGAATGATGAGTGAATGAATGAGTCAGTTATATCTAGATGAATCAAAGAGAGCAGCGTTACCAATGGAAATATCTAGATCCCAACAGTTGTCCAAAGACATTGCAAAGGACGGACACAATCGATCGTAGAAACATCTACACGTTCACTTTCCCTGTATGTTGGTATCCACGGCGCTAGCCCCATGAGTAATGATGTATACAATGACTTAGGACCATATCTGTATCATACTATAAAAGTAGATTAATCTTTTTAGATTCGTAAAATAGACACATTTCTCTTTAGATTTGAAAAAAAAAAAAATCATGTAATTGTACAGTTTAGCAGGTAAAGTAGAATTTGATGCTTGTATAAACGGTTAGGTCAAATTTTTGAAACACTCATAAGACATAACATTTTCTTTCTTTTAACAACCATGTGTATCATATCCTCAATTTCCATGCTGCTAATCTTAGAGATAGGGTTTAGTGAAGATGGTGTATAAGCCCCTCTGACTCTAGGTTGCTCAGTGACACGCCAGTACGGGCAATTTTCCTACATATACTGGAAAAACTTGTGTCACCATGTCTGTCTCCATGAGAATTAAAATTCTCCCAGAGCATTTCTTTATGACTGAAATCCTCGTTATTGAACACCATCTCTGGGGATTGCGTGTTTCGCTGCTTTATTCACCATCCTGGTTGTTCCTTCATTGTTCTCTTATGCGCTGGTGAGTTTGTTTAGTTATAAGCAGCATAGTACTTGTGATGAATATAACCACAGTTGTTGATATAACATATCAATAACTAAACAGTGAGACCAAACATTACCAGGACTCGGCCTCCTGAAGGTCGTCTCCTGTAACCCGATCAACCCCTCACCCTGCCTGCCACTGCCTGACACTCATAATGCAAAGCGGTCACACACACACATTATGCAAACCGTCCTGTTCCTACCCTGTATCATCATGGGCCACATACATAGTGGTCTTAAAATTATCTTTACATCCGAGGAAGGTGTTCAAGATATTTCGTTTGGTGGCTGTAACTTACGTTGACGGCCTTAATGACCCTGGCAATTGACAGGCTTAAAGCCCAAACACCCAAACTCCTTCGCTTGCGTCAGTCTGACGTAATGACTGTCTTAGTCAATGGTGGATTTTCCACTGATTACATGAGTGTTTCATCATTTTTTCATGGTCTTTATGTTGTTCGTAAACTATTCACATCAAAAGGATATCAGGATGCCATGTGATTCTAGATGGCCAGCGACAGTGATGTTCTTCGATTTTCTTATGTTTGGTTTTCGGAAGATTGTGGCCTCCGCCGCAGTGGTTAGCGTGGCGACCGACCAATCTAACGGTCCGGAGTTTGAGACCCTGACAGGTCAGCCGGCTCCCAGTCAAACCCCTTTTAGAGTTAGTCGATAATTGGGTACCTGGCGTAACCTTGGGGTATATATACAGAATGTTAAAACATCATATATACATAAAGGTAAACAGACGAGGTGATTTGTGTAAAACCGTCTTCCCGTAACACACGTATAGTAGTCACCGTTGTAGTCAGACGGAGAACCAGCCATAGGAACGCGGGCACGTTCAGATTAACTGGTTCCCCGTCAGCCATTCGCTACGCTTTATAGGATACAGGTGAGAGAGCGAGACGTGGAAGCCACAGGGTACCACCCGAACGTCGGGAAGGCCCGATACAGCCTAGCTTGACGGGTGTCCGTTCGCGCCAAGGTTTGCAGGGAAGGAAGCATGGAAGGGAAGAAGGACCTCACTAGAAATTTGAAGAAAGTAAATCAATACGATTCTAATATAATGATATTTTTCCATACTTATGGTTACGATACCATTATACAGATTATGTCTGACATGAACGACCGTAGTTTAACACGCTTTTACCAGGGGATGTGAACACTGAAGTGAAATTTAGGCTATTGGACTTACTTTCTCACTAACGTTTCGGCCTTCATATCTACTACCATTAACAAGTATGATCTAAGGTTTGAGTTGTTCTCCCGCAAACCAAGAGCATAAGTGAAAGCTGAGAATCCTGTGCCTATAAGCGCCGAGGCCTCTGTTGATAGTGGCACTGAAGCAATGCCTCTGTGGGCAGTGCTACTGAAGTTCATCCACTGTGAGTCGTGGTACTGAAGTGGTTTCCTTGTGGGTTGTGGTCCTGAAGTATTTCCCCAGTGGGTTTTGGTACTGAGGTACTGCTCCAGTGGGTTGTCGTACTGAGGTACTTCTCCATTGGGTTGTGGTACTGAGGTACTTCTCCAGTGGGTTGTGGTACTGAGGTACTTCTCCAGTGGGTTGTGGTACTGAGGTACTTCTCCAGTGGGTTTTGGTACTGAGGTACTTCTCCAGTGGGTTGTGGTACTGAGGTACTTCTCCAGTGGGTTTTGGTACTGAGGTACTTCTCCAGTGGGTTGTGGTGCTGAAGTACTGACTGCTCTGGATGACCCACCAGACAACAGCAACACAGAGCAATCAGTATGGTTGACGTACCAACGTCAACCAAATGACAACTTGTCACATCAGTAACTGAGGGACTTGGCGCCAACAAACATTCCTCCTTGAACCGTGTACGTTTAATCGATTTAAAGCTTTAAGCATTCGCGTTACACTGACGCGCTGTATAGCGAAGGCCAACGCAGTAGGTGGGTGGGTCCGGCCTCTCGCCTACATTTGGCAGTTGGATCAGGTTCCGTGCTGCAGAAATTATCCTTCTTGAAGCGAAGCGAAGTGAGTGTGTATGTGTGTGTGTGTCTGTGTGTGTGTGTGTGTGTGTGTGTGTGTGTGTGTGTGTGTGTGTGTGTGTGTGTGTGTGTGTGCGTGTGTGTGTGTGTGTGCGTGTGTGTGTGTGTGGCGGTCCTGGACACTAGGGCTCTTCTCTGTAATCGTCCCTCGGGTCTAGATACAGTGATCTGGATATCGATAACATGATTTTTGCTTGTATAACTCCTTGAACACCACGGCAGACGCAACCTCGATGACCCTTGACCATAACGGTACGACCCCTGGGTATGATAGCCTACGGCTTGATCTGATCTACATGGGTTCAGGTCAAAGGCTAGGCCTTACCCATGGGCCGTACCGTCATGATCATGGGTCTGAGAGAATGATCCCAATGAAACTAACGAATAAATACCGAATTCATCCAATGACAACAGGTGTCGCGGTGGTTACCATACATAGCGCAATGTGGCTGTCGTCCCAAACAGTGGGGCGGTCTGTACTAGTCGAGACGCCACCTCCAGTTCCTCTTCCTGTCTGGTAGCCTATAACCCGCTAGTTGACCGATGTACCTTTGTTTATCCTTCTGTGTTTAGACATGTACATATCTGGCCGTATCCATCCTCTCCTGGTTGTCTGTCTCCCTCTCTGTTGGTCTCCACTTTGTTTTGGCCTTTTCTGGTTGTCTCTGCCCTTCCCCGATCGTTCCAGTGATTCTCGAACGGTGTCTCCTTCTTTTCTTATGTCTTCCCTTCTCTGCCTGTTTCTGTCTCCCCGATTGTCTCGGCACTTCCATGATAGTCCATTACTGTCTATTATTGGCTCTGTCATTTTTCTTATGATCTATTTCCTGTTACGATCGTCCTCCCCTTTTCACCAGCCCCTCTTTTTCACTTCCTGTTATATTGTCGCTTATTGTTTCACTCTTCATCTTTCATATATCTAAGCAGTGAGACTTGTCCTTCACTACTGCTAAACAATCCCACTTCTCTTTTTTATTAGAAAATTTCTTTAGTCACCCGGAATAGGTCTGTAGCTAAGTTCAACTAGTGCCCTTTGACTACTAAGCACATAATTTTAGTCGACTACAATGACTTTTATTGCTAGAGAAAAATGTCTCAGTGTTACTTCGCTAAAAGGTCTATTGTTTCTTGTCGATCTTCAAAGTAACAATTTTGGGTACTTTTCGTAGACATTGGTGTCTTTTCCAGATAAAACCTTTGCATATTATTATCCTTGAAACGTGTTTCTTTGTGTTTTGCTTCGAATTTCATCAATTTGTTCTTATATATTTTGCTTTGTATTTGGTGAACCCTTTTTTGGCTACTAAAGAGCCTTTCTATATGGTGTTCATGTGCCGCAGAGCATCAGTTATTCATGTATTCCGTCTTACCCTCTGTCATTCCATGCCCAATCAAGTCAATCGTCCATTCATTCCGGCTAAGGTTCGTCCATTCATCTGGATATTCCAGGATCGTATCATTCAAATTCCAGCAACGTATGTACCACTCACCGACCCATGACGTAGTTGCTTTATTGTGACAATACCAAATTCGGCGTAAGGTTACACAGACGCCACGGAGACAGCGAGAGACGCACATGGACACTGACAACTAATACTGTGATTTACGTTGTACGGAGATGACCTTGTTGAAAACGACCTGCATCTATTGTTCTTGTACGATGTGCATGTACTTTTGAGTGAGACACATCCACTGTTCTTGCACGACCTGCTGCATCTGTTCTTGTACGACTTGCGTCTAAAGTCCTTGTACGACCAGCACCTAGTGTTCTCGTGTGGCGCTGCCCCTAATGTTCCTGTATCATTCTTGCACAACCTGCACCTACTGTTCTTGTCCGACCTGCACCTACTGTTCTTGTCCGACCTGCTCCTACTGTTCTTGTCCGACCTGCTCCTACTGTTCTTGTACGACCTCCGTCTAGTGTGCTCCACGACCTGCACATACCGTTCTCGTACGACCTGCTCCTACAGAACATATCATTTGAAAGACAGGAACAGATTTCGTGTTTCACATCATTCTGTATATGATGCTGTAGTAATGCAAATCATTTTTGAAAGGTGTACATATTTCTCTCGGGCTAATACGGGAGAACACTCCGGTCTGAATATTACATCGCGAATGTTAGCATATTTGTTGCGAAACTGATTATATTCCATATTTGTCTCTCCCCAGCATGGATAGCATACCTATGTCCTTTAGCGATAGATGAAGAAAAGCTACCCTCGTGGCTGCGTGTAGACTTAAGGTTTTCTTCATAAGCTGTCTTTGTGTCTTTTTAACTAGATATATCTCTTACCTTCAAAGCCCTGACACGTTATTTCACTAGTCAGATGTGCTGCAGCATCTGGGAAATCAGTTTCCCCGTAAACACCACACACACAGTTGATCAACAGCTGCTCTGAAGCATATGTTGCCTGATTAAGATCATTATGTCTGTTTTCCGCCACCTTGGCGTGAATGTATTAGCCAAATGTTGGTTCTGTTGTATTTGTTAGAGAATCTGTAGACCTGTGTTTGTTTGATTATGTTTGTTGTCGAGTTAGTCAACATGTATCCACAGCAACGTTGTGGATTTCTCGAGAATTAGATACGAAGGAAGTTCTGTCGTGGTGTGCTATGATGTGCCTGGGTTTGTGTATGTTGCGAGGCTAGTTTCGTGGCCTTCCCGGAAAAGAAAGTGTTGAAAGATTCCTTCATCGTATCTATACACTTTACCTTTGTTCGGCTGGGTTTGAAACACCCTTGAAACTACTTTCGATAGCAAGACGACATAACCTAAAGTGTACTGCAGATCAGTGTAAGGATACTACGTATATTTAAAGCCCTAATGTAAAGCCTACAAAAATTAGTCTATCTAAACTATCTACTCGTTCATATCCTGTACGTAGTAGATTCATATATCCCTTCCTCGTTACTATACATATCTCAACAGTTATCTTTATCACATGTACTCCATTGTAAATAATAATGATGATGATGATCATCACCATTATCATCACTATGGTTTTCATCTCTTAGATTACATGTTCATTTTACTGACGTTTTATGTGTGTTGTGAACGTCCTTGTCCAGGCAGCTTAACCGTGGGCGGCAGCTAATGTCCCCCGGTCCAGCCTGGCTGAAGAGGGACAACCCTTTCACTAGGCCTTGACCCGTGAACCCTTGCGGGAGAGGGCGGGAGAAGCTCGGGGGGAGAAGGAGGGGCGAAGGTGAAGGGTGGAGGAGTGGCAAGGAAATCTTTAGGTTGGTTGACTGGTCATATCTTCTCTGGGTTGTGTGATAGGGGAGAGAGAGAGAGAGAGAGAGAGAGAGAGAGAGAGAGAGAGAGAGAGAGAGAGAGAGAGAGAGAGAGAGAGAGAGAATCTACTTACTTTAGACGAGATTTTGCCAAAGGGCAGGACTAACGCGTGGCGCTCAACGTACGTCTTGGTTATGGAGTAATACGGACTTCCTCTGTCGCTACGTTCATTCCATACATATCACACCTGAGCCTACCTGGAAATGATGATAACCATATGTCCGAGTTTTTGTAAATTCAATTCATGTTACTTATTTCACCAGGTAGTAGACTGAAGACTATCTTTATCCGTTTTCTTTATTGGCGGCAGGGCCCTCGTATAGTAAGGTAGATTTCAAGGTGTTCTTGTGGTCTTTACTGACTCTATTTCTACCTTGTTCAAAGGCTTTCAGGCACATGATATCGTCCACTATGCCACAGTGGTGTTCCCATGCGTAAATGTCACGAATCTTTCTCTTTTCCTTTCTATGTTGTAAAGTTTGACTCCTCTCAAGTTCTGATGGTTTACACGTTCCGTCCTCTTACGTTTTATTCGAGTGCATACATCCTTACTTACAATTACTTGCACAAGACTGCCAAAAACACCAGGGCTGATATGAGATCTAGGAGAAGGGAAGAGTTTCACTGCCTGATGCACTTTGTCCCTGATGCAAGAAGCATCGGAGCAAAAGCGATCGAACTGACCGAGGCGATGAACGTTTATTGGGAGAACGGATGTAGCAAGACGTCCCAGCCAAGACGACCTCTGCTTGTGCAGCTGGAGGCATCCTGACTGCTGAGGCGGGACTGGTCTCACGATACAGCTGTTGTTCAAACTACTGAAGGAAGACCACTGGACTCTACCACCGGTAGAGTGCTAAAGGTGTTTCTGGAGGGAAATAAAGGGGTGAAGAGCCCAGGGGGAGAGGAGAAAGATAAGATTATATGATTATGCATTCAAATCGGGAAGGTTCAGGAGGGATAAAATGAGATTCAGTATGTTAGTGTTTTTTTCAGATCATTAAAGAGTGGGAAAAAAGGGGGGTCTCGACTCCACTGTGATCATCCCTAATAGACCCAAGGCAAACTTTTGGGTGTGTATTAAAATTCCACGCATAAAGGACATCAGAGTACAGCTGTGAAGTGAGCAACGCCCTGGGGCAGGAAGCAAAATAGTCTAAGAGTTGTACACTTGGGGTCACGGGCGAGAAAAATACGAATTATAAAACGAAAGTTTTTCTGGGCTGGGAAATCTGAGGCAGAGTAATCGAAACTAAGATACTCAGGATCTCTGAGGCGAGCAACAAGCGCCCTTGAAGTGGATTATAGCCACGGGTTTGACGGTGATGACGACGGGGCAGCCTTGGATAATTGGGTTTCAGAAAGATGATGATAAGGTTAGGAAGTAGACAGATGGCCGTGCAGAAGAGCGGAGGCTGGATCTGATACTGCGGATGCTACAGAAGACAGAGGAACGAGTCAAGGTGTAGAAGCGGTGTTGATAAAGGTGAACTGGGTTCCTGGCTTTCAGCAGCTCTCAAGGGTCCTGGGAAGTACTCAGCTCTGCTCAGCCAGTTTATTGCCATATATATATATATATATATATATATATATATATATATATATATATATATATATATATATATATATATATATATCCCTGGGGATAGGGGATCAAGAGTACTTCCCACGTATTCCCTACGTGTCGTAGAAGGCGACTAAAAGGGGAGGGAGCGGGGGGCTGGAAATCCTCCCCTCTCGTTTTTTTTTTTTAATTTTCCAAAAGAAGGAACAGAGGGGGCCAGGTGAGGATATTCCAAAAAAGGCCCAGTCCTCTTTTCTTAACGCTTCCTCGCTAACGCGGGAAATGGCGAATAGTTTAACAGAAAAAAAGATATATATATATATATATATATATATATATATATATATATATATATATATATATATATATATATATATATATATATATATATATATATATACCTATGAGTCCACGGGGAAAATGAAACACGATAAGTTCCCAAGTGCACTTTCGTGTAATAATCACATCATCAGGGGAGACACAAGAGAGAAATATAAGTCAGTTGATATACATCGAAGAGACTAAGCTAGGACGCCATTTGATAAACATGTGATTGTCATATATATATATATATATATATATTCATATGAGTCCATATATATAAGGGGACTTACGGGTTAAAAAGATTCCCTTGAGTTGCGTCTACTGAATCCATTTGCTCCATGAATAAGAATTACAATAATGATAATTATTATTATATTATTCCTATTATCATCAATACTCTTCATTATAATGATAGTCATCTTTATTACTATGATTATGAATTATCATGATATGTAATTACTATGATGGAAATAAAGAAAGAATGGAGATGAGGTGAACTTGGTGTTGTAACAGCTCTCGCCGTGTGGGTTATTAGTGAAGGTGATTTTCGACTTTCGTTAGCGAAGGTGACGCCTTCACTCTATGTAACGCTATATGTAACACGATAGGCCTACGTGTGAGTGGCTGGCTGACGTCACGTTCGCATCAGGACGAGGAACACACCGAGAAATTTAGAAAGTCACCACCTGGTGGTCTAGACGTCACGAAGCCCCGGGAACGTGTTGCTTGTTGTGAGCGTCAACTGTCTGTGTCGCTGGGTTAAGATATCATCTTTTATGTGTTTGTGTGTTGTGAGCGCCAACTGTTTGTGTCGCTGGCCTATGACATTATCTTTAATGTGTTTGTTGTGAGCGTCAGCTGTTTGTGTCGCTGGGCTAAGATATCATCTTTTATGTGTTTGTGTGTTATGAGCGTCAACTGTTTGTGTCGTTGGGCTTAGATATCATCTTTTATGTGTTTGTGTGTTGTGAGCGCCAACTGTTTGTGTCGCTGGCCTATGACATTATCTTTAATGTGTTTGTTGTGAGCGTCAGCTGTTTGTGTCGCTGGGCTATGATATTATCTTTTATGTGTTTGTGTGTTATGAGCGTCAACTGTTTGTGTCGTTGGGCTAAGATATCATCTTTTATGTGTTTGTTTGTTGTGAGCGTCAACTGTTTGTGTCGCTGGGTTAAGATATTATCTTTTATGTGTTTGTGTGTTATGAGCGTCAACTGTTTGTGTCGCTGGGCTAAGATATCATCTATTATGTGTTTGTTTGTTGTTAGCGTCAACTGTTTGTGTCGCTGGGCTAAGATATCATCTTTTATGTGTTTGTGTGTTGTGAGCGTCAACTGCTTGTGTCGCTGGGCTAATATATTATCTTTTGTGTGTTTGTGTGTTGTGAGCGTCAACTGTTTGTGTCGCTGGCCTATGATATTATCTTTTATGTGTTTGTTGTGAGCGTCAGCTGTTTGTGTCGCTGGGCTATGATATCATCTTTTATGTGTTTTGTTGTTAGCGTCAACTCTTCTTGTCGCAAAGCTCAAGTCTTGTATATATGAAATGGAATATCGCTTGTAGTTTAATATCTACACCTGAGGGCATTCTACATTAGTCAAGATGTTATTTGTCATCATAGTCTTGCGTAAAGTTGGATATGAAGGGATTTCAAGAATATCTCCCCATAGTCACGATAATGCAGCACTTAATTTATGCTAATACCTGTTCGCCCTTTCCCGCCTTAATGAACTAACGCCAGGAACAGACAACCGAGTCGTGAGGGGGGGAGGGGGGGATCATGGAGTGGTCCCTTTTTCTGTTTCTCCATTGGGAAAGTGACGATACAGATGGGGTGGATTTCCAGCCCTCCGCTCCTGCCCCTCTCACTCGACCTTTAAAACACCCAGGGTTATACGTGGGGAGTAACCCTTCTCCCCAGGGGTAGAAGAAAACATACAAGGAAATAATTTCTAAGGTAGACATATAGCTTTCCAGTTCCTCATGGTCGACACGGCGGAGGGAAACACGGAACGTTATACGGCACGAGTCTCCAGTATCATGAACCCGTGTTAGGCAAGATCTGTGTTGTTGTATGATGATGATCCGGAGGTTTGCCACGGCGTGGCCAGAGCATCTCGGACGGGTGGTGTACAGTGACCCATGGTGTGTCCAGAGGTACACGTCTCAAGAATTTGAGGATTTCAACTACATCTTCGTCGAACTCATCATCCTCGGTCACTTTCATCCAGGATCACCGTCATCCTGGTTCATATTCGTCCAGGCTCACCCTCATCTTATCTTACTTTCACCTTGCGTCATCATCATGATGGATCGCCCACATCATGGCTCACCTTCATCCTAGGTCATCATCATCCTGGGTCACATTCATCCTAGGATCACCTTCATCCCGGCTCACCTTCATCCAGGGTCAAACATCGCATGAGGAAGGAGAGAGACGTGAGCGAGACGATGAACAATACGACAGGAAAACAAAAAACTGTGTCGCTTAAAAAAAAAAAGAAATTCCTTCATCTACCTGAGGACAAGGCCACGCTTGAGGAGGGTCGTGTGATAACCATGGCTCGTTATCTGCACACATCTCATTACTGACCGCCAGATATAGCCTGATATCTCTCGATTCCTTCCATGACTACAGCCAGAGGCAAGGTCGCCTCGCCACACCCGCCCATGAGCAGAAATGTCTGATGCCTTCGTCCCGGGTGAGGTGGCGACTTTTCCATGGCCTAAACTGATTATCAAACATGTCTCTGTAACTACACATGTCACCTCAGTATCCTAGTTTATGAAGAGTTACTGCAGTTTAAGGGCCGCGCTCCAATCAGGAGCAGGGGAATGATGGACTCCTACGCAGCGAGGATTTCTTCCACGAGACTGCACTCCTCGTCCAAGGCGATGATTACAGCCTCAACGGTATAAGCATGTGCTGGCGGAGTCCGGTCACACGAGACATGAATGAGAGGGTGGAAGTGAAAACATCGGATGCATGATATGATGAATAACGGTATGAAAAACGGAAAATAAGACGCAAATACAATGAAGAGACACAAGAGAGTAAGGAGATATCAGAGGCAATACGATTTGTTAGGATGGGAAGCAGACGAAGACGAAAAGATCCTGATGATAAGAATGTATGAGAGAGAGAGAGAGAGAGAGAGAGAGAGAGAGAGAGAGAGAGAGAGAGAGAGAGAGAGAGAGAGAGAGAGAGAGAGAGAGAGAGAGAGTTGTAGACGGAAACAGAAATTACGAGGCTTGGGGTGAAGCTGGAGACCATATAGTATAAAGGATTTCAGGACCTCACCCACAGCTTCCACGTAATGCAGTATACAGCATCTAGGTAAATACCTCAGGTACAGTGGTGTAAATAAACAAAGGGATATCGATAAAGACGATTTCTCGTCAAAAACAAGCGAACCTTTGTGCCCTCGCTCCTCAACTACACTTGTGGCTGCGGGAAAGTCTCGAACGCATCCCTAGACTGCAACACAGCCAACTTCTAGTATAAACTAAACACTTAATAGTCTACTTTCCTAGGGGAAAAAATATTTGTGTTTATGAAAAACAACTGATCAAGTTCAGACTACGACAAAAATTCTGGGTGGACGAAGACCACATTGCCAATGCAATTCTGAACGTTCACTTGGGAGAGGTAGTGCAACCTGCAGTAACTGACTGAATGATTACGGTCACAAGTTGATTGGTCTTGTGTGAAATAACAAGGTATGTCTGATCCTGGCTGTGACCCTTTATCTTATCGGATGACGGAGCACTGTGCTTATCGCTCAGTCTCAGACAAGTCTACTAGATTTCTTTTATGAAATAATCAACATGTATGATGAAAGTAAATCTGTTGATGTTATGTATTTAAAAAAAAAAAAGAACATTCGGTAAAGTTTCGCATCAAAGGTTCCTCACAAAAGTGAAGTCAAACGGCTTTGTTCTTGGGTGGTTAAGAAAGTGGCTGACTGACCGTAAAGCAGAGTAGTTGATGATGGTCCAGCCTCTGATGGTTGGACGTAACAAGTGGTGTGCCACAGGGATCAGCTATGCGGACCAGTTCTCTTTCTCATACACATTAATGATATTGACGTTGAGCTGCGTTGTAAGACATCAAAATTCGGGGACGATGAATCTAAAACAGAACCTTAATATCTCTGGCTTCGAATTGATATAGATGCACTAGATTGGACTGGGCTAACAGATGGCAAACGATAAGTGCAAAAGGTTTACATATCGGGTGTAAATATGAAATGGCAAGCTACGGTATAATTCTGCTGAGCTACCAAAACGTAAAGGAGGAAAAGGATTCGGGTTCAGTAATGTTTGGTGACTTAAGCAAAGCAAGCAGAATATATAAGTAGAAACGAGAGCGAACAAAATTCTTGGATTCATAGGTAAGGCTTCCGAATCTATATTGTTCTCATCCTTTACAACTCACTGGTGTGATCCCATCTTGAATATTGTGCTCAGTTTTTGGTAACCCTACGTGAGGAAAGACAGACAGAATGGAGAAAGTACAGAGGCGAGCTACTAAGAAACAAATCCTATAGGAGCCGACTAAGCGACCTGAATTCGTTTAGTTTAGAAAAGAGAAGGTTAAGAGGTGATCTAATACAAGTATTCAAAGTAATCAAAGTCTCTGATCATCTCGATCTAACGAGCTACTTAAGGTGAGCTTCGTCTGATATTACTCGTAGTAATGGATATAATCTCCCTGGTAAACGTCTTACCTCGAAAGAGGTGAAGTACATTTTCTTCAACAGGATTGTTTACATGTGGAATGATTTACCAATTAGCGTAGTTGAAGACAGAACTATAAGTAACTTTACGTACAGACTTAATATATATAGTTTTGCTTCAAATTCACGACTGACAATATGTGTACTTCCTTAGCTATACGATATATCTATAGGTCTTCCTCTTCTAAAAATCTGTCTCTATTCCCACCACATTAATCTATAAGTTTTGGTTTTCTTCAACTATCACAAACGGCTTCGTTAGGACCCAGTTTTCCACTGCTGTTTGAATTCAGCTGAATTCAGTCGCGCTACCATTGGGTGTTGAGCCAGGTAAACCTCGTCAGATAAGCGTGATAACGTGCGTTCATACACTTGAAGATTACAGGAAAGGTCATGCTTATCTTCCTTTTTATCACAGCGTCAATCCTGATTTACTACAGCTTGAGCCTGTTCCCGCCTGTAGTCAGGACGGCCTGGCCCGGGACGAACGATCATACTGGAGAACGACGACAAGGAAGAACGACCAGGTCAAAAACAGGTCATTTGCACTTAAAGATAGTACCGCCATGCTCAAGGGTCGTACCGTCATGCTCAAGGGTCGTACCGTCATGCTCAAGGGTCGTACCGCCATGCTCAAGGGTCGTACCGTCATGCTCAAGGGTCGTACCGTCATTCTTAAATTGAGAAATTGTCTTCCTACTTTTCAAGTTCTTCAATACCTGGGCCACGCAGATATGTACACCAACAGCAGGTGTACAGCCACACTGGTGTACACCTAAAGCTGGTGTACAGCCACACTGGTGCACATCAACAGATGTACAGCCACAATGGTGTACACCAGAGGTCGGTGCACACCATTCTGGTGTACACCACTACGAACATGGCACTCAGTCCTGGAGATAAGGCTTACGTAATGCCCTTGGTGGCGATAGGAGAAGGAAGGAGGGGGGGGGGGGGGGGGGGGGGGGGGGGGGGGGGGGGGGGAGGAATTGCCTCATGGCCCCTCTTCACTAGATGACATTTATCACTACTCATGGTTATCATTTACAATTATCTACTGAACTACAGTAGCACATACATATACCTTTACACATATTTACACATATATTCTTACACATATCTTCATCATTTTCACACGTAATTATATTTACACATATATTCTTACACATATCTTCATCATTTTCACACGTAATTATATTTACTTCGACAATTACACATCAGAGATGCCTCTAGAGGGAAGTAGTCTCTGAAATAAGTAATCAAAGACACTTAACGTTCGTACATGTGTTATGATGTTGGTCACTAAGTCGCCATATGATGACCCTATCTGCCACGCTGGTCGTCATATGATGACCCCCGCTGCGTGCCACGCTTGGCGTCATATGATGACCCCCGCATCATTTAAGGGTGGTCAGCATTACCCACATGAGGGAGGGACAGACGACTGAGCCTTAGAGGAGAACTCCACACTTGGAGTAATTCCAATCCTCCTCCTGCTCTGACCGTGTTAGTCACCTACAATGCTCAGGAGATGTTTGGAAAGTAGATTACGTCTTCCCTTTGCCGAAGGATAGATAATAATGATAATGATAATAGCAATGATAGTTACAATAATAATAATGATAAGAATAATAACAATGATAATAATGATAAGAATAATAATAATAAAAATAATAATAATAATAATAATGATAATAATAAAAAAATATAATATAATAATAATAATCCTCCCCTCCTTGTATTAACTTTCTAAAATGGGAAACAGAAGAAGGAGTCACGCGGGGAGTGCTCATCCTCCTCGAAGGCTCAGAGTGGGGTGCCTAAATGTGTGTGGATGTAACCAAGATGTGAAAAAAGGAGAGATAGGTAGTATGTTTGAGGAAAGGAACCTGGATGTTTTGGCTCTGAGTGAAACGAAGCTCAAGGGTAAAGGGGAAGAGTGGTTTGGAAATGTCTGGGGAGTGAAGTCAGGGGTTAGTGAGAGGACAAGAGCAAGGGAAGGAGTAGCAATACTCCTGAAACAGGAGTTGTGGGAGTATGTCATAGAATGTAAGAAAGTAAATTCTCGATTAATATGGGTAAAATTGAAAGTTGATGGAGAGAGGTGGGTGATTATTGGTGCATATGCACCTGGGCATGAGAAGAAAGATCATGAGAGGCAAGTGTTTTGGGAGCAGCTAAATGAGTGTGTTAGCGGTTTTGATGCACGAGACCGGGTTATAGTGATGGGTGATTTGAATGCAAAGGTGAGTAATGTGGCAGTTGAGGGAATAATTGGTATGCATGGGGTGTTCAGTGTTGTAAATGGAAATGGTGAAGAGCTTGTAGATTTATGTGCTGAAAAAGGACTGTTGATTGGGAATACCTGGTTTAAAAAGCGAGATATACATAAGTATACTTATGTAAGTAGGAGAGACGGCCAGAGAGCGTTATTGGATTACGTGTTAATGGACAGGCGTGCGAAAGAGAGACTTTTGGATGTCAATGTGCTGAGAGGTGCAACTGGAGGGATGTCTGATCATTATCTTGTGGAGGCTAAGGTGAAGATTAGTATGGGTTTTCAGAAAAGAAGAGTGAATGTTGGGGTGAAGAAGGTGGTGAGAGTAAGTGAGCTTGGGAAGGAGACCTGTGTGAAGAAGTATCAGGAGAGACTGTGTACAGAATGGAAAAAGGTGAGAACAATGGAAGTAAGGGGAGTGGGGGAGGAATGGGATGTATTTAGGGAATCAGTGATGGATTGCGCAAAAGATGCTTGTGGCATGAGAAGAGTGGGAGGTGGGCTGTTTAGAAAGGGTAGTGAGTGGTGGGATGAAGAAGTAAGAGTATTAGTGAAAGAGAAGAGAGAGGCATTTGGACGATTTTTGCAGGGAAAAAATGCAATTGAGTGGGAGAAGTATAAAAGAAAGAGACAGGAGGTCAAGAGAAAGGTGCAAGAGGTGAAAAAAGGGCAAATGAGAGTTGGGGTGAGAGACTATCAGTAAATTTTAGGGAGAATAAAAAGATGTTCTGGAAGGAGGTAAATAGGGTGCGTAAGACAAGGGAGCAAATGGGAACTTCAGTGAAGGGCGTAAATGGGGAGGTGATAACAAGTAGTGGTGATGTGAGAAGGAGATGGAATGAGTATTTTGAAGGTTTGTTGAATGTGTCTGATGACAGAGTGGCAGATATAGGGTGTTTGGGTCGAGGTGGTGTGCAAAGTGAGAGGGTTAGGGAAAATGATTTGGTAAACAGAGAAGAGGTAGTAAAAGCTTTGCGGAAGATGAAAGCCGGCAAGGCAGCAGGTTTGGATGGTATTGCAGTGGAATTTATTAAAAAAAGGGGGTGACTGTATTGTTGACTGGTTGGTAAGGTTATTTAATGTATGTATGACTCATGGTGAGGTGCCTGAGGATTGGCGGAATGCTTGCATAGTGCCATTGTACAAAGGCAAAGGGGATAAGAGTGAGTGCTCAAATTACAGAGGTATAAGTTTGTTGAGTATTCCTGGTAAATTATATGGGAGGGTATTGATTGAGAGGGTGAAGGCATGTACAGAGCATCAGATTGGGGAAGAGCAGTGTGGTTTCAGAAGTGGTAGAGGATGTGTGGATCAGGTGTTTGCTTTGAAGAATGTATGTGAGAAATACTTAGAAAAGCAAATGGATTTGTATGTAGCATTTATGGATCTGGAGAAGGCATATGATAGAGTTGATAGAGATGCTCTGTGGAAGGTATTAAGAATATATGGTGTGGGAGGCAAGTTGTTAGAAGCAGTGAAAAGTTTTTATCGAGGATGTAAGGCATGTGTACGTGTAGGAAGAGAGGAAAGTGATTGGTTCTCAGTGAATGTAGGTTTGCGGCAGGGGTGTGTGATGTCTCCATGGTTGTTTAATTTGTTTATGGATGGGGTTGTTAGGGAGGTAAATGCAAGAGTTTTGGAAAGAGGGGCAAGTATGAAGTCTGTTGGGGATGAGAGAGCTTGGGAAGTGAGTCAGTTGTTGTTCGCTGATGATACAGCGCTGGTGGCGGATTCATGTGAGAAACTGCAGAAGCTGGTGACGGAGTTTGGTAAAGTGTGTGGAAGAAGAAAGTTAAGAGTAAATGTCAATAAGAGCAAGGTTATTAGGTACAGTAGGGTTGAGGGTCAAGTCAATTGGGAGGTGAGTTTGAATGGTGAAAAACTGGAGGAAGTGAAGTGTTTTAGATATCTGGGAGTGGATCTGTCAGCGGATGGAACCATGGAAGCGGAAGTGGATCATAGGGTGGGGGAGGGGGCGAAAATTTTGGGAGCCTTGAAAAATGTGTGGAAGTCGAGAACATTATCCCGGAAAGCAAAAATGGCTATGTTTGAAGGAATAGTAGTTCCAACAATGTTGTATGGTTGCGAGGCGTGGGCTATGGATAGAGTTGTGCGCAGGAGGATGGATGTGCTGGAAATGAGATGTTTGAGGACAATGTGTGGTGTGAGGTGGTTTGATCGAGTAAGTAACGTAAGGGTAAGAGAGATGTGTGGAAATAAAAAGAGCGTGGTTGAGAGAGCAGAAGAGGGTGTTTTGAAATGGTTTGGGCACATGGAGAGAATGAGTGAGGAAAGATTGACCAAGAGGATATATGTGTCGGAGGTGGAGGGAACGAGGAGAAGAGGGAGACCAAATTGGAGGTGGAAAGATGGAGTGAAAAGGATTTTGTGTGATCGGGGCCTGAACATGCAGGAGGGTGAAAGGAGGGCAAGGAATAGAGTGAATTGGAGCGATGTGGTATACAGGGGTTGACGTGCTGTCAGTGGATTGAATCAAGGCATGTGAAGCGTCTGGGGTGAACCATGGAAAGCTGTGTAGGTGTGTATATTTGCGTGTGTGGACGTGTGTATGTACATGTGTATGGGGGGGTTGGGCCATTTCTTTCGTCTGTTTCCTTGCGCTACCTCGCAAACGCGGGAGACAGCGACAAAGTATAAAAAAAAAAAAAAAAAATAATAATAATAATAATAATAATGATAATAATAGTGATGATAATAATAATAATGATAATAATAATAATGATAATAATAATGATAATAATGATAATAATAATAATGATAATAATAATAATAATAATGATAAAACTAAACGTTTATTTAATTACTGACAGCCAAAGGCTGAGAATGTACAAAGTACGTACAACAGGAAGACGGGAGAATATACACAGGAAGACCTTCCTCAGACACATAGGCGAACATTGACACAATGTCAACCAACCGCTCATGATGTTGGGAGGGAGTGATCCTGTGGCGATCTGCGCGACCTCGTACGAGTTCGATGTGGCTATGGCGCCGAACTGCATTCAGGGGACGACGCGGGATGGTTGAAACGGGTTGGGAGGGTCATGGTGTCAAGCGCCTCTTGATAAGTGGTGTTTACCCGGAGTTTACTCAGAGCTGACTTCCGGAAGCCATCTACCTCCACAGCTCGGGTCGAAGCCAAGCTGCTGAGTTGGATTACTTGGTCCTCCAAGTTGTTAGAGTCCGCAGCCTGCAGTTTGGTCTGGTGCACTTTATAAGTGCTTATCCAGGACCTCCTGTAATTTCTCCACTGTACATTCCGCAGTGTTTCTGATGGCTGCAGGTACTGTGTTGGGTAGTCTTGGTTCCCGGATGTTCTTGTTATCCCTATCGCACCTTTTCATCGTGGTCGCAATGTTTTTGGCTTTTCGAGTTTGTCGTGCCAACAGCGAAGCATTATCAAGAGTGGGTTGTCAAGTATGCCTTCCAGGATTTTCCCAGGTGTGGATGATGATACACCTCTCCCGTCTGCGCCTCAGGGAGTCCAGCCTCAGTTACTTACAGTCGTTCGCATCAGTTCAGGTCGTCTCCCGCGTCAATCCGGACCGTGAAAGATCTCTGCACATTTTCTAACTGTATAGGAGGGCCTCAGTGATGGTCTTGCGTGTCCTTGATTGCACATCTTTGAGCAGTCTATATGTGTGTGTGTGTGTGTGTGTGTGTGTGTGTGTGTGTGTGTGTGTGTGTGTGTGTCTGTGTATTTTTAGGAATCATACGATCCTTTGAAGACCATTTACATGTGTAATTATCAATGGGTATCAAAACTGCAGGAAGCGGATAAGAAAATCACGGGCATTTACTTTATGTTTGGTCTAGCTGGATATAAGTAATCCTGATTATCAAAAGAGAAGTCATTCATGTATGCTTATATATCGCACGTAAAAGACAGTTATGGTTTCCCTAAGGATGTGTGAAAGCCTTACTAAGTCTGTCTGATGTATGTATGACTGAACTATGTGTAATGTATGTAATGTAGGGATGTATTACTGAAAAACACGTACGAAAAGATTAGTGGATATCTGCCGATGAAGGTGGTTGGATTCGGGAAAAGATCGAAGCTGAACCGTCTGAGGATTCGAATCAGTGTCCACATTAAGCAAGAAAAGAACGAGATGAGCAGGTTCTGGTTCGAATCGAGTCCGGTAAACTCTACTGTTAGGAGGAAGAACCGGGAATTACAGGTATGTAGAACCTGAATGAGAAGATGACGAAGCCTCTCAGACTTCGCTGCTCTTGCATTAAGCAGCATGTGATGAACGCCCATCAACATAACGTGAGACCGTTTTCGGCACAGATGAACACAGTTACATTACCATGTCTACCTCGACCGTCGAACACTCAAGTGTTGCTTCGGCAGAAAAAGGAAACGGAGACATTTCTTTGCCATGTTCATCAGTAAGTTGTATTCCTCGTCATTCTCAAATGAAAGATTTGGATATCACCCGATGCTTTCAATATCTCAAGGAGCAGGTAGGAGGGTGTAACACCATCACCGCAAACACTGGCTGGAGAAAGGACGGGCTAACGAATGATAGCGTTATGAGTGGTAGTGGGAGGGTGGGTCAAATGTAGGTGGGTGGCGGAACAGAAGTAAGTGTGTACGTGGGTGGTATGACTGTGATGGGTGTGTACGTGGATGGTGTGTGTGTGTGTGTGTGTGTGTGTGGTGGGTGCGTACTTGAGTGGCGGGAAAGTAGTGGGTTTGCAAATGGGTGGTAGAAATATGGTGGTTACATACGTGAATTATGGGATAGTGGCTAAGGTTACGTGGATATGTACATGGGTGGTGGGACACTGGTGGATGTGTATGTGGTGGGTGTGAGTATAATGAATGTGTACGTGGTGGTGGTGGGACACTGGTGGATGTGCACGTGGTGGGTGTGAGTATAATGAATGTGTACGTGGTGGTGGTGGGACGGTGATGGGTATGTATGTGAAGACTGGGTCAGCGGCAGTGGCGGATGAGTCGCTGGGTACGGGAACGCCAGTGAACGCTGGTGAGTATGTTTGCCTGGGTTGGTGGAGGAACGAATGTGTGTGTGTGTGTGTGTGTGTGTGTGTGTGTGTGTAATGCCTCTGTGAAGGAATCACTTTGTGAGTACGTCGATAAGTCAAGAAGTCTTAAGGCGGCCTGGGAAGTTCTGGACCTAATATGCTTAAGTACTGAAGAATCTATTGTTGGGTTGGGTGAGGCAGGTTTGGTGCTGGAATTCTCTGGTAGTGATGAAGATGGAATGTCATGTCCTTGGATCAGTTAATGGTACGCTGAACTCTCTAAGAAAGCGATCGTTGGCTACAAGAACCATAGCTGGAATCGCATAAGGTTGGAAACTCTTTAGCTGGGTTGAAGGAGGAATATGTAGAGTCTTTGGCTGAGTGGTAGCGGGGTGGAAGGGCCATGGGTAGGTTGACGGTGAGCGGGGTAGCCCGTGCTCAGGAGGGAGGTGGTATGGAAAGTCTAGTGGTGGGCATGGAAGTAGGCCGGCCACTCAGGCGGCCTGCAGCGATAATCTGTGAATTTTCTAACGCTCGATTTCATTATTCATGTCCGGTCCTGCGCGGTGATTACTGATTGTAATCATATTACGACTGAGTGTATCGTGAGAGATTGAACACAAGTTCACAACAATTTAGGTTACTGATTACTGGTCAACACGCCGAACTGGCCCATACAGCACACAATAAGGTTAATGGTAATGATGTTTTGTACGGGTTTAAAAGCATCTTAACCTTTTCATTACCTAGGAAGTGGATGTACACTAAACTGCTTCAGCGATTTAAGCTGGTGATCAATGAAACAAGACTGTCTGCTTCCCCACCTTTCCTGAACACTGACGTATGCTTGGAACAACCATATTTTCGCCATCTACAAGAATATATTAATTTGTTTCATCCAACATAATTCCCTTGGTTACTGTTATCATTTGTTTCATGCTATGAAACATCTTAGATTTATCTTGATTCAGAAATGGTCGCCAGTCTGGCCATAAACCTACTGATTTACAACAGCTGTAATCAATTCAGGAAGATTTCTACGAATATCTGTGATCGATATTATCATTCAAAATAACACAAAAATGACTAAGTTCTTTACCGTACAATGTGCTCCTACAAACAACGCTTGTTTTGAGCTTTTCATCGGTATACTAACGAGTTTGTAATCCTAGAATACGTTCCTGAATCAGGCAAGACATGTGTCCAGCTTGTGTGCGGGAGGCATGTATGTATGTATGTACGTGGGTGTTTACAAGGGAGAGTTGTGATCAGGAGAGTGGAAAGCCAGCACTGATGCCTGGGGAAGGAGGTGGCGGCTAACTACTGAACAGTTAGTCGAGGTCACAAACTGGCCGAGGTAAACGACCAGGCATGTGGTCGTCCGGGAGTGCCATGAACCAGGAGAAAACTGGAAGTTCACACAGAGACGCCCCATGAAAACTGTAGTTCATGAATGATAATGTGCCTGACGTGAGATCTAGGAAGAAGAGACTCGGAAACCAGATACTCCCATGACTTATCACTTGGCGAGACGACGATGATCGACGTACTGAACTAAATTACACACACACACACACACACAAAATTTCGTCTCTGGGAAGTTTGAAAGATTCTTTTTCAACAGGAGTCTGTGTGGTGGTAGCAGACGCAATCGGACAACGGACCACACACTCACATACTTCACCTTTCTATATGGTAATCCAACTTACAAGTCTCGTAAGATTATGAAGGTCTTGAGTATGAATGTAATAGCGAATGTTCCATAGATACACCCATATCTTATCACCTGGAAAGTACAGGATGAAGTGATATTCTGGATATGACCACTAACCTCCACGTCATGAATATCTATTAACGATAGTAATCATATGAACAAGGGTAAATGTTGGCCATGTTTACAAAGTATTCATATATTAAACGACAAATGCCAAAGATCATTAGAGGGGTAAGCCACACCCACAACACTCCCAGGTCGCTGCAGGTGTCAGCCACACCTGTAACACTCCAGGGTTACCACAGGTGTTTGCCACACCTGCAACACTCCAGGTCACCATCACAGGTGTCAGTTATACGTGCAAGACATTTGGGTCACCACAGGTGTCAACCACACCTGTAATACTCCCGGATTACCACAGATGTCAGCCACACCTGCAGCACACCCACCTCACCTTAAGTTTCAGCTACACCTGTAACACTACCATGTGAGCACGGGTGTCAGCCACACCTGCGCTACTCCCGGGTCAACACAGGTGCTACCTAGCCACTTACACCGTAGGTAACAAAGTATGAACAGGTGTGCCAGCTCCTCCGTGACGTATAGCTGAGTGTAAAGTGCCATTTTCCAGCCTTAATGAGCCTCGAGTTCTCGACTGAACAATTTCTCAAGACGTTGTAATGGTGGGTTACCTCTGGAACAAGTCGTTCATTCAGCAGCAACACAGGTATTAGACCTGTTTAACAAACATACCAGCGTCTCGTCCGGAAAGGAAAGCCGAAGTTACGTTAGCGCCACAGATCTTGCAGCCAGAGCTCTGTGGCCACGTTCCTCATATACGTTTTTTTCTTGACTTTATTTACGTCCTGTGTAATTAGGAGCCGCCTCACGTTGCAAAGTCAGGTAGGTGCTCCTGGGCCGTGATGTGGGTCGCCTGGAAAGACTGGTAACCTCCAGTGATGTGCTGTGGAGGGCAGACCAGCCCTTGACGGACCGGTCCGGTTGTTGAAGACAGCCTCCAGTCCTCATTATCAGCCATCCTGGGGTAATGAACGGCTGGAAAATAACAAGATTCAGCTTTCTAGAAGAAGCCAGAATAAAACTATTCAGAGTTTCATACAATTTCTCGAGAATTTGGCTGACGGGTTGCAGGTGGCTGCCTGCTGACTTGCTGCGTCTGGAGGCTGGTAGTTCCGTCGTCTGTCTTCAGCTTGACTTATCTCACGACACAGTACGTCATATGTACGTGTGTTACGTCATAACGTACAACTATGTGTTGTGTAAAATTCTCTTTACAGAATGTTCATTTACTAGAATGTTTATGTAACGTTCGAAGTCCTGCCACTAAGAGCCAGAAAGGCTTGTGGTACATTTCTTGCTCCTGGTCAAAACCAGACATCACATTTTGCTGTATTTACACCACTGGTTGGATTCGAACCCTGGGTAGGGCGTATGGCCTCTTCGGCCACACCTCCATCAAACACAGCAGTACAGAACAAAATAACTTGACTATTATAAGATAAATGTTCATAATAACAGGAAGATCTAAGAATCATGCATTACGTCCATGTGATCTTTAAGCTATCGAATACCAGTTTTCTAAAATAAAGGAATCCCTCAAGTGGTAAGTTGTTCTCAAGAAATTTCCATCCACGTGAGGAAAAACATAGATTTTCTTCTTATTAATACAAGACGAAAGATAAGACAACTCACACACACGCACACACACACACACACACACAACCTGAGGCACCTGCCTAATTACAGGTGTTTTGTGTCTTCGAGATCAATGGAGCCACGCCTTAAGAACAGTACACCGGATGTGCTGGGCGGACGTGCGTGGCCACCAGCCACGCCCTCCGTCTCCTGACGTAGACCTGGGGCTGTGATTCATGAGGACATCTTTCTGCTCTCTCCACAATGAGTTCTCGAGTTTCTTATCTCCTCTGCTATCAGTGAATGCTGACTGCATTCCTTTTGTATGAGACAGCATGGGCAACTAAGGCCCTGTTCTAGGCCACTCATTAATGTTATTTTTTTCCATAAATATTTGCCATTTCTCACGTTATATATATATATATATATATATATATATATATATATATATATATATATATATATATATATATATATATATATATATATATATATAAGTCGATTGGGAGTAAGTTTGAATGGAGAAAAAACTGGAGGAAGTAAAGTGTTTTAGATATCTGGGAGTGGATCTGGCAGCGGATGAAACCATGGAAGCGGAAGTGGATCATAGGGTGGGGGAGGGGGCGAAAATCCTGGGAGCCTTGAAGAATGTGTGGAAGTCGAGAACATTATCTCGGAAAGCAAAAATGGCTATGTTTGAAGGAATAGTGGTTCCAACAATTTTGTATGGTTGCGAGGCGTGGGCTATGGATAGAGTTGTGCGCAGGAGGGTGGATGTGCTGGAAATGAGATGTTTGAGGACAATGTGTGGTGTGAGGTGGTTTGATAGAGTAAGTAACGTAAGGGTAAGAGAGATGTGTGGAAATAAAAAGAGCGTGGTTGAGAGAGCAGAAGAGGGTGTTTTGAAATGGTTTGGGCACATGGAGAGAATGAGTGAGGAAAGATTGACTAAGAGGATATATGTGTCGGAGGTGGAGGGAACGAGGAGAAGTGGGAGACCAAATTGGAGGTGGAAAGATGGAGTGAAAAAGATTTTGTGTGATCGGGGCCTGAACATGCAGGAGGGTGAAAGGAGGGCAAGGAATAGAGTGAATTGGATCGATGTGGTATACCGGGGTTGACGTGCTGTCAGTGGATTGAATCAGGGCATGTGAAGCGTCTGGGGTAAACCATGGAAAGCTGTGTAGGTATGTAT